>NC_138205.1:2037171-2252171 GCF_964194415.1 Vipera berus | reverse complement strand
CTGCCATTGTACCGTCCCCCCCTGCTCACCTGGCCCAGGTGTGACATACGGCTGCTGCTCAGGTGACCCAGAGCTAAGAAGGCTTCACTTCCACCCGACACTATCCTGGTTTGGTTTTGTTGTTTTGTTGTTTCATATTAAAAAAAACCCATATTTTAACTTATCCGTTCGTTTTAACACAGGCAGTCCTCGACTTACGACAGTCCGCTTAGCGCCCGTTCAAAGTCGCAAAGCCCCTGGGGGAAAAAGAAAAAAAAAAACACACCCCGGCTCAGGGCCGTTTTTTCAGCCTTACAACCGTCGCAGCCTTCCCTGTAGCCGTGGGATCAAAAACCGGACGCTCGGCCACCCGTTCGTATTTATGACGGTTGCAGCGTCCCCCCCGGAGGGGGAGGTCATGGGACCCCCTTTTGCGACCTTCTGACGAGCAAAGTCCACGAGGGGGGGGTTAGACTCGGGGCGGGACGGCCTTGGGAGAGACTGGAGAGCCCTGACAGACTCAGCCGAGCGGTGTTAATAGTGGCCTTCTCAGGTTTCCAACCGACTCCAACGAACCAGGCGCCAGGGGAATTCAAGCGCAGTTTTCCTGGATTAAATTAAGCGCCAGATTTTTTTTTAATGGGGGGCGGGGGGGCGGGGCTGGGGAAGGAAGGCTTTGCCAAACTAGCCCGGGGTTGGCAAATCCAGAAAGGGCCCTCCTCCCTCTTGGCATCTGTCCCTGCAGAAATCAAAGCCCCAAGGGGCGTGAAATTCGCCACCACATTAACAAGCTCCTAGTCCCTAAGAGAGGCGATATGAGAACCAGGCGTTTGGTAAACATGTTCTCCACACCTGCTCATTAAATCCAAGGCCTTATGGTTCCTCCGGGCAACATATGGGCCTGGAACTGGGGGTGGGGTGGGGGAAAAGAGTTAGGGGCCCCGGCTAAATGGGCTGAAAACGGTAATTAAGATGGGAATTACAGCCTCACTCTGGAGAAACAAGAGACCAAGATTGAAGGTTTGGTTCCTAAACAGCTGGCGTTGCATCAGAGGCACCAAAGGAAGGGAGGGGTGGTGGGGTTGAAAATATATATTTTTGCAACCGAGCCAATATATATATATATATAAAAAATCTAAACGAAACCAAAACCAGGCACTGTCGCGGCTTTTCTGGACTAAATGCGTCGCGACCATTTGCAAAGTTTTAACTTTTTTCGTGGGTTGTGTGTTCCTTAAGAAGCTTCATTACCTTCTTCCTAAAGTTGTGTGGACAAACTGTGTCGGATTAGTGTATGAAATAAAATATAGACGGGGAGTGTTCGCTCGAAGGCAGCAAATCCTTAATTTTTATTTTAAAAAAACAACAACAAACCTATCCAGAATTGGAATCCAGAGCTGGTTGTAGAAACGCACTCTGTACATGCTCAGGCACATAATGGGCTTGAGAGAAAATGGCTGGCTCAAGGTCATCCAGTTGGTTTTCTGACCAGGATAGAGCTAGAACCCGCTGTCGGCCGGTTTCTAGCCTTAACCACTACACCGTACTGTCTTTTTCTTCAGATTTTTTTTAAAAAAAAAGTTTATTTTTTTCCCCAACCCATTTTTACTTAACTAGTCTTTGGTTGCCCTCTGGTGGACATCCATTGCAATTACAACACCCGTTTCCAACAGCTGTGATCCTAAGGCTGCTGGATCACAACTCCCATTTCCCCCTCCCCAGGGCTCTTCTGGCTGGGGACGATGGGACCTTCCTCCCCGCATCTGGAGAAAAACCACATTGCCAAATGCAAAGCATTCGGTTTTGCGCTGGACAAGCCCACGTCCGCCTCTTCAGCCGTTTGCCATTACCTGAGAAATGGCACTCTGCACGTGCTCAGGAACTACCTGCCCTCTGCCTTCGTGATTGATTCCCTTGGCCAGCTCTAGAACCAAAGCCAAGCCCAAGACCTGCACTGGGTTCAGGAGAGTCAAATGTCCATTTCGAGGCGATCGTTGAGACTCTTCTCACCAAGCCAGGATTTAGGGCTTGGATTTACAGCAAACAAACCCAGAAACTAAGGTTTACGATGGAGTGGTTGGATTCAAACCCATGGTTTGGTTTGGCTTGTCAGTGGTTGGGTCCCTGGAAGGAAAGCAGTATTGTGGGGGGGGGGGGAAGTCAAATATTATGATGGGATAGGACAGGGTTTTTCTAACTTGGGGACTTGAAGATGGGTGGACTTCAACTCCCAGAATTCCCCAGCCAGCCTGGCTGGGGAATTCTGGGAGTTGAAGTCCACCCATCTTCAAGTCCCCAAGTTAGAAAAATGCTGATGTAAAATATATTGGTGGGATATTCTGTCTCCTATTCAGAAATCTGGCTTCTGGGGACCCCCCCCAGCAACCTTTACGGCCAAAGGGAGGCCTTGAACCTGGATCTATTGCCCCCCCAATAAATAAATCCACCAGATCCTGCCTGATTTCTAACTGCTACAGTCTGCCCACTTCACCTCCTGCAGGCAGCTATGGCACAGGGCAAGCCCCCTCAGTCCTGATTGGGCCAAACCATGGAAGGGGTTGGTCAACCCCCTCCAATAGGAAGGTCAGCTGCCCAGAGCGCCCCCTCCCCTTTTCTTCGTTTTAATTTCAAAACAACCAAATAGGGAAAAAGCAATAAAAAACACCATTTCTGAGTTTTTTCTGCATCATCATCATCATCATCATCATCATCATCATCATCATCATCATTATTATTATTATTATTATTATTATTATTATTATTATTATTATTATTATTATTATTATTATTATTATTATTATTATTATTCAGGCTGGTTCCGAAGCCCAGCAAAGGAAGAAGTAGCCTCTCCAGAATCAAGCTGGTTTGTTTGGGTCCCACAAACCGAGATCGGTTACGCCAGTCGCACTGCAAGGCATTGGAGGGGGGTTGTTTGGCGGGCGCTGGGTTCGAGTCCCGCGGGCCCCAGAAGGCAACCTTGCCAGGCTGTTGTGCTGGTCACCAGCATCGTGTGCAAACGGGCCGCGTCGCCAAGCCCGCAAAACGACCCCAGGCCGAGGGGGGGAGGGGGAGGTTGACAGAGAGGGGTTCCCCCCACCCACCTACCCATTTTCACGAGGATCCACAATCCACGAAAGGGACCCCCCCCACCCCCACCCCGCCCGGAGGAGGCTCAAGAATCGACCTCAGCACGTTGCAGGCGCAACCTCCGCCCTCCCCGGCATGGGGAGGGGGCTCAGCCCAGCCTCCCTGCCCCCTCCCCACTCAAAGCAGGGAGATCACGCTGGAAGGGGGGGGTTGAAAGATGCGGCAGCCAGGGGGCAAAAGGAGGAGGGGTCCTGCAAGACCCCCGCCCCATGCTTTCCTCTCCCCCACCCCCGGGACCTTTGCAAATTCACGGAGTAAGGAGGGGAGGAGAGGCGAAGTCCCCCCTCCCCAATTGAGACCCCCCCACCTTTGGGCCTGAAAGCCAGGGGCCAAAAGGAAGAGGGGTCAGGCAAGACCCCCGCCCCATGCTTTCCTCCCCCCCCCGGACCTTTGCAAATTCACGGAGTAAGGAGGGGAGGAGAGGCGAAGTCCCCCCTCCCCAATTGAGACCCTCCCCACACCTTTGGGCCTGAAAGCCAGGGGCCAAAAGGAGGAGGAGGAGGGGTCAGGCAAGACCCCCGCCCCATGCTTTCCTTCCCCCCCCTCCCCGGGACCTTTGCAAATTCACGGAGTAAGGAGGGGAGGAGAGGCGAAGTCCCCCCTCCCCAATTGAGACCCTCCCCACACCTTTGGGCCTGAAAGCCAGGGGCCAAAAGGAGGAGGAGGAGGGGTCAGGCAAGACCCCCGCCCCATGCTTTCCTTCCCCCCCCTCCCCGGGACCTTTGCAAATTCACGGAGTAAGGAGGCAGACCACCCGGCTTTGGGCATGAAAGCCCCCCTCCCACCCGGAGACCCCCCCCCTTCTGGAATCGGGGTGAGCGGCCGTCCCGGGAGCGAAGTCCGGCGAAGTGGCGCCCTTTCTCCGGCCGCAGCTTACCTGGCAGCGCGGGCCAAGCGAAGCCCCCTGCCCAGCCCAGCTCCGGCCGGGGACCCCGCCGCTGGGCCGCACCGGCATCCTCGCCGGGGGAGGGGGAGGAGAAGGGAGGGGGTGGCGGCTCCCCACCCACCCACCCACCCCCGTCGCGCGTGGGGGCGGCGGTGCCTGGAAAAGTCCCGCCGGTTGCGCAGTTGCATTTCCCGACGCGGCGCTTTCCGCCCCCCCCCTCCGCCCCCCCTCCCGGCTGGTGTCACTCAGTCTCCCTCCGCCCCGCCCCCCACTCACCCCGCCCCCCCTGCTCCGCGCCTGCCCAGGGGAAGGGGCACCCCGAGGCATGTAGACCACCCTGGCTTGGCTAGGAGAGGAGCCGGCTCTTTTCTTTCCCAGGGGCCCAGCTGGCAGCCCCCTCCCCCCTAGGTCTCCTGCATGAGCCGGACCCCAACTTCCCCCCCCCCCCGTGGCAGCTTCTTTAGCCCCCCTGGGCATCGGAGGGACTCTTGTCTCTGGCAGGGTGGGGGTGGGGATCACCCCAAAGCTATCTCTGCTGCCCTGGATCTGGGGAGCCTCTCAACCCCCCCCCCTTTTTTCAAGCAAGTGGGGTGTGTGGGCCAAGCCAGGCTGGGGACCCCCGAGAGAGGCAGGTGGGGGGGGACGGGGGGAGGGCATCGCAGCTAGAACCAACCGGTCACCAAAACCAGCTTTATTTCATTTCCTAGAGGGGGTGGTGGTGTCAGGGAGGGGGGGGTGTCAGAAGCCAGGGAGGGGTGGGGGTGGGGTCCCGCAGCCGCCCTCCCCCCCCCCACTTCACGCATCCAGGCTCATCAGCAGGGCGGTGCCGCGCTTGATCCAGTGGTCGGAGGGCACGGCTCCGGAGCGCAGGTCCACGCCGATGACGAAGGAGGGGCGCCCGGAGGAGCCCGCCCGGTTGGGGTAGTAGTAGCAAGGGCAGGAGTAGATGCCTGGAAGGGGGGGGGAGGAGAGAAGAGAGAGAGAGAGGGGCAGGAGAGGGCCCCAGAGGTCAGTCTCGAGGGGAGGGGGCTGCGGCGCTGCCCCCCAGGCCCCGCAGACCCCCCCCCCACCCCCGGAGACCCCCACCTTTGCTGCTCTTCTTCTTATTCTCCACCGGCTTGAAGTGGATGGTGGGGATGGGGCAGACCAGCTGCATGGGCTCGGCCTCCACCAGGCAGGAGTTCTTCTTGTCCCAGCCGGCCCCCTCCAGGAAGAGGCCGCGGATCCAGACCCCCTCCTGCATTGGGGGGGAGGGGAAGAAGGGGAGGGCAGAGGGTGAAGCAGACATCTGCGGGGGGGGGGGGGAGAGGGAAAGAGAAGGGGGGAACCTGCCCCAGGGGAGGAGGGGGCTTCCTTTGGGGAGGGAAGGAGGGGTGCTCACCGGAGGGGAGGGGGTGTTTAGCTGGGTAGGAGGGGAGGGAAGAAGGTGCTTAACTTGGGGAGGGGAGGGGCACTTACTGGGGGAAGGCAGGGGCGTAGTTGAGGGGAGAGGAAGGGACGGGGGGGGGCTTACCTTGGGGGAGGGGGGGAAGGGGGCAATTACTGGGGGTTTACTTGGGGGAACAGGAAGGGAGGGGGTGCTCAACGCTCACTGGGGGGGGGAGAGGGGAGGGATTCTTATTTTGAGGGGAGGGAGCACCCACCTTGGGCGGGTACACCAGGTTGTTGTCGTCCACGGTGGACACGATGAACTCCCAGCTCAGGGTGTCCACGGAGATCTGCCCCAACCCCAAAATATATATACATTAAAAAAAGGGTGTGTCGGGCACCGAGGACCCGGGGGGGGGCAGCAGCACCCACCTCGCCCGCCCGGCCCACCCGCTGATCCACCCCCCCTCCCCCAGCATCCCCGCGCCCCTCCCTACGTTGTTCTGCCGGGCGGCTGCCTGTAGCACGGCCGTCAGGAATCCGGTGGGGAAGGTGAAGCCGGAGAGCCAGAAGAGGACGGGTGGGTGAGCCGTCTTCGCCCAGCGGGCAAACTGCTCCACCCGCAGGCCCAGGTCCCGGGTCCAGGCCGCCAGGGGCTTCTGGGAAGAGTAGGCCTGTGTGTGTGTGAGGGGGGAGGGAGGAGACACGGAGAGTTGAGAAGGGCCCGGTCCCTGCAGCGGCCATCCTAGGGAACGGTGTTGCAGTGGCCAAAGTCTCCCTTGTTTCCAAAGCTGGAGACCGTGGGGCAGAAGAGACCCCCACCCCTCAAGGAAGGGGCATAAAGGAGGAGGGGGCAGCCACCAGCAGCAGGAACCAGGAGCCCCCTACCCTTTCCCACATGGGGGGCACGCGGGCGTCGAAAATGCAGTTGAAGATCTCCTCCAGCTCCGTCGACATGACCACCAGCCCTTGAATGCCTTTCTCCAGCTCCACCAGCGATGAGCTGCGCCGGGGTCAGAGCGGTGGGGGTGGGGAAGAAGGGGAGACAATTTAGGCCTTGGGGGGAGGGGGCGTCAAGCACACCAAAGCCCATGCTCCCCAAAGAAGGAAGAGGAACACTTGGTAACAATCTCTTCCCACGCGTTACACACAACCTAATTTTGCCTTCGTCTGCGGTTTTTCCCCCCCCCATCCTCGGCCCTTTCGCTTCATCATCCACCCCGTAAAAGTCTATTCAGCTGGTCCTCCAGTTACGGCCACAGTTGAGCCCAAAATTTCACTTGCTCAGCGAGGCAGCCGTCTGGGGACTTTGGCCCCCGTTTGCCACCTTTCTGGCCCCCGTTGTTAAGTGAATTGCTGCAGTGGTGAAGTCACACGGTTGTTAAATGAATCTGCCGTCTCCGTGGACTTTGCTTGCCGCAAAAGGGGATCGCAAAGCCCTGGGACGCTGCCACCGTCATAAGCACAAGTCTGAGTTTTGATCACCTGACTGGGGGATGCTGCGAAGGTTGCTAAGGGTGAAAAACATTTCATAGGTCACTTTTTTTTAGCGTCGTAACTTTGAACGGTCACTAAGCAAACCTTTGTAAATCGAGGACTTCTTGTCTTGATAGTTTAACTTATCTCCAATTATACCCTGTGAGTTTACACTTTTCGACATTCCCGTGGCATTTTATTAATTTCTTTTCATCCGTTTTATTGAGAACCACGGTTATAAAATTCATTTTATATGCACTAAGTCAGAATTCTGTGGTATGGAAGTAAAATCTGCGTAGTTCTTTGTTACCTGTGCAGCCAGGTAAATATGGTCCTAAGTCTCTCATTTCAGTGCTGTTGTAACTTTGAATGGTCACCATATGAACTATTGGAAGACGAGAAATTCCCGGGCATATTTCCCTTCTCTGCCTGTTTTTTTGTCATCCACAGCCACTTCCACTTCATCCTTCCAAGCATGCTTTTTCATTAAATTTGACTGCGCTTACCTTAAAATTTCATTTTTTAAAACCTCTCACCCCTTGTTATGTTACTCCTTGTAATTCCTGGCTGGGGAATTCTGGGAGTTGAAATCCAGGCATCTTAAGCTGCCCGTGGTTGAGAAACATGGTTCTAAGTGCTTAAACCAGGGGTCTTCAAACTCGGCCCTTTTATGACTCATGGACTTCAACTCCCAGAATTCCTCAGCCAGCATGCCTGGCTGAGAAATTCTGGGAGTTGAAGTCCATGAGTCATAAAAGGGCCGAATTTGAAGACCTCTGGCTTAAACTATCATCATTCACCGCAAAGAACCGAACTGCCAGGTGGAAACAGGGCATTCTCGCTTCAGGACGCCTGCAGCCAAGTCCTCGACTTATAACGGTTCGTTTAGTGGCCGTTCAAAGTTACAATGGCAGTGAAAAAAGGGACTCCAGTCTGTTTTTCACACTTAATGACCGCTGTAGCATCCCCGTGGTCACGTGATCAAAATCCAGACGCTCGGTAACTGACTCGTATTTACGACCCAAGGTCAGGTAGTCCCCTTTTGCGACCTTCTTGACTCGCTTAACAATTGTGGCCCGAAAGCTCCTAAAATGGGGGCAAAACCCATTTAACAACTGTCTCGCTCAGCAACGGAAATGCTGGGCTCTGTTGCAGCTGTAAGTTGAGGATTGCCAAGGGAAGAACTCTTGATGTTTTGACCCGGGAATGCTCAGTGACGGAGACCCCAAACCGGAGAAGCTAACCCTAACCGCCCCACACACCCCTCACCTGATGATCTGCAGCAAGGAGTTGTAACGCTGGATCTCTTGCAACAGGACCACGTTGAGAGGGGAGGGATCGGTGGAGAGCACCTTACAGGTGCCCTCATAGTCGATCTCCTCCGGGATCTTGCTGCGCACATCAGATGAGAGCTCCAGTACCTGCGGGGGGGGGGGAAGGGGAGGGAGGACACACACAAGAGCAGGGGTCTTCAAACGTGGTCCTTTTATGACTTGTGGACTTCAACTCCCAGAATTCCTCAGCCAGCGTGAGGGAACTATCACCCCTTTATGACTCGTGGACTTCAACTCCCAGAATTCCTCAGCCAGCATGGAGAACTGAGGGCAGTGGGGGTGGAGGTTAGCCAGGTTTGAACAATTGGGAGGGTTTCTTTCTCTTTGATGACTTGTGGATTTCAACTCCCAGAATTCCTCAGCCAGTGTGAGGGAACTACGACCCTTTGATGACGTGTGGACTTCAACTCCCAGAATACCTCAGCCAGGCATGCTGGCTGAGGAATTCTGGGAGTTGAAGTCCATGAGTCATAAAAGGGCCAAGGTGAAGAGAGACCTGTCAGGTCCCTGGCTTACCACCAGGGGGAGCTGAAGAGAAGAGCAACAAAGATGACCGGCAACCGCGCTAGGGTAAACCCGGTTTGCGGGCAGCACCTCGGATGTCTGCCCAAGGTGCAAGCAGTTCAGACCGTGCCAAGCTGGGCTTGGGGAAGAGGGTGGGGTACCTTGTCCTCGCGGCTCTGCCCGGCCACCCCTGTGGGGGTGGTCTGGGGCTGGAGGGAGAGCAGAGTTTCGAAGAGGGTCCGGGCCTCGGTGATCTGCGAGGCCACGTCAGCGTTGGGGTGCTGGCCGAAGGCCTCCGGGGGGTCCATGCCAGGCAGCAGGCTGATGTAGTCCTTGTAAGAGGAGAGGTTGCCATCCTTGGGGATGTAGTAAGTGTCTAACGCCGTCAGCCTGCAGAGAGAGGGAGAGGGAGAGAGGTAGAGGGAGGGAAAGAGAGAGGGAAAGAGAGAGAGAGAGAGAGAGGCATGAAAGCCAGCTGAGTGACTCTGGGCCAATCACCAGGTGACAGCGAGTTCTAGTCCTGCCTTAGGCATGAAAGCCAGCTGGCTCACTGTGGGCCATCACTAGGAGACTATGAATTCTAGTCCCACCCTAGGCATGAAAGCTGGATGGGTGACTTTAAGCCAATCACCAGGAGACGGTGAGTTCTAGTCCCGCCTTAGGCATGAAAGCCAGCTGGGTGACTCTGGGCCAATCGCTAGGCAACGGCGAGTTCTAGTCCCGTCTTAGGCATGAAAGCCAGCTGGGTGACTGGGCCAATCACCAGGTGACGGTGAGTTCTAGTCCTGCCTTAGGCATGAAAGCTGGATGGGTGACTCTGGGCCAATCACCAGGCGACGGCGAGTTCTAGTCCCGCCTTAGGCATGAAAGGCAGCTGGGTGACTCTGGGCCAATCACCAGGCGATGGCGAGTTGTAGTCCTGCCTTAGGCATGAAAGCCAGCTGGGTGACTCTGGCAGGGTGATTTTGTCCCGGTCTCTCAGCCCAACCCACCTCACAGGGTTGTTGTTGTTGTGGGGAAAACAGGAGGAGGAAAGGAGTATGATATATGTTTGTTCCTCCAGGTACTTCTACAGTAAATAAACTCAGGATAAAACTGCCTGGAGTGTCTCCTAAATCAACCTTAGACGTTTGGTTTCCATCTGGGCCAGTGGAGATCCAGGTTGGGTTCTTCCTGCTTTGTTCCCTCCCCGGCCCCACCAGCCCTTGCAATCTTACACAGACACACACAGACACAGACACACACACACACAGAGACAATCCCTACTTGTAGAAGGGGGAAGCCACAGTCTGATCGCAGAAGTAGTCGTTGATGTAGGTGGTCAGGAGTCGCCGGTCCCAGTCGTCCGTCACGTGGCCGCCATAGTTGACCCCTGCAATCAGATACTTCAGAGCATCCCAGGGGGTCTCCTCGTACTCGTCCAGGTAGAGGCTCAGGAGATTCTCGGACACCTGGAGGACAGGGGAGTGTTGAGGGGGTGGGGAAGGGGGAAGACGAAGGGAGCCCTGGCGTGTTCTCGGGTCCAAGCCAAGAAGGAGATCCACCAAATGGGCTTTTCCCAACCACTTGAAGGCAGGTGGATGGAGACTCCTCAACGCTCCAGGGTCAGGGTCAGGCCGCCAGGCCGCCAAGGGTTGGGGTTTAGGGTTAGGGTTAAGGTTAAGGTTAGTGTAGGATTAAGGTCAGGCCATCAGGCCACAAAGCCAGAGTAGGTTAGCATTAGGGTTAAGGTTAGGATTAGAGTTAGGGTTAGGGTTAGGGTTAGGGTTAGGGTTAAGGCTAAGGCTAAGGCTAAGGCTAAGGCTAAGGTTAAGGTTAGTGTAGGATTAAGGTCAGGCCATCAGGCCACAAAGCCAGAGTAGGTTAGCATTAGGGTTAAGGTTAGGATTAGGGTTAGGGTTAGGGTTAGGGTTAGGATTAGAGTTAGGGTTAGGGTTAGGGTTAAGGTTAAGGTTAAGGTTAAGGTTAAGGTTAAGGTTAGTGTAGGATTAAGGTCAGGCCATCAGGCCACAAAGCCAGAGTAGGTTAGCATTAGCATTAGGGTTAGGATTAGGGTTAGGGTTAAGGCTAAGGTTAAGGTTAAGGTTAGTGTAGGATTAAGGTCAGGCCATCAGGCCACAAAGCCAGAGTAGGTTAGCATTAGGGTTAAGGTTAGGATTAGGGTTAGGGTTAGGATTAGAGTTAGGGTTAAGGCTAAGGTTAAGGTTAAGGTTAGTGTAGGATTAAGGTCAGGCCATCAGGCCACAAAGCCAGAGTAGGTTAGCATTAGGGTTAAAGTTAGGATTAGGGTTAGGGTTAGGGTTAGGATTAGAGTTAGGGTTAAGGCTAAGGCTAAGGTTAAGGTTAGTGTAGGATTAAGGTCAGGCCATCAGGCCACAAAGCCAGAGTAGGTTAGCATTAGGGTTAAGGTTAGGATTAGGGTTAGGGTTAGGGTTAGGATTAGAGTTAGGGTTAGGGTTAAGGTTAAGGTTAGTGTAGGATTAAGGTCAGGCCATCAGGCCACAAAGCCAGAGTAGGTTAGCATTAGCATTAGGGTTAGGATTAGGGTTAGGGTTAAGGCTAAGGTTAAGGTTAAGGTTAGTGTAGGATTAAGGTCAGGCCATCAGGCCACAAAGCCAGAGTAGGTTAGCATTAGGGTTAAGGTTAGGATTAGGGTTAGGGTTAAGGTTAAGGTTAGTGTAGGATTAAGGTCAGGCCATCAGGCCACAAAGCCAGAGTAGGTTAGGATTAGGGTTAGGGTTAAGGTTAGGATCAGGCCAGAAAGCCAGGGCGGAGAGGCCCCCGAGAGACCATCCTCTCCGTTCCCAATGGCTCTCCTGCCCTGCCTGCCTGCCTGTGTCGCTGAGCCCACCTCAAAATCCGAGTCGTTGAAGCCGTAGATGATGTTCCAGCCCAGCTGCAGGAACTTCTTGCGTTCCAGCAAGACGCTGTGGAAGAAGCAGAGGGCGAAGAGCAGCTTCTTGTACTTGCTGGGCTTCGTGCAGCGGTTGAACTGGGCGTCCGTGATCAGCTGGTACAACCGCTTCATGTTGGCCTTCAAGCCCTGCGGGAGACAAGCCAGGAAAGCTGGTTTGGGAAAGCTGGTCAGAGCCACAGTCCAACCTTCTTTGGTTCTTCAAGGACCAAGGGTTTGGGTGGACAATGGCTGGCCCTTGGGGCTAACAGTGCTTCGGGGTCTTGCAAACACCCCATCCAATCACTCCGAGGTTGTATGTTTGTCTAGAACGGAGATCTCCAAGCCTGGCGACTTGAAGACTTGTGGACTTCGACTCCCAGAATGCCCCAGCCAGGAAATTGCCAGATTTCAGCATGGAGAGGACAAGAAGCAAAGGCAGCTAGGATACGCATATTTTCAACAGGGTAATTTCGTTAATAGACGGTGGGTGTGTGGTAGATGTAATATATCTTGACTTTAGCAAAGCAGGGGAGAAAAAAACAACAGCCGGCTAAGGAATTCTGGGAGTTGTTCCGTAAGGCTTTAAGTAGACAAGGTTGGACACCCTGGGTATAGAAAGAAGACCCTCATCCTCTACTCCAGGGGGTCTTCAAACTTGGCCCTTTGATGACTTGTAGACTTCAACCCCCAGAATTCCTCAGCCAGGCACGCTGCCTGAAGAATTCTGGGAGTTGAAGTCCACAAGTCATCAAAGGGCCAAGTTTGAAGACCCTTGCTTGTGGACTTCAACTCCCAGAATTCCTCACGCCGGCGGAGGAATTCTGGGACTTGAAGTCCACAAGTCCTAAAAGGGTCACAGTTCCCTCACGCTGGCTGAGGAATTCTGGGACTTGAAGTCCACAAATCATCAAAAGGTCACAGTTCCCTCACGCTGGCTGAGGAATTCTGGGAGTTGAAGTCCACAAGTCCTAAAAGGGCCAAGTCGGAACACACACACACACACACACACACACACACACACACACACACACACTGACCGCTTGGGCCTGGAGAAGACCACGCTGCGGGGATGGGCCCATGCGGGGCTTCCTCGGGGGAGACTCGCCCCCTCTCCCCCTCCCAAGGGCTGCCCTCTCTTACCGTGGGGGGCTCCGTCGTCATCTTGATGCCTGCCTGCAGGATAGAGATGGGGAATTCGGGGTGGGGGCTGGAGCTGAGCCAGAGACGGAAAGACGGGTGGGGCTCTTCGACCTGCAGCTGCTCCACCAGTTTGTCCAGCTGGGGCATCCAGGAGAGGGAGAGGTGGCAGTTGGCCAGGAAAACCCAGTTACCTGAGAAGGGGGGAAAGGCCCCAGGAGACTCAGCAAAGAACGTCCGGGATTTCGGAGCCAGGAAGAGGAAGGCACCCCTTCCCGGCGAGGGAGGGAGGGAGGGGGGGGGAGGGCCCGGCACTCACCCTGTTGGACCCCGTCCTTAATCATGCGTGTGGCGATGGGGGCCTGGCCCTGGCCCAGGGACAGGGCGTGGAAGCGCTGGGCCATGCCCGACTGCTCGGCCAGCTGGAGCAGGGAGGAGGTGGGGTCCACGCCGGGGGACAGCACGAAGATCAGCGGGGTCTTCGTGGTGGAGTCGTCCACCACCTGCAAGCAGAAAGCAGAAGCTGGGGAGAGCGGCCTTCCCAGGATTTGAGGGGCTGCCCCGAAGGAGGAGACAGGTGGTACCTGGCTGAATAGTACCAACTGTGGAGAGGGATCTTGGGAGTCCGAGTAAACAACCACTTAAATAGGAGCCGACGGTGTGTGGCTGCAGCAGAAAAAGCCAACGCAGTGCTAGGCTGCATTAACGGAGGGACGGAATCAAGATCACGCGGAGCGTTAATACCACTTTACAAGGCCTGGGTAAGGCCACACTGGGAATACGGCGTCCAGTTTTGGTCACCACCATGTAAAAAAAGAGGTTGAGACTCTAGAAAGAGTGCAGAGAAGAGCAACGAAGAGGATCCGGGGACCGGAGGCTAAAACATAATAAGGAACAGTTGCTGGAATTGGGGATGTCCAGTTTAATGAAGAGAAGGACGAGGGGGGACACGATGGCAGTCTTCCAATATTTGGGGGGCTGCCCCAAGGATGAGGGGGGGTCAAGCTATTCTCCAAAGCGCCTGAAGGCAGGAGAAGAAGCGACGGGTGGAAAGTCATCCAGGGCAGAAGCAGCCTGGAACTAAGGAGAAGCTTCCTAACGGTGAGGATAATTCACCAGTGGAACTCCTTGCCTCCAGAAGTTGTGGGTGCGCCAACACTGGGGGGGGGGGTTTCTTTAAGAAGAGACCAGACAGCTATTTGTCCGGAATTGAGTAGGATCGCCTGCGGGAGCCAGGGGTTGGACTAGAAGACCTCTAAGGTCCCTTCCAGCTCTGAATCTACGATTCTAATGCAATCAGTGGAATAGCTTGCCTCCAGACGTTGTGGGTGCTCCGTCCCTGGAGCTTTTTAAGAAGAGACCGGACAGCCACTTGTCTGAAAATGGAATAGGGTCTCCTGCTTGAGCAGGGGGTTGGACTACAAGACCTCTAAGGTCCCTTCCAGCTCTATTCTGATTGATTGATTGATTGATTGATTGATTGAGATGGGCAGGAAATGCAGCAGCTCTCCACTTAGGAGCAAAATGAACCATGTCAGAAATACAAGAGGATCTTTCTCTCTCCCTCTCTCTCTCCCCCTTTCTCTCTCTCCTTCCCTTTCTCCCTCCTCTCTCTCCCTCCCTCTCCCTCTCTCCCTCTTTCTCTCTCCCTCTCTTCTTCTCTCCCTCCTTCCCTTTTTCCCTCCTCTCCCTTTCTCTCCCTCCCTCTTTCTCCCTCCTCTCCCTTTCTCTCTCCCTCTCTTCTTGTCTCCCTCCTTCCCTTTTTCCCTCCTCTCCCTCTCTTTCTCCTTCCCTTTTTCCCTCCTCTCTCCCTCTCCCTCCCTCCTCTCCCTCTCTCCCCCTCCCTTTCTCCCTCTCCTTCCCTTTCTCCCTCCTCTCCCTCCCTCTCCCTCTTTCTCTCTCCCTTTCTCTCCCTCCTTCCCTTTCCCTCCTCTCCCTCCCTTTCTCCCTCCTCTCCCTCCCTCTTTCCTCCTCTCCCTCCCTCTCTCTCCTTCTGTCCCTCTCTCTCTTTCTCTCCCTCCTTCCCTCTTTCCCTCCTCTCCCTCTCCTTCTCTCCCTCCTCTTCCTCTCTCTCTCTCCCTTTCTCTCCCTCCCTCCTTTTTTCCCCTCCTCTCTCTCTCTCTCTCTCTCTCTCTCTCTCTCTCTCTCTCTCTCACACACACACACACACACACACACACACACACACACACACACACGGAATGCCTGTGAGCCTTATCTGGTCTTTCCCAGAGGAAAAATGTCACTCTGGGCAGATTCCTGCACTACAGGCAGAGAACAATAAAGTACAGGGAGTCTTCGGCTTATGACCACAATCGAGGGCAACACTTCCATTGCTAAGCAAGGCAGCGGCCGGGTCCCACTTTAGGACCTTTCATTGCCGCGGTCCTCAAGCGAGTCCCCGCAGTTGTTAACTGAGTCACGCGGTTGTTAAGTGAATCCGGCTTCCCCCTGGACTTCGCTTGCCGGACAGTCGTCAAAAGGAGGATCGCGTAACGCGCAGCCGTCGTAAGCACGAATCAGCTGCCGAGCGTCCAGATTTTGATCAGGCGACCACGGGGGGGGGGAGGGGGGAACGGCTGCGACGGTCGCCAGTGTGAAAAAGGGAAATAAGTCTAATTTTCCGGTGCCGTCTTAACTTCGGACGGTCGCTAGAACGAAAGGAACTGTGGCACACGGGGAAAGATATCGGGGGTGGGGTGGGGGGTGTCTCCTGGCAGGGGAGGGATTCCTCGCTCACCGACTTCATGTTCAGCACGGGGGGCTCGATAAACTGGGAGCCCAGGTTGGAGACGATGAAGGCCGTGACGCAGAAGGACACCCGGTCCGGCCGCAGAGACCGGACCACCAGCATGCGCTGCATTTGGTTGCAGGAGTTTTCCCACTCGCCTGGAACAGGGTGGGGGTGGAGGGGTGGGGGGGAGAAAAGGCAGGAAGAGACGGTCAGTGGGGCTGGAGGAAGCCTGCCTGGGCCAGAGAGCCCACTGTCTCTCTGCCTCCCACCCCAGATGGTCTTCAGGAGTCCCCCCCCCCAGGTGACCTTCTCTGCACCCCGGGAGCAGAGCAATGTCCTCGGCTTGCTAAAGGGGGCTTTGGGGGGCCTGGGTCTTCTTGGCAGGCCGCGAACCCTTCTCCCTGCTTTGGGCTCAGACGGCGGGCAGGCTGAACTGCTCCTCCTTTACGGAGTCCTTGGGGGGCGGGTCTTCGAGCCGGGCGGTTTCCTTGCAGACGTTCCAAGACTCAGCGAGGGAATGTCATCAGTGCCGGAAGGGGGTGGGGTTTCTGGAGAGGAGGGGGAGGGGGAGGAGGAGGAGGAGGAGGAAGAGGAAGATTGTGGGGGCCTTGGTACTCTCTGAGATTAGCTGTTTTCTTGCAGACGTTTCATGACCCAACTAGGTAATGTCATCAGTCCTAGAAGGGAGGGGGAGACAAGCAGGAGGATTAGGAGGAGGAGGAGGAGGAGGAGAAGGAGGAGGAAGAGGAGAGGAGGAAGAGAAGAGGAGGAGGAAGACCATGTGATTCTTGGTGCTCTCTGAGATTGATTGTTTCCTTGCAGACGTTTCATGACCCAACTAGGTAATGTCATCAGTCCTAGAAGGGGGGGGGAGACAAGGAGGAGGAGGAGGAAGAGGAGGAGGAGGAGGCGCATGGGATCCTTGGCACTATCTGAGCTTGCTTGTTTCCTTGCAGACGTTTCATGACCCAACTAGGGAACGTCCTCCGTTCTGGGGGGGGGGGGTGGCTGTGTTTTCCCTACATAACACTGATGACGTCCCCTAGTCGGGTGGCGAAAGGTCTGCCAGAAAAGCCAGCCGGCTCAGAGACCCCTGGGGACCCCCCACAGTCCAGCCCTGAGCGACAAAGATCCTCTCCTCTCGGTGCTCCTGACCCTTCGGGGCGCGCCGCGTCGTCGCTCGGGGGGGTGGTGGAAGGGGGGCAGCGGGCAGCTGAATGCGGGAGCGCCCGCCGGGACTCCAGACCTGGCAGCAGGGCCTTCTCCGGCTTGGAGCTGGTGTACCACAGGTTCCAGTCGCGCGGGTACTGCTCGAAGGAGTTCATGATGCCGTGGAAGTTGGTCAGCTTGTCCAGCTCCGTGACGTTGTCCCAGTAGATGTCGGACAGCCAGCTGGTGCAAGGGTTGTCCATCTGGCCCTCGCGGTCCAGCACCTGCCGGAGGGACGCAGAAGGAGGAGGGCGCCTTGGGAGGAAGATCCTCCGCCCCGGGGGAAGCGGCTGGGGGAGCGCGCCGTGCAACGCCCCCCCCGCTCTACCCCACCCCCCCCAAAATAAGAAAGGCCGGCTCTTACGCTCATTTTGGCTCCAAAAGACACGTATTTGGGGCTCATTTTCAGGGAAAATACGATACTTGAGGCGTCTGTCTGGCTGACAATCTTAAGGGGGGCTGATTTTGGAGGTGGGTCTTATTTTCAGGAAAACACGGTAGGTAGATAGATAGATAGATAGACAGACAGAGACAGAATGGATGGATAGATAGATGAGAGATAGATAGATAGATAAGACAGATAGATGATAGATGGATAGATGAAAGATACTGTAGATAGATATATGGATATAGATAGATAGAAGAGATACAGTCATAGATGATAGATAGATAAGAGATAGATAGATAGATAGATGAAAGATGAATAGATAGATAGATAGATAGATGGATGGATAGATAGATAGATAGATAGATAGATAGATAGATAGATAGATAGATAGATAGATAGATAGACAGACACAGAATGGATGGATAGATGAGATGAGAGATAGATAGATAGATAAGACATAGATAGATGATAGATGGATAGATGAAAGATAGATATATGGATATAGATAGATAGAAGATAGATACAGTCATAGATGATAGATAAGAGATAAATAGATAGATGAAAGATGAATAGATAGATAGATAGATAGATAGGTAGATAGGTAGGTAGATAGAGATAGATAGATAGATAGATAGATAGATAGATAGATAGATAGATAGATAGATAGACAGACAGACAGACAGACAGACAGACAGACAGACAGATAGATAGATGGATGGATGGATAGATGTGGATAGAAGGAAGGAGGGAGGGAGGGAGGGAGGGAAGGAAAAAGAAAGAAAAGATGGAAGGAAGGAAGACAGAAGGAAGGAAGGAAGGAAAGAAGGAAGGAAGCAACCAAATGAATGATTGTACTTGCCAAGGACAATAACAATTCCGAACGAATAAAAAATACTCGTCTCTTGGTTTTAGATTTTGGCAGCCGTTTGCTCTCCCAGCCCGCCCCCCCCGGTCCCCCCCTCCCAGGACTAACCACTCCGCCCCTCAGGAAGAAGTTGTACTCGTCCATCTTGAGGCTGCCAGATGTCTCCAGGATCTTGGCACACATCTGGAAGCTGAACAGCAGCTTGTGTCGCTCGAAGAGCCCCCGGCAGGTGTACCTGGGCAAAGCAGAGACAGCTGGGTGAGGGTCCCCCGCCTGGGGGGGGCTTCTCAGGCCCCGGCTGCCTCCCCAGGGCTTGTGGGAGCAGAACCCGGCTCCTCTGCCTCCTCTCGCCTCGCCAGGAGGACTCCGGGGCCCATCAGGCTGCTCCCTACGCGCAAGGAAAAGAGATGGTCCCTGGGCGGGTCCCCACAAAACCCCTACTCAAAACTGTTACGGCCGGTCCTTTAGGGATCGTTCAAAGGTACGATGGACGCTAAACGGGGACGGACAACCCGGTTCATTTAGGGCGCTTTGCAGCGTCCCGAGGTCGAACGGCCGCGTTTCACGACGCGGAAAAAGCTGGCGACTGTTTCTAGTTTCCAGCCAAAGCACGCGACGACTTAACGACTGCAATGGGCAGCCTGCGTTGCGCAGGTCGTCCTCAGCTTACGATCGCAATGGAGGCCAAAATTTCCATTGCTAAGCAAGACCTCGGTCGAGTTTTGCCCCGTGTTACGACCTCCTTGCCCGCCGCCGTTAAGTGAATCGCTGCAGCTGATAAATTAGTAACCTGGTTGTTAAGGGGAAATCACACGATCCTGGGACCGTCATAAGTGTGAACCAGTGGCCAAGCGTCTGAATTTTGATCATGTGACCACGTGGATGCTGCCACGGTCGCAACTGGGGGAAAAAAAAGGCTGCACCACTTGTTTTCCGGTGCCGTCGTAACTTCGAACAGTCGCTAAACAAGCTGTTGTACGTTGAGGACTAGCTACGATCCTAACCTGAGGCTGCCGTACAGGCTCAGATCCGCCACCTGCCTCTTGCAACCCTCCCCTTTTTCGGCGAAGGACGGTGGAAGGGCGGCTGGGGTCTTCTGGTTGGGGGTGCCCGGACCCCCACGGGTGGCGGAGGCGGGCAGCGCACCTGTAGACGGCGTAGGTGTGGTACTCGTTCAGGTGTCGGATTCGCTCGTCCAGCTTGTGGCTGCGGTGGCTCTTGTTGATGCTGAGGTTGAACAGGTCGATGTAGGAGTCCAGGGAGAACTGGTACATGGGGTCGATGCGGCCCATGTCGTTCAGCACGAAGAAGAGGACGGAGGCCCTCTGGGCACAAGGACGGTAGGCCTACAGGGACAGCGTGGGGTGTGGGTGCGTGTCAGTGAGGAACAGCCACAACATGGAAGCGGGGGGAGGGGGGGAAATGGGACTTTCCTCTATCCCCTATCCCATCTCGGCCTCTGAAAGGGGATCCTGTAGACCAGGGGTCTCCAAACTCGGCCACTTCCAATTCCCAGAATTTGTCAGCCGTGCCTTCCCACCCCCCTACTTCTTATAGCGGAAAGATTGCAGAGAAAGGGATTACAAGAGAGTAAGCACATCGATGGGTATACACATCGTCAAAAGAAATGCATTGGTGCCAAGGAATTCTGGGAGTTGAAGTCCACCCAACTGAAAGTTTCCGGTGTTGGGAAACCTCGCTTTACAGCAGGGGTCTCCAAACTCATCCACTTGGAGACTTATGGGCTTCAATTCCCAGAATCTGTCAGCCAGCAATTTCTTTTTTTTTTCTTTCCCCACTTTGTTGAGTCAAGATATATTATGTCAATCGCATACCCGCCGTCTATCAAAAAGATTATCCTAGCAACAATTGCAATAAAGGTAGTCTAGCCACATTTGTTGTGGTCCTGTCGTACTGAATTCTGGTAAACGCTGGCTTGGGAATTCTGGGAGTTGAAGTTCATAAGTCTTAAATGTCTATGGAGACTCTCAGCCATCTAGGTTGTGGTTGTCCCAAAGGTGCTTTCTCAGGAGGCAAGTAGTCTTTCTTGTTTTTCTCTTTGAAGAGGTTTCGCTTCTCATCCCAGAAGCTTTCTTCAGTTCTGACTGGATGGTGGGGAATGGAAGGATTTATCCTCCTTGCAGACAGCCGATCATTTGTCTTCTTTTAGAGAGTCATTGAGGCCACTTGGAGGTTTACCTGTGTCCTCAAGGTCACCTGTGCTGGCTGCTTGCAAGGAATATAAATCCTTCCATTCTCTTCCACCCAGTTAGAGCTGAAGAAGCTCCTGGGATAAGAAGCGAAACGTCTTCAAAGAAAAACAAGAAAGTCCAAGTTGCCTCTTGAAAAAGAATCTTTGAGATAACCATGACCTGGATGACTGAGAACCTCCACAGACATTTAAGACTCCCAGAATTCCCCAGCCAGGGTTTACCAGAATTCAGCACGGACAGGACCACGACAAATGTGGCTAGATTACCTTTATTCCATTTTTTCATAATTTTTTTAATAGACAGCGGGTATGCGGTTGATGTAATACATCTTGACTTCAGCAAAGTGGAAAAAAAACAGGCTAGCTGACGAATTCCGGGAATTGAAGCCCATAAGTCTTAACGTTGCCGGGTTTGGAAACCCCTGCTGTAGAGCGAGGCTTCCCATCACCGGACACTTTAAGGTGAGTGGACTTCAACTCCCAGAATTCCCTGTCACTAATGCATTCCTTTTGATGCGTATTCCCATCGACGTGCTTACTCTCTTAGAATCCCTTCCTCTGCAATCTTTCCGTTCTAGGAGATAGGAGGAAAAAAAAAGAGGCATGGCTGGCTGGGGAATTCTGGGAGTTGAAGTCCACCCGTCTTAAAGTGTCCAAGGTTGGAAAGCCTGTGGCAGAAGAACCCAAGGGCAATGCGGCTACTTGCCTCCCGAGCGGTGTCAATCTTGATCTCGGTCATCTCGCTGGTCTCCAGCTGCTCTGTCACTTCCGTGGCGGTCACCTTGGAGGTCTGCAAGGTGTTCACCAGCTGCACGTCATCCAGCAGGGAGCCAGTGGCTTCATTTAGCAACCTGTGGGCGGGAGGACAACGAGCTGAGCCAACGCATGGACCCTGTGTCTCCCTCTTACAAGCGGTTGTTAAAGTGAGCCACACTCAGTTTCACAACCTATTTGCCAAAGGCTATTAAGCCAATCGCCACCGTTAAGTGAATCGCACGGTCGTTGAGTGAATCCCACTTCTCCCCCCCCCTTGACTTTACTTGTTCGGAAGCCAGTGGGATGATGATCATACCAGGGTAAAAATAAATTCCAGTTGCTAAGAGTGCCTGAATTTTGATCCCACGACTGCGGAAATCTTGCCGGGATTGTGTGAGAATCGGTCCCTTTTTTTTTAGTGCCGTTGCAATTTGGAACATATCTCTCTGGCATCCTTTTATAATTTTATAACCTTTGTCGATTGGTGACCTCTGGTGACCTCGGACCGGAGGAAAACAGAGGGGGAAGCATTTTACATGCGTGCACACAGGGCCGCGAGCACGTTGTGTGCCGCAAACGAGGCAGGGCTAGCGCCCGTGTAATATTCACTAAACCTGCCCCGTTCTTGTGTAGCGCAGCGCCTTATTTCTACACCCCGCAGCATGGCAGCAACCCGTTTCCGCGCCCCATGGCGTGGCAGTGGCCCATTTCTACGCCCTGCGGCGTGGCAGCATCCATTTTTGCGCCTTGTGGTGCGGCAGTGGCCCATTTTCATGCCCTGCGGTGCAGCGGTGGTCTGTATTCATGCCCTGAGGTGCAGTGGCGGCATCCAGTTTTTGCACCCTGAGGTGTGTCGTCGTCCCATTTTCGCTCCCCGAGGTGCAGCGGTGGCCCATTTTTGCACCCTGTGAAGTGACGTCCTGTTTTTGTGCCTCGTGGCCGCAGTGTTACAACAAGTGAGGAGGTGTGCATACACACGCACGCACATTGGCCAGCCTGTTCCATGGTCCAACGGCCAGTCGGCCACAACCCACTGATTGGGGACCCCTGGACTAGAAGACCTCCAAGGTCCCTTCCAGCTTTGTTCTTCTGTTCTGATCTAAATATCTCAAACCCTTTGCAAAGAAAGGAAGTCAGCCATCTTGAACTGTCGTCTTGCAAGGGATTCTGGGGATGGATTAAAAAAATGGGGAATGGACCCCCTCTCCCGTGATGGTTTCCCACTCCTCTCAGGGCTCCTAACACCAAGAAACTACACAGGTGCAAAATCCTTTCCCCCAAAAACTTACAGTGTTTTGCAACCTTTGGCCCTTTTAAGAGGCGTGGACTTCAACTCCCAGAATCCCCCAGCCAGCACAAGTTTCCTACTTAATTGTCAGGCCGTCTACTGCAAATTAATGTTTATTAATTTAACTTGTCGTGGGCCATTTATTATTATTATTATTTCACTTTGCTGAAGTCAAGGTATATTACATCGACCGCATTCCCACCATCTACTAAGAAAGATTCCCAATCAAACAAAGGTGTTTGTTATTCTATCCATGCTGAATTTTGAACTCTGGCTGGGGAATTCTGGGAGTTGAAGTCCACAAGCAGGGGTCTTCGAACTTGGTCCTTTTATGGCTTGTGGACTTCAACTCCCAGAATCCCCCAGCCAGCACAACAGTTTCCTAATTAATTGTCAGGCCGCCTACTGTAAATCAACGTTTATTAATTTAACTTCTCATGGGCCATTTTTATTTATTGTTGTTGTTGTTGTTATTTCACTTTGCTGAAGTCAAGATATATTACATCGGCTGCATTCCCACAGTCTACTAAGAAAATTTTCCAATTTAAGAAAGGTGATGTTTGTTATCCTATCCGTGCTGAATTCTGGCTGGGGAATTCTGGGAGTTGAAGGCCACAAGTCTTAACGCTCCCAAGGTCAGACACACACACCCTCTGCCACAAATTATTCTGTGCACGGAGTTGTGAGTCCGTCGCCTTTAGGGCCCCACCTGAGGATCTCATCTTCCAGCTCCTTCAGCTTCCTCTTGCCGGCTGCGATGTTGAGGACCAGAGAGTCCTTCTGCTCCTCCAGTTCGGGCCGCTCCTTCCGGACCACGATGCCCAGCAGCTGGGCCTCCAGGCCCTGAAAGCAGGGGGGCAACCAGTGGGTGTTTCGCCCAGAGTCGCCCACCGTTCCCACCCCAGGATGGGTCCGACAGGGCCACCCAGAGGGCATCTGGACGGAGCGCCTACCTGCTCCTTGACGGCAAAGTTGACGATGGTGGTCTGAGAGGAGGTCTCGGGCGTGTAGTGAGGGTTGGAGAGCTTGGTGGTCAGGTAGAATCGGAACTCGGGGTGATACTCCACCTCCTTGTCCCCCAGCCGGATCAGCAGGCGCCCACCTACCGGGCACGGGTGTGTGTGTGTGTGTGTATTAGGGAATGCAAGGGGGGGGATCTCCCCCTCCTCCCCCCGGGCCCTGCCCCCGTGGCACTCACCCACTTTGGTGACCGACTTGTTGAGGATGGGGGCCAGGGTGGGGTCCAGCTCTTCCTGCACGTTCTGCAGCAGCACCGGGGAGCCCAGCTGGATGGCCGTCTCCAGGATGCGCATGTAGTCGGGCATCTGCAGGTCGATGATCTTCAAGCCCTGGAGGAAGAGGAGGAGGAGGAAGGCTCTGGGCGGGGGCCCGGTGGGTGGGTGGAGGAGGGGGTCCCGAAGGCCGGGGACGGTTGGGGACCATCGCTCACGGCGCCCCCTCTCCTCCCCAAACTGATAACGAGGGGACAGGAGACTCACGCAGGACCCCTAGCCCAGCCCAAGCCAGGGAGGGAGGGAGGGAGGGAAGGAGGAAGGAAATCGGAAAGAGGAGAGAGGAAATGGGAAAGAGAAGGGAGGGAGGGAGGGAGGAAATGGGAAAAAGAAGGGAGGGAGGGAGGAAATTGGAAAGGAGGGAGGAAGGAAATCAGAAAGAGGAGGGAGGGAGGGAGGGAGGGAGGGAGGAAGGAAATGGGAAAGAGAAGGGAGGGAGGAAAGGGAGGGAGGGAGAGAGGAAGGAGGGAGAGAGGAGGGAGGAAGAAAGGAAGGAAATAGGAAAGAGAAGGGAGGGAGGAAAGGAAGGGAGGGAGAGAGGAAGGAGGGAGAGAGGAGGGAGGAAGAAAGGAAGGAAATAGGAAAGAGAAGGGAGGGAGGAAAGGAAGGGGGAGATGAGAACAGGAGGGAAGAGAGGGGGAGGGACAGAGATGAGAATGGGAAGGAAGGAAGGAAGGAAGGAAGGAAGGAAGGAAGGAAGGAAGGAAGGAAGGAAGGAAGGGGAAAGTCAGAAGGAGGGCGGGAGGGAGGAGAGGCTTGGGGAGGGGAGGGGGGGTCAAGGGGGCTCCTCACTTTCTTGGCCTCCATGTTCTTGATCCACTTAGTGGCCTGGCACTGAGGGTCGATCATCAGAGGCCACCTAAGGGGAGACGGGAGGCCCCGTCAGGACCTCTTCGGTCCCTTGGGGGGGCCCCTGCGGGGACGGACTCCCCCCCACCCCCACCCCCGGGAAGCCCCGAAGCCAGGCCGGCCCAGAAGGACGTGGGGCTGACCGGTTCCCCCGGGTGACGATGATCCCGTTCTCGGTGGAGAAGTCGTCGGAGGGCAGACCCTGGATGTTCCAGTTGCGCACGACGGTCGGGTTGGAGAGGAAGCTGTCGCAGGTGAAGGACGGCGAGCAGGGCACATGCAGCTGCCGGATCTGCGGGAGGAAAGCCAGGAGGAGCCCGGATCAGGCTGGCCTTCCTTCGGCACCCCGAAACCCCCCACCCGGATCCCTCCCTGCCAGGCCCACCACGCCAGGGGGTGAGGGTGGGGGTGTCGTTCCGGTCCTCCCTCTCCGAGGCAGGAAGGACGGGACAAAGACCTGGGCCTCCAAACCCCAGCAGTCCCACCCACCCCCGGTCGCAACGGGGAGGGGGAGGGCTGTGGGGTCCCGGGTGATCTCCGAGCTGGGCGCTTTTCTTGCAGACGTTTCCTGACCCGACCAGGGAACGTCGTCAGGGCTAAAGATGGACGGTGTTTAATATTTATTTGTTATGTACATGTAGGGCAGGTGGGTCTACACATATGCTGTATATAGTATGCTTAGGTGTGCGTGTCATGTATGTGTTTCACTTGGAGAGCGGGCAACTAAATTTCACTTTTGATGGGTGCCGTTGTGCCCACAGTGAAAAAAATGACAATAAAGCTTCTCTCCTCTCCTCTCCTCTCCTCTCCTCTCCTCTCCTCTTCTCATCTTATCTTAAAGGGAGTGTGGATTTTACTGGAGAAGGGGAGGAGGAGGAGAAGAAGAAGAGGAGGAGAAGGAGGAGAAGAAGAGGAGGAGGAGGAGGACTGTGGGGTCCCTGTTACTCTCTGAGCTTGCTTGTTTTCCTTGCAGACGTTTCAGGACCCAACTAGGGAACGTCATCAGTGCTAGAAGAGAGGGGGGTTGCAGAGAGGAGGAGGAAGTGGAGGAGGAGGGGGGGAGGAGGAGGAGGAGAAGGAGAAGAAGAGGAGGAGGAGGAGGACTGTGGGGTCCTTGGTGCTCTCTGAGCTGGGCGGTTTCCTTGCAGACGTTTCATGACCCAACTAGGGAACATCATCAGTGCTAGAAGGGAAGGGAAGGGAAGGGAAGGGAAGGGAAGGGAAGGGAAGGGAAGGGAAGGGAAGGGAAGGGAAGGGAAGGGAAGGGAAGATGGACTGTGGGGTCCTTGGCGGTCTCTGAGCTTTTGGGGGTTTCCTTGCAGACGTTTCACGACCCAACTAGGGAACATCATCAGTGCTAGAAGGGAGGGAGGGAGGAGGAGGAGGAGGACAGGTGTGTGTGTGGGTCCTTGGCGCTCTCTGAGCTTGCTTCTTTTCTTGCAGACGTTTCATGACCCAACTAGGGAACATCATCAGTGCTAGAAGAGAGTGGGAGGAGGAGCAGGAGGAGGAGGAGGGAGGGAGGAAGAGGAAAAGGAGGAGGAGGAAGAGGAGAAGGAAGAGGAAGAGGAAGAGGAAGAGGAGGAGAACTCTGGGGTCCTTGGCGCTCTCTGAGCTTGCTTCTTTTCTTGCAGACGTTTCATGACCCAACTAGGGAACATCATCAGTGCTAGAAGAGAGTGGGAGGAGGAGCAGGAGGAGGAGGAGGGAGGGAGGAAGAGGAAAAGGAGGAGGAGGAAGAGGAGAAGGAAGAGGAAGAGGAAGAGGAAGAGGAGGAGAACTCTGGGGTCCTTGGCGCTCTCTGAGCTTGGTGCTTTTCTTGCAGACGTTTCACGACCCAACTAGGTAGCATCATCAGGGCTAGAAGGGATTGCGAGGAGGAGGAGGAGGAGGAGGAGGAGGACAACTCTGGGGTTCTTGGGGGGGTCTCTGAGCTGGGTTGTTCCCTTGCAGACGTTTCGTGACCCAACTAGGTAGCATCATCAGGGCTAAAGGAAGGAAGAGGAGGAGGAGGAGGAGGAAGGCTCACCTGCTTCATCCAGATGTGGGAGACCATCTCATCCCGGTAGTTGGACAGGAAGGGCCCCATGTAGGCGACGAAGGCCGAGGCCAGCAGACAGTCGCCCACCAGGTAGCCCAGGTCTTCCTCCAGGCCCTGCGGGAAGCCAAAGACTCTCTCCAGCCAGCCAGCGTTGGAAAGGGAGGGGAGGGGACAGAGAGAGAGAGAGAAGACGGGGGGAGGGAAAGAGGGAGAAAGAAGAGATGGGAAAAAGAAGGAAAGGGAAGGGAAGGGAAGGAAGGAAGGAAGGAAGGAAGGAAGGAAGGAAGGAAGGAAGATGGGAGGAGGGGAAGGCTGGCTGGGGAATTCTGGGAGTTGAAGTCCACAAGTCATAAAGTTGCCAAGTTTGGAGACCCCCCACCCTACCCCAGACTTCACCCTGGCTGCCCCAGGACTCTCCAGGGGGTGCTGGACCCCCATCGGGGCGGGGGGTGGGGTTTCCTTCCCAGGGAGCCAGAGAGAGAGGCTGGGAGGGGGGGGGGCGTGGATGGAGGCCCACCTTGACGGTCTCCTCCCAGCGGATCTTCTCCCCCGCCAGGCCGGAGACCAGCTTGTCCGCCCGGTCCAGCTTGATCTCCATCTCCTCCGACTTCTTGCGCAGCTCCTCCTTCTGCGCCAGCTTCTCCTCGTACTCCTTCTTCAGCATCTCCAGCTTCTCGGCCACCTGGGGGGAGGCGGAGGGGAGGGAAGGGGTCTCCAGGCCCTCCACCGAGGCCGCCCCTGGTGCCCCTTCCCCTCTTCCCTTCCTTCCTCCCCTCCCTCTCTCTCCTTCCCTTCCCTTCTTTTCTATTTCTTTCCTTCCTTCCTACCTCCTAACCCCTCCTTTTCTCTCTATTTCCCTTCCCTTCCTTCCATCTCCTTCCTTCCTTCCTCCCCTTTCCCGTATTTATTCCTCCCTCTTCTTTTTTCCTTCCTTCCTTCCCTCCTTTTCTCATATTTATTCCTACCTCCCTCTTTTCCTTCCTTCCTTCCTTCCTTCCTTCCTTCCTTCCTTCCTTCCTTCCTTCCTTCCTTCCTTCCTTCCTTCCTTCCTTCCTTCCTTCCCTCCTTTTCCCATAGTTATTCCTACCTCCCTCTTTTCCTTCCTTCCTTCCTTCCTTCCTTCCTTCCTTCCTTCCTTCCTTCCTTCCTTCCTTCCTTCCTTCCTTCCTTCCTCTCTCCCTCCCTCCCTCCCTCCCTTCCTTCCCCTTCCCAATCCATCCCCCGGGGCCAGCGGTTCTCAACCCTCAGCAACTTTCAGATCCGTGGACTTCGCCTCCCCAGAATTCAGCACTGGCTGGGGAATTCTGGGAACTGAAAGTCCACCCGTCTTACAGCGGCCAAGGCCGCGACACCCCGTCCCGGATCGTCCTCTGCTCCACGGAACTGACCTCCCGGAGGCGCTCCTGGGCTTCGGCCTGGGCTGCCTGCTTCTCCGCCAGCTGGGCCAAGGCGGCGTTCATACGGGCCCGCTTGGGCTCCACCACCCGGTAGATGCGTCCGTACATCTGGGTGAGGGGAGGCAAGAGGGGAGAGGTTAGCAAGGTCCCCGAGCTGGAGACCAAGGGTAGCCACCCATGGCTGAAGGCTGCTCCTCACCTCCATGGCTCGCACCCACATGCAGAGCGACTTGGCGGCCACTGAGACCCGCCCAATGATATCTGGCTGGAAGTCTGGCTGGGAGCAGTAGGCGCTGATCTTCTTGAGAACTTTGTCGGAGATGTTATCCTTGTCGAAGTGCACCAGCTGCTTGATGAAGTTGGGCTCTCCTGGAGAAGACAGGTCCAAGCCGTCGTGTCATCCCGCCCAGAACCTAACCTCCTCCGCAGGAGAGAAACCAGGTTCTGGATCCCTCCGAGAGTTGAGGGTTTGTTCCGAGGAAACCGAGATGTCTGCCCACGGAGGAGACAGGTGGACGACGCCCGGCTGACCCTCGTGGTGGCTTCCCCAGGACCTCTTACCTAGCTGCTTCTTGGCTTCGGTCCAGGTGGGCTCGTTGCCCCTCAGGATCATGACCGCCTGCATCACGGTCTCCACCAGCGTAGGTGGCCGGCCGTAAGACTTGATCTCCGTCAAGTCCTTCTTGTTGAGGGACTCCAAGGCCTGGGAAGCCAGAGAGTGAGTTAGACTTCGAATAGAATAGAGCTGGAAGGGACCTCGGAGGTCTTCTAGTCCAGCCCCCTGCGTGAGCAGGGGACCCTATTCCATTTTAGACAAGTGGCTGTCCAGTCTCTTCTTTAAAACTGCCAATGATGGAGCACCCATAACGTCTGGTGGCAAGTCGTTCCACCGATTCCTTCCTTCCTTCCTTCCTTCCTTCCTTCCTTCCTTCCTTCCTTCCCTTCCCTTCCCATCTCTATTCCTTCCACCCTCCTTCCCTCCCTCCCTCCCCTCTTTTGTCTCTCTCTTTTCCCCTTCCCTTCAAGGTAAGAGGGGCTTCCGGGGATTCCCACCCCTCCATTAGCCAATCCATCCCCCTTAGCAACTTTCAGATCTGTGGACTTCACCTCCCCAGAATTCAACGCCGGCTGGGGGATTCTGGGAGTTGTTCACTTTTAGGAAGTTTCTCCTTAATTCCAGGTTGCTTCTCTCCTTGATCAATATTCCATCTATCTATCGCTTCTTATCCAGGTCCTTTGGGGGATAGGTGGACCCCCACTCCTCTTTGTGACAGCCCCACCCCCCCAAACACTGGAAGACTACCCTCATGTCACTAGTCCTTATTTTCGTTAAACTAGAGACAAACCCAATTCTTCGTACGTTTTAGTCTCCAGGCCTTTAAATCGTCTTCGTTGCTCTTCTCGGCGCTTTCTCCAGCATCTCAACGTCTTTTGTGTAATGTGGGGCACCAAAATTAGATGCAGGTATTCCAGGCGTGGCCTTACTAAGGCTTTACTAAGCGGGACTGACGCTGCGCGTGATTTTGATTCCGCGCCTCTTGTTTACGCAACCGAGGATCGTATTCGCTTTTTTGGGGCTGCCGCCGCACACAGCCAGCTGGCGTTTAAGGGATCGTCCCCTACTCCTCCCGGGCTTCTCCTCAAACCTTCATGGTGCCAATCGGCGGTGCCAACCTTCTGTGGCGGCCTACCTTCATGGCTTCCTCCAAGGCGGGCAAGGCTTCCTCCAGATCCTTCTGGGCGTTGTCAGCCAAGGTTTTGCACTTAATCTCCTCGGCGGCGATCTTCTCACTGTTTGCCGATACCGTCTGCGGGAGGACGAAGAGTGGAGAGAGACACAGAGGGTAACGGCGCGCCCACCGTGGGGTCGGGCGGGAAACGGGTGGCGCCGACCTCGGACACTCACTTTCTGCTGCTCGTCTGCTTCCCGCTTCTGCTGGACAATGATCACCAGGTACTCCTCGCACTGCTTCTGGAACTCGGCCACCTTCCTCCGGGCTTCCTCCAGCTCCAGGGTCATCACCTCGACTTTCTCCCGGGTCTCGTCGATTTTGAAGAGGCCGTTGCGGAGTTTGTTGGCTTGATCGGAAAGCTCCTTCCGCTTCTCAGCCAGGAGCCTGCCAAGGGGCGGACAGGAGAAGACCTGTGCTGCGGGGACCACTGGGGTTGGACTAGATGACCTCCAAGGTCCCTTCCCTTCCACTGGGCGACTTGAAGGGGCCCCGGGGCCCGGCCCTTTGACTCTCCTGTCCCCCAAACGTGGGACCCTTCTCCTGGGAAGAGGGAGTTTCCCCGCCCTCCCACAAATCCCCCCTTACTTCTTGTAGCCGGAGACCAGCTCCAGGTAGTTGGTGGGGGTGACGTAGTTATGGCGCCGGAGTTCCAGCAGCATCTTGTGAGAGTACCTGGCCACCGACCAGTGCATGGTGACAAAGATTTTAGCCACTCGCTTTTGCATCTAGGGGAAAGCGGGAATACAGGATCACAAGAGTTGGAAGGGACCTCGGGGGGGGGGGTGTCTTTTAGTCCAACCCTCCATGCTCAAGCAGGAGACCCTATACTAGGTGTCTCCAAAGGTGGCAGCTTTAAGACTTGGGGGACTTCAACTCCCAGTATTCCCCAGTCAGCATGGAAATCTCCAGAAATTCTGAGTTGAAGTCTGCAAATCTTAAAGTTGCCAGGTTTGGAGACCCCTGTGTTATACCATTCTAGGCCAGGGGTAGGCAACCTCGGCTCTTTTATGACTCATGGGCTTCAACTCCCAGAATTCCTGAGTCAGCATAGCTGACTCAGGAATTCTGGGAGTTGAAGTCCATGAGTCATAAAAGAGCCGAGGTTGCCTACCCCTGTTCTAGGCAAATGGCTGTCCAATCTCTTCCTCAAAGACCTCCAGTGTTGGAGCAATCAGAGTTTCTGGAGACAGGTTGTCCAACTGGTTAATTGTTCCCACTGTCAGGAAATTTCTCCTTAGTTCTAGGTTAGGCCTCTCGGGAATGGAACAACTCACTACGGCCAACTCACCACGGCCAACTGGCTGCAGGACAATTTAACAGTTCAATTTAATTATTCAAACGAAGGGGGGAAAAACATTTTCATTTTGGCCGTTCCAATTTCACCCTATCCCTCCTTTTGCATCCTTTAATGATTCTATTCCACCATTTCTTTGATATTAGAGTAACTCGTGTCCCACAGCGTCCTGCAACGAGTTGGCCGTGCCGGGTTGGCTGCAGCAAATTGTCAAGAGACCCACAATGGATGGAAACTCATCAAGGAGAGAAGCAACCTGGAGTTAAGGAGAAACGTCCAAACAGTGAGGACAATCAGCCAACGGAAGGGACCTTGGAGGTCTTCTAGTCCAGCCCCCTGCTCAAGCAGGAGACTCCATACCACTTCGGACAGATGGCTCTCCAGTCTCTTCTTGAAGACCTCCAGGGACGGAGCACCCACAACCTCTGGTGTCAAGCAGTTCCACTGGTTAATTGTCCTCACTGTCAGGAAGTTTCTCCTTAATTCCAGGCTGCTTCTCTCCTTGATGAGTTTCCGTCCGTTGCTTCTTGTCCTGCCTTCAGGGGCTTTTGTTGTGATTCAGGGTCAGCCTGTGGGTTCGGCAGTTGGGTCGGACGACTCAGAGGAGGAGGAGGAGGGGGGTGTTGGAGAGCTTGCTGAGAATAATATTGAGGCTCCGCAGAGCCCTCAGCCAGGCCCCTCCCACCTGGTCACGACGCAGACCCAGCTGTGTGAGCCTGACAGCGTGGATGAAGATGACCCACAGCCGGCCCTGTTCAAGGACGCCCGACGCAGGAGGCAGTCAATCAGGAGTAAACAGAGGAAGGCAATGGGGCACCTCGGAAGGAGGCAGAGAGAAGCCACGCCCTGAACTGTATAAAAAGGGGAATGCGTGGGAGGGCTGGTTTGCTGAAGGCAACCGTTTGAATAGCTCCTGTTTCATGGTTCGTGTCTTGTTCTGTTTGCTTTTGTATCCATAAATTTGGCAGGCTTCGTTCCAGCCTCTTGCCTTCTTGTAAAAGGGGTTGTCCCTGCCTTTTCTGCAGGGCCGGTAGCAGGCTGGTACAGAACACACACACACACATGTACATATATATATACACACACATACACACACATGTACATATATATATATACACACACATGTACATATATATACACACACATACACACACATGTACATATATATATATATATAATAAAAAATGAATAAACTATATATATATATATATATATATGTGTGTGTGTGTGTGTGTGTTTGTGTGTGTGTGTAAATTTTAGATTTACACAAATATGAGCTGTCACTGTTGTGACTACTGCCTGTGGATGGCCTTCGGTTAGGCCGAAACAGGAAATAAAGATTTGTCCCATGTTTGGTTCGTGTTTGCTCTCTTTGCTCTGTTTATGTTTTTATGTTCATAAATTTGGCAGGCTTCGTTCCAGCCTCTTCTTGCCTTCTTGTAAAAGGGGTTGTCCCTGCCTTTTCTGCAGGGCCGGTAGCAGGCTGGTACAGAACAGCTTTGGAGAAGAGCTGGACTCCCTCTTCTTTGGGGCAGCCCCTCAAATACACAGCTGGCTCACCTTTAAGGGATCGTCCGCCAGGACCCCGAGATCTCCCCGAGTCCCAGACAGGGTGTGCGGGATCCCCGCTTGGACTCACCGTGTCGAGGCTCCCCTTTTCCACCAGGCCCAAATCCACGCCCTCCAGGTACTTTTCCGCCACCTCCAGCAAGGCTTCCTTCGGCCACTCTGAAAACCAGTCGATGGTAGCGCAGTTCACCAAAGCAGGATACTGGCGGATCCGGTTCCTGGGGGCAGAGCGACAGAATAGCTGAGTTGGAAGGGACCCTGGAGGTCATCTAGTCCACCCCCCCCCTGCTCAGGCAGGAAAGTGTACACTGTTTCAGACAAATGGCCGCCCAGTCTCTTCCTTAAAAACCTCCTGTGATGAAGCACCCGCAACTTCTGGCGGCAATTCGTCCTACTGATTATAATAGAATCATAGATTCAGAGCTGGAAGGGACCCTGGAGGTCATCTAGTCCAACCCCCTGCTCAGTCAGGAAAGCGTACACTGTTTCAGACAAATGGCCGCCCAGTCTCTTCCTTAAAAACCTCCTGTGATGAAGCACCCGCAACTTCAGGCGGCAATTCGTCCTACTGATTATAACAGAATCATAGATTCAGAGCTGGAAGGGACCCTGGAGGTCTTCTAGTCCAACCCCCTGCTCAGGCAGGAAACCCTATACCGTTTCAGACAAATGGCTGGCCAGTCTCTTCTTGAAAACCTCCTGTGATGGAGCACCCACAACTTCTGGTGTCAAGCTGTTCCACTGGATAATAATAATAATAATAATAACAACAACAACCACAGTACCTGGTTGATACCTAGGATGCTGGCAGCAACCTGTGTCAACCATTCGTACCAGTCAATTTGAGTGTTCAGTTGGCTGAGTTTCATGTTTATGAATAAAGGTTTATGTAACAACAACAATAATAATAATAATAATAAAAAAATAAAAATGGCTTTGGAAGAATATCTGAAGGACAATGATGAAGATGCACTGAAATTAGTATCTCGGGAAGGCTTGCTGACTACTGGAGAGGCCGAACTGGCCTACAAGAAAGACCAAATGAGGAACAGAACGGAGGCGTGGGAAGACAAAGCACTACATGGCCAGTACATTTTAAAAAAAAAATAGCTGGGAAAGCAGATAATAACAACACCTGGCAATGGCTAAGAGCAGGAAAGTTGAAGAAAGAGACGGAGGGACTAATTCTGGCTGCACAAGACCAGGCCTTAAGGACAAACACATACAAAGTCAAAATTGAGAAGACAGCAACAGATAGTAAGTGCCACCTCTGCAAAGTAGCTGAAGAAACAGTGGACCACCCGGTGAGCTGCTGCAAGAAGATCGCACAGACTGACTACAAGCAGCGGCACGACAAAGTAGCAACAACGGTGGACTGGAAGATCTGCAAGAAATGTCATTTGCCTGCAAGCCAGAACTGGTGGGACCGTAAAATAGAGACAAATCGTAGAAAATGATAAAAGTTAAACTGCTCTGGGACTTGAGAATTCAAACAGACAAGCACCTGCCACATAACACCACGTGCCTGGCTGAGGAATTCTGGGAGTTGAAGTCCACAAGTCATCAAAGGGCCAAGCTGGAAGACCACCTGCTCTAGAAACTTTCCACCTGTGCACCAAACCTACGGCTAATTTGGCCACTGGAGGGCGCTGTTGCTCCATGCAGAACCTTCCGCCCGCCTTGTCTGGAGAGACCCACTGCCCAGCCCCACCTGAATGGGTCCCCCACGGGGCTCAGGCACAGGACCACGTGCAGGTTGTTGCGGACCCTTTCGATCAGGTAGGCAAAGAGGCTGTCCTGACTCTCCTGGATGCCCTCCGTCCGGGCAGCGTCAATGATGTGGCTTTGGATCTGGCGGAGGGAGAATGAGAATGAGATTAAGATTAAGAATGGAATGGAATGGAATAATAAAATACAGAATAGAATAGAATAGAATAGAATAGAATAGAATAGAATAGAATAGAATAGAATAGAATAGAATAGAATAGAATAGAATAGAATAGAATAGAATAGAATAGAATAGAATAGAATAGAAGAATAGAATATATGGAATGGAATGGAATAATAAAATACAGAATAGAATAGAATAGAACAGAATAGAATATAGAATATAACAGAACAATACAGAATAGAATAGAATAGAATGTCGAATATAGAATAGAATGGAATGGAATGGAATGGAATAATAAAATACAGAATAGAACAGAGTAGAATATAGAATAGAATAGAATAATACAGAATAGAATATGGTGGAGCAGTGGGCTGATGCCTCCTTAAGTAACACCAGCTGCCTGCAATTAGTGCAGGTTCGCATCCCACCAGGCTCAAGGTTGACTCAGCCTTCCATCCTTCCGAGGTAGGTAAAATGAGGACCCAGATTGTTGGGGGCAATTAAGCTGACTTTGTAATAATGCCGCTTGGGGTGTGTGTGAAAGCCCTAACAAGCAGGCATATACATAGAATGAAGGCTACTGCTAAGCTTGTAAGCCGCCCTGAGTCTTTGGAGAAGGGCGGGATATAAATGGAATTAAAATAAAATAAAAAATAAAAATATAGAATAGAATATAAAATATAACATATAGAATAGAATAAAATACAGAATAGAATAGAATATAAAGTATAGAACAGAATAGAAAATATAGAATAGAGAATAGAATAGAATAATAAAATACAGAATAGAATAGAATAGAATAGAATAGAATAGAATAGAATAGAATAGAATAGAATAGAATAGAATAGAATAGAATAGAATAGAATAGAATAATGATAAGAATAGAATAGAATAGAATATAAAGTATAGAACAGAATAGAAAATATAGAATAGAGAATAGAATAGAATAATAAAATACAGAATAGAATAGAATAGAATAGAATAGAATAGAATAGAATAGAATAGAATAGAATAGAATAGAATAGAATAGAATAATACAGAACGGAATAGAATACAGAATATAGAATGGAATAGACGTGGGCTGTCAAAATTCTGCATTTTGCAGTGCGGGTTTTCTCCAGACGTGGGGAGGAATCGCCCATGATCCCCAGCCGGCAGACCAACGGGGGCGGGGGGAAGGGGAGCTGCTGTTCTCCCCACTCTTTCCAGAGTCTCAACATCTCACAATCTACTCAAAAACTCAAGAGCGTCCACCAAGCCCGCAAGAGGACGGCGATGGCTAGCTAGGGGATGCTTGCCCCGTGTCACACACACCTCCTCGAACTCATCCGGTTTGTAGAGATTGGGAACTTCTCCGGAGCTGAGGATATTGTTGATGTCCTCCAGGAAGCATTCGTCGGCTATCTGAGTGTCCACAAAGAGGAACGTGGTGGGCTTCAGGTCGACCCCCGTCTGCCGATACAGCTTCTTGATGTCTGGAGAGGGGAAAAGGACACGCGCATCACCTAGACCCATCTGGAAGAAGATTCTGTGTGGTTTTTTTAAAAAAAAAATTTTAATTGATTTTTCCAATTTTACACTTGGGTGTTTAAAAAGCAACATGGTGACTGGGTTAATCAATAGTTCGATAACAAAATCTCTAGTGCAAGTCTCAAGTTGCAACATCAAGATATTTCTTCTCTTTTTCCCTGAACAGTTACTGTCTCGTATTGCAGCTAGTACAATTCTTATTATATCAACTCGATAAAAACATCGTTATTACATTGATCAATGAGCTTTTAGCTAATACGTACCTTAACTACATTCCATCTTCGCAGACAATCCATACCCTGTTATTAATTTTTACCCACTTTTTAGTCTCTCATCAATATTCCAAGTTAACCTTTGCTACGGATAATTTTCAAGCCTCAGGTAAGCAAAATTTCCCTTATTCTCAATTTGTATAAAAAAGTCCAATACCCAAAATACACATTTTTATCTATTTGAATATAATCTGGTTCTATTTCCTAAAAGTTATCTATTTCCCACCATATTAAATCATCCACTTGATAATACAAATATCCCCTTTTATAAATCACAACATATATATATGTGTGTGCGTGTGTATAAATATAAATATAAATAAATATATACACACACACATACATATATATATACACGCACATACACACACACATATACATACATACAGATAGATAGATATAGATAGATAGACAGACTAGATAGATAGATAGATATAGATAGATATACAGACAGACAGACTGTATATAGATAGATATACAGACATACATAGATAGATAGATATACAGACAGACAGATAGAGACATAGATAGATAGATAGATAGATAGATAGATAGATAGATAGATAGATAGATAGATAGATAGATATAAAGAGATAGATAGATAGATAGATAGATAGATAGATAGATAGATAGATAGATAGATAGATAGATATAGATAGATAGATATACAGACAGACAGAGACAGACACAGATAGATAGATAGATAGATAGATAGATAGATAGATAGATAGATAGATAGATAGATAGATAGATAGATAGATAGATAAAAACCTGAGTTAATCAATAGATCAAACATATTCACAATAATTCATTTTCCTTTTAGGTCTAATTTTTGAACATTAAAGGGACAGAGTCCTTATTTTCAACTAGTTTCCAAGTATTTTAAATCTAAGGACCAGAATTCCCCCTTAGCTCAACTTAACTCAACTTCTGGAACAAGGTTCTCGACCTCACGACGAGGTGAGCAAGCCACCCACCTTCTCGGAATTCCTGCTTCCGGTACTGGCGGGAGACCTCGATCTGGAACGTGTAGTACTCGCAGATGGAGGAAGCCAAGCGGGCCAGACTCTGGCGCCCGCTCCCTCCGATGCCCACCAGCAGCATGTTGCCACGGGGCTGGCTGATCACCCGGACGATACGGGTTACTGCAAGAGAGGGGAGGGGGGGGAAAGAGTCACCGGCAAGTGGACCAGCCGTGCGGACCACCTACTGTGCCTTGAAGCAGCCAGGATCTCCAGAAGTTGTGGCTGCTCTTATCAACCAGTTTTGGTCACCATAGTGCAAAAAAAAAAAAGACGTTGGGACCTTGGATAAAGTGCAGAGAAGGGCAGCTAAGAGGATCCAAGGCCTGGAGACCAAAACATAGGAGGAACGGCTGCAGAACTTGGGTTTGGCTAGTCTAAAGAAAAGAAGAAATAGGGGAGACACGATAGCAGTGTTCTGGTATTTGAGGGGCTGCCACAAAGAAGAGGAGGGGGTCACGCTATTCTCCAAAGCACCAGAGGGAAGGACGAGAAACGATGGATGGGAACTGATCAAGAAGAGAAGCAACCTGGGATTAAGGAGAAACTTCCTGACAGTGAGGACCATGAACCAGCGGAGCTGCTTGCCACCAGAAATCCTGGGTGCTCCACTCCTGGAGGTTTTTAAGAAGAGGCCGGACAGTCAGTTGTCTGAGACGGCATAGGTTCTCCTGCTTGAGCATGGGGCTGGACTAGAAGACCTCCCAGGTCCCTTCCAGCTTCTATTCTGATCACATTACATATTTGCCTGAAATGGGACAGGGTCTTCTGAATAAGCATGGGGCTGGACTAGAAGACCTCCCAGGTCCCTTCCAGCTTCTATTCTGATCACATTACATATTTGCCTGAAATGGGACAGGGTCTTCTGAATAAGCAGGGGGCTGGACTAGAAGACCTCCCAGGTCCCTTCCAGCTTCTATTCTGATCACATTACATATTTGCCTGAAATGGGACAGGGTCTTCTGAATAAGCAGGGGGGTGGACTAGAAGACCTCCCAGGTCCCTTCTAGCTTCTATTTTGATCACATTACCTATTTGCCTGAAATGGCACAGGGTCTTCTGAATAAGCAGGGGGCTGGACTAGATGACCTCCCAGGTCCCTTCCAGCTTCTATTCTGATCACATTACATATTTGCCTGAAATGGCACAGGGTCTTCTGAATAAGCAGGGGGCTGGACTAGAAGACCTCCCAGGTCCCTTCCAGCTTCTATTCTGATCACATTACATATTTGCCTGAAATGGGACAGGGTCTTCTGAATAAGCAGGGGGCTGGACTAGATGACCTCCCAGGTCCCTTCCGGCTCTGCTCTGCTCTTCTCTTCTGCCCGTGTTCCTCTCCCCCCGCCCTCCGACCCCCGGCCTGCCCCACTCACTGTGTTCGATGGCGTCTCGGAAGAGCACCAGCCTCATGGGCACCACCCCTGGCAACCGGTTGTACTCGCCCAGGGCCCGCTCCATCTCGGCCTTCAGGACGCCCATGTCCACCATGTCCTCGTAGACGTTGCGCATGAAGTCGCCTGGAAAGGGGGAAACGGCCACGTGAGACATTTCTGAAGTGAGTTTTGCCCCCGTTTCACCACCTTCCTCGACACGGCTGCTAAGCGAATCACTGCGGTTGTTAAGTGAGCCGCACGGTCTTCCCCTGTGGACTCCGCTCGTCAGGAGGTTGCAAAAAAAAAGGGAGGGATCGCGTCTCTCTCTCTCTCTCTCTCTCTCTCTTTCCCCCTCTCTCTCCCCAGGATGCCGCGACCGTCGTAAATGTGAGTCGGTTGCCGAGCGTCTTGATTTCGGATCACGGGATGACCCCCGGGGGGGACGCTGCAACCTTCGTCAAGAGTCGGTTGCCAAGCGTCTGAACTTGGATCGCGGGGTGACGCTGCAACAGTCGTAAGCGGGAGAAAGGGTCCTTAATTCACTTTTTTTTCCAGGGCCGTTTGAATGGTCACTAAACGAACGGTCGTAAGTCGAGGACTTACCTGTATTAACTCCCTCTTTACTTAGTCCTTCTCTCTAGATGAGTCAATAAATTGGCCCCAGAGAGCTCAGAACATATTTGATAGCTGCCTATTTGACACCGTGGGGAGGATCCTAAGGAGAAATTTATAGTCCCCGACTTACAGCCGTTCATTTACTGACCATTTAAAGTGACAGCGCCACTGAGCCAAAGGACTTATGATGGTTTTGAACACTGCCGCAGCATCCCCCAGGGTCATGTAAGCTGTCTTCCCAATTGTCCTCCAAAGAGACTGGACAGCCCTTTGTCTGAAATGGTATAAGGTTTCCTGCCTGAGCACGGGGTTGGACTAGATGACCTCCAAGGTGCCTTCCAACTCTATTATTATTATTATTATTATTATTATTATTATTATTATTATGCAAACTCAATGGAGGGAGCTGGATTCGCTTAGCGGCCGTGGAAATTCCCTTAATAACCGCAATGATTCGCTTAACGACCGTGGCCAAAGCGGAGCTGGCACCTACCAAAGATGGGCGACCGCTTGTTGGGGCAGATGTGGTGGAAGGTCAGGTCAAAGAAGGTGCCCAGCTTCTCGCCCAGCAGAGCCACGAAGGTCTCCATGTCGGGGCTGTCCACCAGGCGGTCCGAGAAGACCCTGCGGAGAAGGACGGCGGGAAGAAAGGCCCAAAGACCCTTAGACGGGCAGTCCTCGCCTTACAACCATTGGTTGAGTCAATCAGAATAGCATTGGAAGGGACCTTGGAGGTCTTCTAGTCCAGCCCCCTGCTCAAGCAGGCGACCCTAGACCGTTTCGGACAAATGGTTGTCCAGTCTCTTCTTAAGAACCTCCAGTGATGGAGCATTCGCAGCTTCTGGTGGCCAGCCGTTCCACTGGCGAATTATCCTCACTGTGAGAAAATCCCTCCTTAGTTCCAGGTTGCTTCTCTCCTTGACCAGTTTCCATCCGTTGCTTCTTGTCCTGCCTTCTGGTGCTTTGGAGAATATGTTGACCATCCTCTTCTTTGTGGCAACCTCTGAGATATTGGAACACGGCTATCCTGTCACTCCTTTTCATCAAACTACAACCGTTCTTCATATGTAAGAAGAACACATACATCCTTGACAGAGTCAACAATCAACCAGTGGAACAGAAGTTGCCTTCATCATTGGAGGCTTTCAAGAAGAGCCTGGACTACCATCGGTCAGAAATGGTGTAGGGTCTCCTGCTTGGGTGGGTTGGGTGGGGTTAGACCAGATGACCTCCAAGGTCCCTTCCACCTCTATTCTATTCTGTTCTGTTCTGTTCTATTCCTATTCCATATTTTATTATTCTATTGTATTCTGTTCTGTTCTATTCTAATTTCTATTTCTATTCTATTCCATATTTTATTATTCTATTGTATTCTGTTCTGTTCTATTCTAATTTCTATTTCTATTCTATTCTATTCTATTCTATTCTATTCTATTCTATTCTATTCTATTCTATTCTATTCTATTCTATTCTATTCTATTCTATTCTAATTTCTATTTTATTCCATATTTCACTATTCTATTCTATTCTATTCTATTCTATTCTATTCTATTCTATTCTATTCTATTCTATTCTATTCTATATTTTATTATTCTGTTCTATACTATTATAATTCTATTCTATTCTGTTCTGTTCTATTCTATTCCTTATTTCTAATTGTTGGTGGAGCAGTGGGCTAACGCCTCCTTAAGCAACACCAGCTGCCTGCGATTAGTGCAGGTTCGAGTCCCACCAGGCTCACGGTTGACTCAGCCTTCCATCCTTCCGAGGTAGGTAAAATGAGGACCCAGATTGTTGGGGGCAATTAAGCTGACTTTGTAATAATGCCGCTTGGGGTGTGTGTGAAAGCCCTAACAAGCAGGCCTATACATAGAATGAAGGCTACTGCTAAGCTTGTAAGCCGCCCTGAGTCTTTGGAGAAGGGCGGGATATAAATGGGATAAAAAAAAAATTCTATTCTATTTCTGTTCTGTTCTGTTTTATTCCATTCCATTCTGAGAGATAACCTGCTTTTTATTTCAACATGAAATTGATATTTGAACATATTTAAGCTTTTAAGAAGAGCCTGGACTGCCATCTGCCAGAAATGGTCTAGGGCACAGGTCTGCAAACCGCGGCTCCGGAGTCGCATGCGGCTCCCAGTCCTCTGCCATGTGAAGTCCAAAAAACAAAAAAGCGGGACTAAAAAAGTTCAATCAATTCAAATATGCAAGGTAGGTGCATATCTCGCCTTGGCTCCACTCTTCAGTCAAACCCTGTTCTGCGCATGCGCGCATGTAGGTGCATGCGCACACATTTCTTGCGGCTCCCAGTTTTTCCTTTTGTGAGGGAACCGGTTCCAAGTGGCTCTTTCACTGTTTCAGGTTGCTGACCTCTGGTCTAGGGTGTCCTGCTTGGGCGGGGGGTTGGACTAGATGACCTACAAGGTCCCCTCCAACTCTTGTTATTCTGATTCTGATGTCTTAGTCTCCAGGCCTTTAACTAACTGTCTTAGTTGCTCTTCTCTTTTTTTCCAGAGTCTCAAGAACGTTTTGCTAATGTGGCGGCCACATCTGGATGTGGGATCCCAGGTGTGGCCTTACATCTGGGATACTGCCTCCGTTCCAAAACAGTGACCCTTCCAAGTTACGGTGACCTGGGAAAAAGGCAATTTGCCACCGGTCCTCGCACTTACGACCGTCCTAGCCCCCCCCCGCGCTCATCGGATGAAAATTTGGGACATGGGCCACACAATCACCCTTTGCGACATTCCCGCAAGTGAAGTCAACGGTGGGGGAGGTAGGATTCGTTTAACGACCTCTCCATTCGCTTAAGGACTGCCACGAATCGCTGAAACCACCGTGACCGAAAAATTCGTAAAGTTGGGCACGACCGACTGAACAGCCGCCTTGCTTAACGCCAGAAATTCTGGTCTGGATGGCGGTCGTAACGTGGAGGACCAGCTCTATTGGCAACCTTAGATTTATTTTATTTACATCCCGCCTCGATGACGATAATTATGAGATGATTTTTTCTTTTTCCTGGCCACCACTGAGTCTGGCGCCCCCTGCTGGCCAGGGCCATGAGACAACCGCCAACCCCCCCCACCTTCAAAGCAGCCTCTTGCAAAGCCGTCTCCAACCCAGCAGGGGGAGCTGGCACCTTCCCTCCAGCGGGGGAGGACGATGGGCTTGAGGGAAGAAGGAAGGGCAGAGGTCCTACCTGAAGCATTCGTGAATCCAGAGACGGGTCAAGCTGGCTTTGGTGTCGTGGAAGTCCTTGTGGGCCCTCAACATGCCTTGGAAGACCTGAAGGAGATCCGGGACAAGCGCAGGGTCTTGAACACAACACACACACACACACACACACACACACACACACACACACACACACAAACCCGACTGTGGCTAGACACAATGGGGAAGGGGCCCTCTCTGCCCTCCAGCCTTTTGGTGGGAAATGGCTGGTCCATTAAGATGCTTTGCTACTCAGCCAGGCCAAGCAGGAGAAGGAGGAGGAGGAGGAGGAGGAGGAGGAGGAGGAGGAGGAGGAGGAGGAGGAGGAGGAGGAGGGTGGCTAAGGGGTCCTAAAGGTCTCTCTGAGCTTGGTGGTTTTCCTTGCAGACTTTTCATGACCCAACTAGGTAACATCATCAGTGCTAGAAGAGTTTGCAGGGAGGAGGAGGAGGAGGAGGAGGAAGAGGAGGAGGAGGAGGAGGAGGAGGAGGAGGAGGAGGAGGAGTGCAGGGTCCTTGGTGATCTCTGATCTGGGTGGTTTCCTTGTAGACGTTTCATGACCCAGCTAGGGAATGTCATCAGTTATGTACAAGTGGCTTGATGATCATCGTCAGCCCTGATGGTGTTCCCTACTTGGGTCATGAAACGTCTGCAAGGAAACCCCCAAGCTCAGAGACCACCAAGGATCCCCGCGGTCCTTCCTCCTCCTCCTCCTCCTCCTCCTCCTCCTCCTCCCTTCCCTTCGAGCACTGGTGACGTTCCCTAGTTGGGTCGTGAAACGTCTGCAAGGAAACCCCCAAGCTCAGAGACCACCAAGGATCCCCGCGGTCCTTCCTCCTCCTCCTCCTCCTCCTCCTCCTCCTCCTCCTCCTCCCTTCCCTTCGAGCACTGGTGACGTTCCCTAGTTGGGTCGTGAAACGTCTGCAAGGAAACCCCCAAGCTCAGAGACCACCAAGGATCCCCGCGGTCCTTCCTCCTCCTCCTCCTCCTCCTCCTCCTCCTCCTCCTCCTCCCTTCCCTTCGAGCACTGGTGACGTTCCCTAGTTGGGTCGTGAAACGTCTGCAAGGAAAGTGCCACACTCAGAGGGCACCAAGGAAACAGCCCCCTCCCCAGTTCAACCCTGAGCGACAAATATTCTGTGCTATCTCTACGAACAGCCGCAGGAAATTCTTCCGTCCTGTTTCTCTTCTTCCTCTCAATTTATTAACAATTAAGAGGGAACAATAGAGCAGAGGGTTCACTGAAGCAAAATACACCTAGCCTTATTTAATTGGATTATCTAAGAAGCTGGAACTGGCTGCGAGCTGCCCAGAATTAATCAGTTTAAACCAGGTGAAGTAAACACGGTCTCCTGTGTTATCCCAATGTTGTGATCTTTCTTTCTTTCTTTCTTTCTTTCTTTCTTTCTTTCTTTCTTTCTTTCTTTCTTTCTTTCTTTCTTTCATCTTTCTTTCTTTCTCTTTCTTTCTCTCTTTCTTTTCTTTCTTTCTTTCTTTCTTTCTTTCTTTCTTTCTTTCTTTCTCTTTCTTTCTTTCTTTTTCTTTCTCCCTTCCTTCCTTCCTCTCTTTCTCTTACTCTCTCTCTTTTTTTTCTTTCCTTTCTTTTTTCTCTCTTTCCTTTCTTCCTCTCTTCCTCTTTTTCTTTCTTTCTTACTCTTTCTTTCTTTCTTTTTCTTTCTTTCTCTTTCTTTCTTTCTCTTTCTTTCTTTCTTTCTTTCTTTCTTTCTTTCTTTCCTTTCTTTTTCTTTCTCCCTCCCTTCCTTTCTCTTTCTTTCCCTTTCTTCCTCTCTTTTTTCTTTCCTTTCCTTTCTCTCTCTCTTTCCTTTCTTTCTTCCTCTCTTCCTTTTTCTTTCTTCCTCTCTTTTTCTTTCTTTCTTTCCTTTTTTCTTTCTTTTTTCTCTTTCTCTTCCCTCCTTTGCTTTTTTCTTTCTTTCTTTCTTCCTCTCTTTCTTTTTCTTTTCCTTCCTTCCTTCCTTCCTTCCTTCCTTCCTTCCTTCCTTCCTTCCTTCCTTCCTTCCTTCCTTCCTTCCTTCCTTCCTTCCTTCTTTTCTTTCTGTCATCAACTTTTCAATTAAAATGCTGTCCCCCCCCTTCCCTATTTTTTTTGCAGGGAAACCTGCCTGTTTACCCTGATCTGCCTTTCCTCGCATCAGCTCTTTACGGTTCAAGGTGTCATTTGAACGATCAAAAAAAAAAAAAGTAAATGAATTGAACAAAGGTGAAGATCTAAATAGGGCCCGCCTGGCTTGGGATACTCCTACTTTACGCCGCCCGGGAGAATGTGCTAACGACGGATTAATGATGAAGTTGGGGAAGCAACGGGGTGGGGTCGGGGTGTGAGTGGGCTCTTCCTTTTGGGGGGGGAAGGGACCCCTATTTCTGGCCCTGCCCTGCACCCCTTAGCCAGCTGAAAAGGGAGGCAGGTTGGCACCGGAGAGCCAGGTCCCGGGCGCCTGGCTGCGTTTGATGTGCGGGAGGAGAGCTCCGGGGCTTAAACCTGGGATAAACATTTTGGCGTCATTTCATGTCTCCAAAGCCGCAGTGCCCATTTGATGTGCGCTCCGCATCTCTGCCCTGCTTGGAATCCTAATGCTCACAGCCTCTGGGCATCCGTGGGGGCGGCGTAGGAAAACATTTTAAGGCTGGCACGCGTTCTGGCTCGCCGTAAAGAGACCTGGGTGGGCCTCAGGCCTTCCCTGCTTGGCCTGCAGGAAGGGGGGGGAGGAGGGTGGAAATTCCTTAGGATTTGAGGAGGGCGGGGGGGGGGGGAAAGAAACCACAGGACGAAGGCGTTTGGAAAAAAGACGGGATAAAGAGAAAATCCTTCCCTAATTCCAAACTCTGAGGAGCTAAGGAAGACTCGCTTCCTTGCCCAAGGCAGAACCTGGTTTGCAAGCCGTGCGTACGGGGAGCCCGTCGCTCCTCTAGGCGAGTCGGCTGGCTTGGCTTCGGTGGAAAAGCACCTGCAGCCCCCCACCCGCCCTCCCGTCCCTTTGCCAAGGGCGATGGGGTTTCTTGAGAAGGCAACTTCAACAGCGACAAAGGTGCCTTTTTCAGCAGGCAACTGGACTTACTGTGTTTTCCTTTGAAGAGGTTTTGCTTCTCGTCCCAGAAGCTTCCTCAGGTTCTGACTGAATGGTGGGGAAGGGAAGGATTTATACTCCTTGCAGAGAGCTGGTCATTTGCCTTCTTTTAGAGAGCCGTTGAGGCCACTTGGAGGTTTGTCCCAAAGGTGCTTTTTCAAAAGGCAACTGGACTTTCTTTGTTTTCCTTTGAAGAGGTTTCTCTTCTCACCCCAGAAGCTTCCTCAGGTTCTGACTGAATGGTGGGGGAGTGGAAGGATTTATACTCCTTGCAGACTGCTGCTCCTTTGCCTTCTTTTAGATTGAGGCCACTTGGAGGTTTATCTGTGTCCCCAGTTGTCCCAAAGGGGCTTTTTCGAGAGGCGATTGGACTTTCTTTGTTTTCCTTTGAAGAGGTTTCGCTTCTCACCCTGGAAGCTTCCTCAGGTTCTGACTGGATGATGGGGAACCAAGTGGCCTCAACGACTCTCCAAAAGAAGGCAAATGACCAGCTGTCTGCAAGGTGTATAAATCCTTCCACTCCCCCACCATTCAGTCAGAACTGAAGAAAGCTTCTGGGATGAGAAGCGAAACCTTTTCAAAGAAAAACAAGTCCAGTTGCCTCTCGAAAAAGCAGCTTTGGGACAACTGAGGACACAGACAAACCTCCAAGTGGCCTCAACGACTCTCCAAAAGAAGGCAAAGGACCAGCTGTCTGCAAGGAGGATAAATCCTTCCCTTCCCCACCATCTGATCAGAACTGAAGAAAGCTTCAGGGATGAGAAGCGAAACCTCTTCAAAGAAGAACCAGAAAGTCCAGTTTGCCTCTTGAAAAAGCACCTTTGGGACAAACCTCCAAGTGGCCTCAATGGCTCTCTAAAAGAAGGCAAAGGACCGGCTGCCTGCAAGGAGTATAAATCCTTCCCTTCCCCAGCATCCAGTCAGAACCTGAGGAAGCTTCTGGGACGAGAAGCGAAAGGTCTTCAAAGAAGAACCAGAAAGTCCATTTGCCTCTTGAAAAAGCATCTTTGGGACAACCGGGACCTGAAGAAGACTGAGAATCTCCTTAGACATTCAACAGTGACATAATTCGGACTCCGGGCCCCCCGTTAGCTGGAGAGGAGGAAGGGGCCACCACGGACCCCTGCTTCTACCTTGGAAATGTCCCGGAGGTTGAAGAGGTAATGGATCTTGGCCGGGGTGGGCAGGAACCGCTGGACCACGCTGTTGTAGAGCTCCACGGTGGCCTCGGTGATGATGTTGCCAATGGGCTTGACGGCCTCCTCGAAATTCTGCAACTTCTGGTTGATCATGGTGCCGAATATGCGGCGGATTTGGGAATCCTGTCCACGGGGAGAAAAATCAGGAAGAGGGGTAGGGGGTGGGGGCGGGACAGCACCCCTCCCCGCCCCACCTGGGTCTGAGATAAGCCTCCAGCTGCAGGAGTTGCCTTCCTGGAAGTTCTTTGCAAGCTGGATAGTCTTCAAGGGTTGCCGGGCGTAGATTGGTTCTGATGGAAAACCCTCGTCTGCCTATCACACGGGGGGCCCTCGGAGGTTACGCCAGGAGACCCCGTGATTTTTAGAGTGGGAGGGGCTTCAGCATTTGGGGGAGGAGGCCCCCTTGCAAACCCCTGGCCCAAAATAGGAGTTAAAGCCAACCTTTAAAGGATTGCATTGAAAACCTGGATCAAATGTTGAATAAGAGAGCATGTAAGGCAACCTTGACCTCTTTTAAGACGTGTGGATTTCAACGCCCAGAATTCCCCGGACAGCCATGCTGTCCGGGGAATTCTGGGGGTTGAATTCCACACGTCTTAAAGCAGCCAAAGTGGAGAAAAATACAGACAGGCCACAATTGAGCCCCCCCCTCCCCAATTTCTGTCTGGGGAATTCTGGGAGTTGAAGTCCACACAGCTTTCAGTGGCCAAGGTTGAGATACATTAGCCCCAAAAGGGTTTTAGCCACGGGGATTTCACCCCAAATTAGAGTTGACCAAAAGGTGACCCCATCCCAGCTCAACTGGAAGGTCCTGTTAGGTGCAAGGGACCTCCTGATGGGATGCAGCTCAGAAGCAGGTGGAGATACCAAGTCCCCCCTTCCAGCCGTGCCTCGCCAGCAGGGCCAGTACAAACCTCTCCCCATCATCCATCACTGGAGGCTTTTAAGAGGAGACTGGACAGTCACTTGTCTGAGACGGTATAGGTTCCCCTGCTTGAGCGGGGGGCTGGACTAGAAGACCACCAAGGTCCCTTCCAGGTCTATTCTATTTTGTTCTGTTCTGTTCTGTTTTCTATTCTATTCTATTCTATTCTATTCTATTCTATTCTATTCTATTCTATTCTATTCTATTCTATTCTATTCTATTCTATTCTATTCTTTCCATTTCTTATTCTATTCTATTCTATTCTATTCTATTCTATTCTATTCTATTCTTATTCTATTCTATTCTGTATATTATTATTCTATTCTATTCTATTCTATTCTATTCTATTCTATTCTATTCTATTCTATTATTCTATTCTATTCTATTCTATTCTATTCTATTCTATTCTATTCTATTCCATTCCATTCCATTCCATTCCAATTCTTATTCTATTCTATTCTATTCTATTCTATTCTATTCTATTCTATTCTATTCTATTCTTATTCTATTCTATTCTGTATATTATTATTCTATTCTATTCTATTCTATTCTATTCTATTCTATTCTATTCTATTCTTATTCTATTCTATTCTTTCCATTTCTTATTCTATTCTATTCTATTCTTATTCTATTCTATTCTATTCTATTCTGTATATTATTATTCTATTCTATTCTATCCTATTCTATTCTGTATATTATTGTTCTATTCTATTCTATTCTATTCTATTCTATTCTTATTCTATTCTATTCTATTCTATTCTATTCTATTCTATTCTTATTCTATTCTATTCTTTCCATTTCTTATTCTATTCTACTCTATTCTTATTCTATTCTATTCTATTCTGTATATTATTATTCTATTCTATTCTATCCTATTCTATTCTGTATATTATTGTTCTATTCTATTCTGTTCTGTTCTGTTCTGTTCTATTCTATTCTATTCTATTCTATTCTATTCTATTCTATTCTATTCTATTCTATTCTATTCTATTCTTATTCTTATTCTATTCTATTCTTTCCATTTCTTATTCTATTCTATTCTATTCTATTCTATTCTATTCTATTCTATTCTGTATATTATTATTCTATTCTATTCTATTCTATCCTATCCTATTCTATTCTATTCTATTCTATTCTATTCTATTCTATTCTATTCTATTCTATTCTATTCTATTCTATTCTATTCTATTCTATTCTATTCTATTCTATTCTATTCTTTCCATTTCCATTCCATATTTTGTATTCTATTCTATTCTATCTTATTCTATTCCATTGCATTCCAATTCTTATTCTTATTCTATCCTAGCCCTGCCCTCCGCAGAGGGACGGTGGGCTGATGTCTGAACTGGGCACCACCTCTGCAGGAGCTGGTGACCACCCACCCAGCAGAGAGAGGGCCAGGGAAAGATTAGGGAGGGGGTCTCTCTCTCTCTCCTTTGCTCCTCGTCTCGGCTCCCCCCCCCCTTGCACGCCAAACAGCCCTTACAGTGGGGAAGGTCATGTTGATCAGATTGAAACGGCTTTGTAAACGACTGGAGATCACCGTGCGTCCTCCGCCAGGGGGTCCCATGGCTGCCATCAGGAACATGTCCTGGGGGTGGGGTGGGGTGGGTGGGAAAAGAGACAGACGTCCTCCTGGATCAAAACCAGGGGAGGGGGAAAAAGAAGGACACCCCCCCTCCTTTCCCCGCAGCCCACCCTCTGGCTGCAAAGGGTTTAGCCGCCTCTGTGCCGAGAGAGACGAAAGCAGCAGCAGCATACAAAGAGCGGAGCATAATCACTGCCACGGCGCGTGCCACCCTGCCCCCTGGGCGGGGGGGATGGGGGGGCTTGTGCCAGCCCGGCCCCCTCCTCTCCTCTGAAATTCAGAGACACGGCGGCCTCTTTAACCATTATTCCGGGCACAAACGTCTCTGTTTGCCAGCTGCTGGGTTTTCAAACCACCCGGGGTCTAAGGAGAGACAATGCGCTGGGTACGTGAGCGCATTTAATGTGCCGGAGAGGCGCCTGGAAAAAAAAAACCAACAAACCCGCCTTGGCAGGCGGGCAGGCGCGCGGCTGGGCCTGGGGATCTAGTGTGGGGGGGGCGCCGCAGGTGGGGCCCGCCCTCCCCGTGCAGCGAGGCCTCACCTTGATGTGTTTGATGGTCTGCTTGGCGCGGTCGTACCAGAACCCGTAGTCCAGCCAAAGCCGGAGAAGCTCCAGAGGGGGCTGGGACCCGAAGGTGTCTTTGGCCGGCATGTTCAGATCATCCATGAAGGTGATCATGCTTTTCCCCCCCATGGGCACGTAGACGCCCTTGGTGCGCTTCTCCACGCGGCTCTCGATGATGCTCTGGACGTTGTTGGAGGTGGTCTGCGGGACGAGGAAAAGAGGGACGCCTATCAGAAGCGGGACCCAGAGCCTCGGAGTGCGGGGCGCCCTCCGCATTACGACCGCAGTAGAGCCCCAGGTTGCGACTGAAAAAGAGATTGGCGGACGGCCATTTGTCGGGAAGGGTGTAGGTAGGATCTCCTGCCTGAGCAGGGGGCTGGACTAGATGACCTCCGAGATCCCTCCCAGCTCCGCTATTTTGTTATTCGGAAAAGAAGGACCAGCGGTGACACGATCACAGTGTTTCATTATTATTTGAGGGAGCTGCCATAAAGAAGAAGTGGGTGTGGGGGGGGTGTCCACCTGTTCCCCAAAGTGCCCACGGGCAGGGCAGCAATGGGTGGAAGATAATCAAGGAGAGAAGCAACCTGGAACAAAGGAGAAACTTCCTAACAGTGAGGACAATTAACCAGTGGAACGGCTTGCCACCAGAAATCGTGGGCGCTCCATCCCTGGAGGTTTTTAAGAGACACTAGACAATCACCTGTCTGACATGGCATAGGTTCTCCTGCCTGAGCAAGGGGTCAGACTAGATGACCCCCAGGGTCCCTCCCAGCTCTGTTATTCCGCGCCCCATTTGACGATCGTTTTTGTCACAATCGTTAAGCGAGTCAAGTGATCCCAAAAGGAGCTCGCCATGAGCTCCGTCCCATTTCTACGACTTTTCTCGCCACCGCCGTTAAGCGAATCAGCACGATCGTTTTAAGCTAGCCACCCGGTGGTGAGGTTAAGCGAACCCAGCTCTTCCCCGCCCTCTTCGCTTCGTCGGGAGGTCGCAAAAAGGGGATCGCGTGAGCCCTTCCCCTCCGGGACACTGCGGCCATCCTTTCATGTGAGCCAGTTGCCAAGATTCGATCCCACGACCGCGGGAAAACGCCACAACGGCCGTTAAGTCTGGAACGCAGGGCTAAGCCGCTGTTCTCAGGGCTGTTGTCATTCGCTCGCTCAGTAAATCATCATTAAGTGGAAGGCTTTATGTACTCGGGTCCAGCGAGGCCCGTCTCCTGTCCCGGTTGGATCAAGGGTGCCGGGAGGGAGGGAACGCGTTACCTGTGCCGACATGTTGATCACCAAGACGGCCCACTTGACGCTGTCCAGGGACTGAAGCACCCCCTGGGCGATGGAGGTCTTCCCGGTGCCCACCGTGCCCACCAGCAGCACCGGCTGTTGGTTGGCAATGAGAGCGTTCACCAAGTAGTTGTACCGCATGGTGTCCACAGTGGGAACGATGATCTTGTAGAAGGGGATACTATGAAAAAGAAGCGGGGGTATCGGCTTGGGATGTCTGCTTGGCCAGCACCCGCCCCTTGGCAGATGTGCCACCCCTGTCCCCGTGTGGTCCGTTCACCGCCGCGACTGTGCCGGAAACCCTTGCCAAGAGGCACGAAGACATCCAACACGTGTCACAATTCCCGCAGCTGTCGTCTCCACTGGAGCCTGACAGCTTGGGCGGAGCCTGTTGTTGACGACGCTGTCCGCGCCCGGCGTTACGCCAGGGCAGCTGCCCGCCCGTGGGCCCCTCGGGGACCGTGTCCCTAGCAATTCCATAGCCCTGATTGGATTAGGGGCAATTGGTGTGTGTGTGTGTGTGTAAATGGATGCGAGCCATTGGCTTAAACTACCAACTCGTGGTCGTGAAGTTGGGAGTGATAGCGGTTGTGAAGTTGTCTGGTTGTGTGGAGGCCGGAAATGAGAAAGGGGTTGAGAAGCCAAGCTGGGCACGAAGACAATGTCTTCGGCACCTCCTCTACGGGCAGGCCTCAACTTACGACCAAAGCAGAGCCCAAAATTTCCATCACTGAACGAGACGGTTGCTAGCTGAGTTTTGCCCCATTTTAGCATCTTTCCTAAGGCGGTTGTTAAGTGAACCGCTGCAGCTGTCGAGTTAGTCCCACGGTCGCTCAGGGAGCCCGGCGTCCCCCGTTGACTTCGGGGAAGGTCGCCAAAGGGGATCACGTGTTCCCGCGACATTGTGACCGACATAAATAGGAGCCGGTCGCCAAAGCGTCTGAATTTGGATCACGTGGCCACGGGGACGCTAAATGGTCGTAAGTCTGAAAAATGGTTGTAAGTCCCTTTTTCCCCCAGTACCGTTGGAACTCCCAACGGTCGCTAAACGGACGGTTGTAAGTTGAGAACCACCTGTACTGTTAGGACACCAGCGATGAGGGAAGGACCCCCAAGGAGCAGCGTTGAGGGCAATATGACCCAACTTCAAGCCAGGATTGTCTCTTGACCCCACATCCTGTTTTCTGGACCGATCCTTGGAAGACCACACCCCGCTCCTCTTCAGCAATTTCCACCACGTTGCTTGTGGCTGGTCCACCACTTGGAACAACTGCTGTCCCTCAGGAGCTTCTGGCCTCCAAAGCCCACCCCGGGTCTGAAGAACAGAGGGGCGTTCTCCCTGAAGCCCGTTCTTCCGTGATCTTGAGACCTTGGCCAACGGGCCAGAAAAATGGTTACTAACTTGGGAGGGTATCTCCACATCTTGGGAAGGTTGTCCTCAAAGGCCACCCACTGCTTCCTCTTGGGGTCCACGTAGTACTCGTAGACCGTGTCCTGCGGGGAGGAAGCAAGGACGTCAGTGTGTGAGGTGGACTTCCCAAAGGTGCTTTTTCCAGGAGGCAGCTAACTGGACTTTCTTTTTTTTTCTTTGAAGAGGTTTCGCTTCTCATCCCAGAAGCTTCCTCTGGTTCTGACTGGATGGTGGGGAAGTGAAAGGATTTATACTCCTGCCAGATTGCTGGTCCTTTGCCTTCTTTTAGAGGGCCCTTGAGGCCACTTGGAGGTTTGTCTGTGTCCTCGGGGCCACCTGAGTGGTGCAAATGGGCGTGGAGCCTCCTTTCAACATTTCTAAGAAGGCTCCACACCCATTTGCACCACTCAGATGACCCCGACGACACAGACAAACCTCCAAGTGGCCTCAACGACCCTCTAAAAGAAGGCAAATAACCAGTCCGGTTGCCTCTTGAAAAAGCACGGACTGGATGATGGAGAACTTCCACAGATGCGTGAGGTGGATCTTCTCAACGTTGCTGTCCAGGCTAAACCCAGAAGACCGCCCCCCCTACCCCCCCGAAAGCCAAGTGAATCGGAGCGAGACCTTGTTAGGGAAGGATCCCTCTATTTCCCGCAGGAAGTTGTCGATTTTCTTCCGGCCTTCCTCGTCCACGGCCGCGCACAGGGACCAGATCATGCTGAAGACGAAGTACATCTCCACCAGGGTGGAGTAATTCTCGGCGTCGGTGAGGCTGAGCTGGAGGGAACCGGGGAGAGCTTCAGGGAAGCCACCCAAGGCACTGGCTCTATGACGACTCAGTGCGGCCAGGTGGGCGGGACTCAGTGGGCGTGGCCAGCTGAGTGCCCCCAAGTTTGCCCCCGATGTCAATGCTGCAAACATTGACATGTTTTTGCACCGACAATCCAAGAGGCAGCCTTTTGCTTCAACTGTTGGGTATAGAATCACTAAAGCGCCGGAGGAATTCAACCCGGATGTTTTGATAAGATAAGGGACAGCCGCTTTCAAAGGGAAGCGAAACTTTGTGTGTTGAATTAGTTGGTCAATCTGATTCATGATGTGTAAATAAGGGAGGGAAATTCTGCCTGATGTGGTGGGTCAAGGGGAGGAGAATTCAGATCCTGGCATGATGTCCTGGTTCCGATTAATAAGACAGATCAAAGTACACTGCATGATTGTTTATTTCAAAAAAGTCTATAACCGTGGTGGCGAACCTATGGCACGCACGCCGTCGCCCCAGTCCTGGGCCTTCAGCTGGCTTTTTAAAAACCTTTTTGCTTTAGGCCTCCGTCACCATGTGCAAAAAAAAATATCAATCAATTTCAACTTCTCGCAGGAAAAAAAAGATCTCATAACGTTGGAATTGATTGATTGAACTTTTTAGTCCCACCCAGTCTGCTGTTACCAACGCAGCCACGACCACCCAATGGGCCAGGCCCACCCAGCACCCGACGGTACATAATTGGGTTTTGGGTTGTAGTTTGGGCACTTGGTCTCTAAAAGGTTCACCATTGCTGGTCTATAATAATGAAAATGGAGCATCGGCACTCATTGGGTGGATGCCAGAATCTGAATTCTCCTCCCCTTGACCTACCACATCATGCAGAATTTCCCTCCCTTATTTACACGTCATGAATCATGTTGACCAATTAATTCAACACACGAAGTTTCACTTCCCTTCGGAAGTGGCTACCCCTTATCTTGTCAAAACATCTGGGTTGCATTCCTCCCGCGCTTCAGTGATTCGAAACCAAAGAGTTAAAGCAAAAGGCTGCCTCTTGTCTTGTCAGTGCAAAAACATGTCAACGTTTGCAGCATTGACACCCGAGTTATCCACGCCCAGCCGGCTGCACTTAATCCTTCAGGTTGACCTGGCCGTGCCCACCCACCTACCCACCCACGCCCACCTGGTGGCACTCCGGTGGCCACACCCACCGAGCCATGCTCCCCACTCCCTGGCCTTGTCCGCCGCTTACCCCTTCCTCGGCCAAGGAGTTGAAGAGTTTGCAGAGCGCCACGATGCCGCTGTACTCCGAGATGGGAACCAACTCCTGGCAATTTTCCTTCTTGAAGTTCAGGATCTTGTTGGTGAATTTGTCGAACATCCGCTGCAGGGTTTCCGCTTCCACCTGGGGAGGGAGAGGCGCAACTGCACAGAACGGGCCAATTCGCCGGGGGACAATTCGGCAAATATACAAAAGTTAAATTCATTTCGACAGAATCGTGGCCAATAATAATAACTCAATCAGTCAATCGGAATAGAGCTGGAAGGGCCCTTGGAGGTCTTCTAGTCCAACCCCCTGCTCAAGCAGAAGACCCCTGAGTGGGGGGAGGGGGGGTCAACTGATTTTCCAAAACACTAGAAGGCAGGGCAAGAAACAATGGATGGAAATGGAGAGAAGCAACCTGGAATTAAGGAGACATTTCCTAACAGGGAGGACGATTAACCAGTGGAACAGCTTGCCACCAGAACTTGTGGGAGCTCCACCACTGGAGGTTTTTAAGAAGAGCCCTTTTGTCTGAAATGGCATAGGGTCACCTGCTTGTGCAGGGGGTTGGACTAGAAGACCTCCAAGGTCCCTTCCAGCTCTATTCTGATTGATTATTATTATTATTGATTGTTATTGTTTATTATTATTATTATTATTATACACTGATTGCATAATCATGGATGAGCCCACATTGCTCAAGACTGTCTAGTGGACAACTTTAAGACGGTGGGACGTCAACTCTCAGAAATCCCTGACACTAATGCATTCCTTTTGATATGTGCCTCCGTTGTGGCCTGCTTACTCTCTTGTAATCCCTTCCTCTGCAATCTCTCCGCTCTAGAGGCTAGCTAGGAGCAAAAAAAATATACAGGGATGGCCGGCTGGGGAATACTGGGAGTTGAAGTCCACTCCTCTTAAAAGTTGCTAAGGTTGAGGACCACCGGGTTAGTCCTCATCGTAAGCCCAACCCTGTCCATCGTTACCTTTGGACGCTTCTCGATCCAGGAGAGGACGTACGGCTTCCAACCCAGGTCGCTGTAGTCTGTGTAAACCATCCCACATCGGGAGACGGTGGCAGGCGAGGCGACCGCCAGGTTCTCCACTTCAAACAACAACGAAACCTGGAGGAGACACCCCCCCAATACCCATCAAACATTGCGGGAGCTCAACGGCTCCAAAGGAGCAGAAGAAAAAGAGAGTAGGTCCTTTAAAGTTACCTGCTCGGGCATGGCAATCCTCTCCCCGTTGATGAGGGTCAGGACTTTGTTGTCGTCCATGACCGAGTTCATGCTCTCGATCCACAGCGTGTCCACCGGTCCATCAAAAAGGATCCACTTCTCATCTGGTTTCTCGTCTGGGAGAAAGAGGGGAAGCTCAGTCAGAGCCCGCGAGGAATCGGAGAGATCAGAGACCTGCCCCACAACCCATTTGGGTCTCACACATCAGGACACGGGACCCTCGGGACCGTAGCAAGACCAACTGGTGAGGATGGCCAGCCCAGCTTGTTTTCCCAGAATGCCAAGAGGGAGACTCTTCTCCATCATTGTCCATCTACAGACGTTGGGGGCCACTCGCCCCACGGTGGGCGCCACCAACACCGCATCCGCTGCTTCAGTGAACCCCAGTCTAGACCTTCATCACCCAAATTCTCCCAGAGATTTCCAGAGAAGAAGGCGGTTTCTTCTAAAGGCATCTTAAGAGAGGTTGCCTGGTTGATTGATTGATTGATTAATGGATGGAAACTAATCAAGGAAAGAACCAACTCAAAAGTAAGGAGAAATTTCCTGATAGTGAAAGCAATTAATCGGTGAAGCTGACTTGCCTCCACTGGAAGCTTTTAATTTAATAATTTGATTTCTATACCGCCCTTCTCCCGAAGGACTCAGGGCGGTGAACAGGGCAATACATAATAAAAATCAGATACAAGAATTAAAAAACCATTAAAAAACCATTAAACATCATGCCCATAAAATCAATACATATTAAGTTAAAAACTAATTTTAAAAACCCAACCCCATCCCGTCAGACCAGGCCAGCTTGTTCGAAAAAGAATGTTTTAAGATCGCGCCGGAAGGAGCGAAGGTCGGGGGCCGTCCGGAGCTCAGCCGGTAAGCTGTTCCAAAGGTCTGGCGCGCCCACAGAGAACGCTCTCCCCCTGGGGGTCACCAATCGGCATTCTTTGATCGGCGGCACCCTGAGGAGGCCCTCTCTGTGGGAGCGCACTGGACGGAGGGAAGTTGACGCCGGTCGCAGGTGTTGCCGTAGGTAATCCGGACCCATGCCATGAAGGGCTTTGTACGTCATAACTAACACCTTGAACCTCACCCGGAGAGCAACCGGTAGCCAATGCAGCTCGCGGAGCAGAGGTGTAACATGGGAGTATCGGGAAACTCCCAAGACGACTCGCGCGGCTGCATTCTGCACCAGCTGGAGTCTCCGGGTGGACCTCAAGGGCAGCCCCATGTAGAGAGCATTACAGTAGTCTAGACGAGAGGTCACGAGTGCATGAGTGACTGTGCGCAAGGCATCCCGGTCTAGATAGGGCCGCAACTGGCGCACCAGGCGAACCTGGGCAAAGGCCCCCCTAGTCACAGCTCCAATATGCTCTTCCAAAGAGAGCTGTGAATCTAGAAGGACCCCCAAGTTGCGGGCCCTATCTACGGGGGGTAATAGCTCACCCCCCATGGCCAATGATGGGATAATCGGAATTTCCCGGGATGCCGGCACGAACAGCCACTCAGTCTTGTCAGGGTTGAGTCGAAGCCTGTTCCTCCCCATCCAGACCCGGACCGCCTCCAGGCAACGGGACATCACGTCGAGGGCATCGCTGGGGTGGTTTGGGGTAGAAATAAAAAGTTGGGTATCATCAGCATATTGGTGATACCCAACTCCAAAACCACGAATGATCTCACCCAGCGGCTTCATATAGATGTTGAACAGGAGAGGCGAGAGAACCGACCCCTGAGGAACTCCACAAATGAGAGGTCTCAGGGTCGATCTCTGCCCCCCTGCCAACACCGACTGCGAACGTCCCAGGAGGTAAGAGGAGAACCACTGGAGAACCGTGCCTCCCACTCCTAACCCCCTGAGACGTCGCAGCAGGATACCATGGTCGATGGTATCGAAAGCCGCTGAGAGGTCTAAAAGGACTAGGACAGAGGAACAACCCCTGTCCCGAGCCCGCCAGAGATCATTCACCAGCGCGACCAATGCCGTCTCCGTGCTGTACCCGGGCCTGAAACCCGATTGGTACGGGTCTAGGTAGTCAGCTTCCTCCAAGAACAAAGGGAGCTGATGCGCCACCACGCTTTCAACAACCTTCGCCAAAAAGCGAAGGTTGGAAACCGGACGATAGTTGTTTAAAATTGCTGGGTCCAAGGCAGGTTTCTTGAGGAGGGGTCTCACCACCGCCTCCTTCAAGGCGGCGGGAAAACTACCCTGACTCAAAGAAGCAGTAATCACTGCCTGGAGCCAGCCTCGTGTCCCCTCCCGGGCTGCATAAGTCAGCCAGGAGGGGCACGGGTCCAACAAACACGTGGTGGAGCTCAGCTTCCTCATGATCTTGTCCACTTCTTCAGGGGTCACAGGATCGAACTCTTCCCAGATTAAATCGACAAGACCGCCCGTATCCTCTTCGTCAGACTCTGCCCAGTCGGAGTCCAAACCGGTCCGGATCCGAGCGATTTTGTCCGACAGAAATCGACTAAACTCCTCGGCTCGACCCTGCAAGGGTTCCTCCCTCACCTCCTGATTAAGGAGAGAGCGAGTCACCCTAAACAGGGCGGCCGGGCGATTATCTGCGGACGCAATGAGGGTGGCAAAGTGGTTAGACCTAGCCACCCTCAATGCTGCGAGATAAGTTCTCGTAAACGACCTTAGTCGTAACCGGTCGGATTCGGATCGGCTGGACCTCCAACAGCTCTCTAGGCCCCGTCTCCGACGCTTCATCTCGCGGAGCTCCATGGAGAACCATGGGGCCCGTTGGGATCCGCGTCGGGTCAAGGGCCGCATGGGTACAACTTGGTCGAGTGCCTCTGTGGCTGCCCTTTCCCAGGCTTCCACCAGGGCATCGACCGAGCTGTGAGCAAAGGAGGCAGGTGGGGGCCCAAGCGCTGTTTGGAACCGCTCAGGGTCCATAAGGCGCCTAGGGCGGAACCATCTTGTTGGCTCAGCAACCCCACGACAGGGAGTGGCAAAATGGAAGACCATCCGCAGGAGATGATGATCGGTCCATGACAGGGGTGAATTAATTGGGGAACCCCCCCCAAGATCATCTAACCACCGTCCAGATAGAAAAACCAGATCGAGCGTGTGACCCCCCCCCGTGAGTTGGGCCCAGAATAACCTGCTTCAGGTCCATGGCCGTCATGGAAGCCATGAACTCCCGAGCTAACTCAGATGATCCCCCCAGGGATGGAAGGTTGAAGTCACCCAAAACTATAAGTTTGGGGAACTCAACCACCAACCCTGAGAGGATATCGAGAAGCTCAGGCAGGGCTGCTGCCACGTGTCTAGGTGAAATATACACCAACAGCAAGCCCAACTGAGCTCTGGGACCACATCTCAGGAGGAGGGACTCACACCCGGCTATCTGGACTATGGTGGCCTCCCGCGGACATAAGGTCTCCCTCACAACAACTGCCACTCCACCGCCCCTACCCTGAGCCCTAGGCTGGTGCAGCACCCGGAAACCTGATGGGCTAAGATCAAGAAGAGATTGGACAACCACTTGTCTGAAATGGGAAAGGGTCTCCTGCCTGAGCAGGGGGTTAGGCTAGATGACCTCTGAGGTCCCTTCCAGCTCTGTTATTCTGCTATTTTGTCTTCCTTCCTTCCTTCCTGATTGGACAGCCACTTGTCTGAGATGGGGGCTGGACTAGAGGATCTCCGAGGTCCCTTCCAACTCTGTTATTCCATCAATTAATGTGTGGAACGGCTTCCTTCCAGACGTCGCGAATGCTCCAACACCGGAGGTTTTTAAGAAGAGACTGGGATGCAAATGGCCTGAAACGGGGTCGGGTCTCCTGCCTTGGAGCAGAGGGGTGGACTTGAAGACCTCTAAGGCCCCTCCCCGCTCTGTAATTCTCTTATTCCGATTGATTAAATTCACCTGCCGCCCATCTCAGCTGTTGGAAGTTGATTCCGGGCAGTTCAATAAAGACGAGAAACGAAGGTTTGGGGGTGTGTGTGTGTCAACGCCCTCCCCGCATCAACCGAGGGTCGAACACGTCTTCCCGATGTTGCGGGGTCCACATCAGAAAAGGCCCTTCTCCTGGACCCCACCAGCCGAAACTCTTTGGCAGAGGGGGCCCCGTAGCCGGCCTCTTCTGCTGGAGCGAGTGGGGTGGAGTTCCCCGGGGTGTCTCTGCCCGTAACCCTCAGGGGGTGGGGTGAGGCCCCCCTCCCTCCCTCCGCAACCCAAACGGGCCGGCAGCCAAGCGCGGGGCGGGTGGGCGTGGCTGTACCTGCGCAGGCCATCCGCATGACGCTGGAGAGGATGCCGTCCGTCCACTCGTTGGTGCTGAGGTTGTACTCTCCGTACAGCTCGCCTAGTGAGACCGCCTTGGGGTTCAGGGGGTACTCCTGGGGGGGTGTGAGGAAGAGGAGGAGGAGGAGGAAGAAGTCAGAAGCACGCAAGAGCCATGGCAGGCAATGTCAGGCCAGGCACACACACACACACACCCTCCTCCTCCTCCTGCTTCCTCTGCAATTCAGGCCTCCCTGTCCCCCATTGGGCAGGGGGACCCAGGCTGCCCCTCTCCCACCTCCTCACTTCAAGGGGGGCCAACATCTTCTCTGTGGCTCTCAGTCGCTCCTGGCCGAGGAGTGGGGGAAAGAGAAGGAGGGGAGGAGGGGAAAGAAGGGACAGATGGATGGAGGGGGGAGGGAGGGAGGAAGGAGAGGGAGGAGAGGGAGGGAGGGAGGGAATGGAGGGAGGAGAGAGGGAGGAAAGAGGGAGGGAGGGAATGGAGGAACGAAAGGAGGGAGGGAGGGAGGGAGGGAGGGAGGGAGGAGAGAAGGTGGGAGGGAGAAGAGAGGGAGAGAGGAGAGGGAGGAGAGAGAAGGAGGAATGAAGGGAGGGAGGAGAGAGGAGAGAGGAACGGAGGGAGGGAGGAGAGAGGGAGGAAAGAGGGAGGGAGGGAATGGAGGGAGAAAAGGAGGGAGGGAGGGAGGGAGGAGAGAAGGTGGGAGGGAGAAGAGAGGGAGAGAGGAGAGGGAGGAGAGAGAAGGAGGAATGAAGGGAGGGAGGAGAGAGGAGAGAGGAACGGAGGGAGGGAGGAGAGAGGGAGTAAAGAGGGAGGGAGGGAATGGAGGGAGAAAAGGAGGGAGGAGAAAAGGAGGGAGGGAGGAGAGAGGGAGGGAGGGAAGGGAGGGAGGAAAGGAGGAAGGCAGGGAGGAGAAAAGGAGGGAGGGAGGGAGGGAGGGAGGAGAGAGGGAGGGAGGGAGGGAGGAGAGAGGAGGAGTGAAGGGAGGAGAGAGGGAGGAAAGAGAGGGAGGGAGGGAAGGGAGGGAGGGAGGAAAGGAGGAATGAAGGGAGGGAGGCCCCTCACCCGGACCAGGTTGAAGGCGGCGTCTCCGGCCCGGTGGAGGCTGCAGAGGGTGGCCTGCAGGGCCCGCCAGGTGACGGTCTTCCCGCTGCCGGTGTTGCCCACGATCATGGAGGAGTGGCGGGAGTTCTTGGTCTCAAAGAGCTGGATGACCTTCATGATGGTGAAGGGGATGGCCTGCAGCCCCATCTCCCTCAGCTCCCCCTCCAGCACTTCCTTCAGCTGCGGAGGGAGGGAGGGAGGGAGGGAAGGAAGGAAGGAAGGAAGGAAGGAAAGAAGGAAGGAAGGAAGGAAGGAAAGGAGGAAGAAAGGAAGGAAAGGAGGAAGGAAGGAAGGAAGGAAAGAAGGGAGGAAGGAAGGAAGGAAGGAAGGAAGGAAGGAAGGAAGGAAGGAAGGAAGGGAGGAAGGGAGGAAGGAAGGAAAGGAGGAAGGAACGAAAGGGAGGAAGGAAGGAAAGGAGGAAGGAAGGAAGGAAAGGAGGGAAGGAAGGAAGGAAAGGAGGGAAGGAAGGAAGGAAGGGAGGGAGGAAGGATGGAAGGAAAGAAGGAAGGAAAGGAGGGAAGGAAGGAAAGGAGGAAGGAAAGGAGGGAAGGAAGGAAAGGAGGAAGGAAGGAAAGAAGGAAGGAAGGGAGGAAGGAAGGAAGGAAGGAAGGAAAGGAGGAAGGAAGGAAAGAAGGGAGGAAGGAAGGAAGGAAGGAAGGAAAGAAGTGAGGAAGGAAGGAAGGAAGGAAGGAAAGGAGGAAGGAACGAAAGAAGGGAGGAAGGAAGGGAGGAAGGAAGGAAGGAAGGAAGGAAGGAAAGGAGGAAGGAAGGAAGGAAGGAAGGAAAGGAGAAAGGAAAGGAGGAAGGAAGGAAAGAAGGAAGGAAGGAAAGGAGGAAGGAAGGAAGGAAGGAAGGAAGGAAGGAAGGAAGGAAGGGAGGAAGGAAGGAAGGAAGGAAAGAAGGAAGGAAGGAAAGAAGGAAGGAAGGAAAGGAGGAAGGAAGGAAGGAAAGGAAGAAGGAAGGAAGGAAAGGAGGAAGGAAGGAAGGAAGGAAGGAAGGAAGGAAGGAAGGGCGTTCCTGAGACGGGCAGCCCTTCCCATCCCTCCAGAAGACCCCCAGCTGCCCCAGGGAGGGTCCGCCAAGCCCCCCCTCCGGACTCTCCCGGCCGGCCGCTTCCCCAGGAGAGGCCTGGCCTGGGGGGGGGGCAGCTGACCTTGCCGTAGTCGATGACGGGGCACTCGATGCCTGGGAAGAGGTCCTGGGTGATGGCGTTGAAGAGCGGGACGTCCCCGGAGGTCAGCTTGGCGATGTTCATGTCCTTCATGGCCATGAGCAGGATCTGCCGCCCGGGGAGGGAAGGGTCAAGGGACTAGTCCTCACCAAGGAGGGGTCAGGCCTGTCCCATAGGTGCTTTTTTTTAAAAACAAAAAATTTCAAAAAAGCCGCCGGGCTCTCTTGGTTTTCTTTTTCTTTGAAAACATTTCACTTCCCGTCCGAGCAGCCTCCCCAGTTCTAACCGAAGGTCCTCCCCGAGAAGAGAGCCGAGCCGAGCCGAAGCTGCTGGATGGAGAAGAGCTTCTCTCTGGGAGCTCACGCCCGGCCCTCTCCCGCACAGAGGCCCGTGACAGGCGGGGCTCGACTTACGACCGTTCGTTTAGCGACCGTTCACAGCTGCAGTGGTCACTGAAAACAGTCACTTAGGACCGTTTTTTTCAGGCTTGCAGCCTCCCCGTGGTCGTGTGATCAAAATTCAGAGGCTTGGCAACCGACTCATGTTTACGACGGTTGCGGTGTCATGTGACAGGAGGAAGGAGATAGAAAAGAGGAAGGAAGGAGAGAAAGAAAAAGAGACAGAGAGAGAAAGAAAGAAAGAAGGAAGGAAGGAGAGAAAAGAGGAAGGAAGGAAGGAGAAAAAGAAAAAGAAGAGAAAGAAAGAAGGAAGGAAGGAAGGAGATAGAAAAGAGGAAGGAAGGAAGGAGAGAAAGAAAAAGAGACAGAGAGAGAGAGAAAGAAAGAAGGAAGGAAGGAGATAGAAAAGAGGAAGGAAGGAAGGAGAGAAAGAAAAAGAGAGAGAGAAAGAAAGAAAGAAAGAAAGAAAGAAAGAAAGAAAGAAAGAAGGAGAAAAGAGGAAGGAAGGTGATAGAGAAGAAAAAGGAAGGAAGGAAGGAGAGAAAAGAGGAAGGAAGGAATAAGGAAGAAAGAGAAAGAAAAGAAAGGAGAGAAAGAAAAAGAGAGAAAGAGAGAAAGAAAGAAAGAAGGAAGGAAGGAGAAAAGAGGAAGGAAGGAGAGAAAGAAAAAGAAGAGAAAAAAAGAAAGAAGGAAGGAAGGAATAAAGGAGAGAAAGAGAAAGAAAGAAGGAAGGAAGAAGAAAAGAGGAAGAAAGGAAAAAAGAGGAAGGAAGGAAGGTGATAGAAAAGAAAAAGGAAGGAAGGAAGGAGAGAAAAGAGGAAGAAAGGAATAAGGAAGAAAGAGAAAGAGAAGAAAGGAGAGAAAGGAAAAGAGAGGGAAGGAGGAACAAAGGAAGGAAGGAAGGAAGGAGGAAGGAAGGAGATAGAAAAGAAGGAAGGAAGGAAGGAAGGAGGGAAAGAAAGAGAAAAAGAGAAGGAGAACGAGAGAAAGGAAGAGGGGGCAGAAGTGAAGGAAGGAAGAAAGAAGGAAGGAGACAGAGAAAGTGGTCACAAAATGGTCACAAAATGGTCACAAAAGGGGACAGAACCCCTTTAGCGAAGGCCTCGCTTAGCAGCGGGCGTTGGGGACCCTCATGGCGGCCGGTCTACCTCCCCTCCCCTCCCCTCCCCTCCCCCCACCTCTTCGTCGGAGAGGTCCGGCCGCACCCGGCGCTTCTTCCCGGCGTAGCGGAGGAGAGAGGTGAGGGCCCGCAGGCCGAAGTCGTAGTGGTCCTGCTTGGAGAGCTGCTGCACGGCCAGCGAGTAGAGGGTGAAGACCTTCTTGGCCAAGATCTGGGATGGAGAGGAGAAGCCGGAGGGCGTCTCACCGGGCTTCTGGGGCGCCCCCCCCAAAGACACCCCCCTCCCACGCCCCACGGGCCCCCCCCCCCCCGCGGCCGCTACCTTGCAGTTGTTGAAGCCTTCGCCGAAGAGGATGATCTCGGCAATCAGGGTGGAGTCCGGCACCACCATGGAGATGGGGCGGAACATGGACTTCAGGTTGTCCGGCAGCTCCGTCCGCCCGGCGTAGCCTGCCAAAGCGCCCCACGGAAGAGCGGGTCAGCGGGAGGGAGAATTCCCAGAATTCTCCACCCACCCACCCCCGGGCAGCGTGTGACATGTAGAGACAGCTTCGGCCACTTTACGACGGGTGGACTTCAACTCCCAGAATCCCCCCAGTCAGCGGATGAGACGTAGATACAGCTTTTCTCACTTTAAGACGGGTGGACTTCAACTCCCAGAATTCCCTAGTCAGTGGGTGAGACGTAGATACAGCTTTTCTCACTTTACGATGGGTGGACTTCAAATCCCAGAATCCCCCAGTCAGTGGGTGAGACGTAGATACAGCTTTTCTCACTTTAAGACGGGTGGACTTCAACTCCCAGAATTCCCCAGTCAGTGGGTGAGACGTAGATACAGCTTTTCTCACTTTAAGACGGGTGGACTTCAACTCCCAGAATCCCCCAGTCAGCAGGTGAGACGTAGATACAGCTTTTCTCACTTTAAGATGGGTGGACTTCAACTCCCAGAATCCCCCAGTCAGCAGGTGAGACGTAGATACACCTTTTCTCACTTTACGACGAGTGGACTTCAACTCCCAGAATCCCCCAGTCAGCGGGTGAGACGTACATACAGCTTTTCTCACTTTAAGACGGGTGGACTTCAACTCCCAGAATCCCCCCAGCCAGCGTGTGAGACATAGATACGGCTTTTCTCACTTTACGACAGGTGGACTTCAAATCCCAGAATCCCCCAGTCAGCAGGTGAGACGTAGATACAGCTCAGGGCTGAATGCAAGGATCAGATTTTTCCTCTGATTGCTCTGAAAACCATGCTGGGCCGCTTTCAGAGGTGTGGACTTCAAATCCCAGAATTCCCCAGCTAGCCAATTCCTCCCTTTCACAGTTAAGATGTGTGGACTTCAACCATGCTGGCTGGGGAATTCTGGGAGTTGAAGTCCACGCCTCTTAATAAGTGGCCAAGATTGAGAAAAATCGGCCCAGAGGGAGCACGTTTACAGACCTGGGGATAGCAGGGCTCAAACTTTCCCAAGATTGGCAGAGGGGCATTTTGCACATGCTCAGGAACTCAATGCCCCAACCCTGGCTGAGGAATTCTGGGTGTTGAAGTCCACAAGTCATCAAAGGGTCATAGTTCCCTCATGCTGGCTGAGGAATTCTGGGAGTTGAAGTCCACAAGTCATAAAGGGGTCATAGTTCCCTCACGCTGGCTGAGGAATTCTGGGAGTTGAAGTTCACAAGTCATAAAAAAGTCATAGTTCCCTCAGGCTGGCTGAGGAATTCTGGGAATTGAAGTCCACAAGTCCTAAAGGGGTCATAGTTCCCTCACGCTGGCTGAGGAATTCTGGGAGTGGAAGACCACAAGTCATGAAAGGGTCATAGTTCCCTCATGCTGGCTGAGGAATTCTGGGAGTTGAAGTCCACAAGTCATCAAAGGATCATAGTTCCCTCACGCTGGCTGAGGAATTCTGGGAGTTGAAGTCCACAAGTCATGAAAGGGTCATAGTTCCCTCATGCTGGCTGAGGAATTCTGGGAGTTGAAGTCCACAAGTCATCAAAGGATCATAGTTCCCTCACGCTGGCTGAGGAATTCTGGGAGTTGAAGTCCACAAGTCATAAAAAAGTCATAGTTCCCTCAGGCTGGCTGAGGAATTCTGGGAATTGAAGTCCACAAGTCCTAAAGGGGTCATAGTTCCCTCACGCTGGCTGAGGAATTCTGGGAGTGGAAGACCACCAGTCATAAAAGGGCCACGTTTGAAGACCCCCGAGCTAGATCATTTCAGACAAGTGACTGACCCGTCTCTTCTCCAGTGATGAAGCACCCACAACTTCTGGTGGCCAGCTGTTCCACTGGTTAATTGTCCTCCTCCTTGGGAATAATATTTGGGGGATCTAAATTCTAGGGTTTCCCCTCCAAAATATGGACGTTCCCCCCCCCCACACACACCCCACCAACCCCGGCAATCCCACCAGGCCCCACCTGGGTTCATGGTGATGAAGATGCCGCAGGACCAAACCAGGTTGATCTCGTGGCCTTCGAAGGTGAAGCGCGTCATGTTGGCTGCCAAGGCGGACAGGATGGAGAGGATCTGCTGGGCCACGACCGAGAGGACCTCGATGTTGATGCGGTTGAACTCGTCGAAGCAGCCCCAGGCGCCCGTCTGCGGGAGGGAGACAAAGCGGCGGGGGTCAGCCGGGAGACCCCCACCCAGGGTCATCAGAGCACAGCCCGCCCTCGACTTACGACTGCTCGTTTAGTGACCGTCCTGAGTTTACAACGGGGTTGAAAAAAGGGACCTAGGACCGTTTTTTCACACTTAACGTCCGTTGCAGCGTCAACATTCAGCTGCTTGGCAACCGACTCATATTTATGACGGTCGGGGGCATCTCCTGGGGTCCTACGATACCCCTCCGGACGAGCAAAGTCCAGGGGGGGGGAATCCCAGTTCACTTAGCAACGGTGTGATTCACTTAACAACGGTGGCGAGAAAGGCCGTAAAAAGGGGCGATATTCACCTAACAACTGACTCACTTAGCAACGGAAAAGCTGGGCTCAATCGCGGTCATAAGCCAAGGGCTACCCGTGTTTAGGTTTAGTATTAAATCCGTGCCATTTATTTGACCACAGAATTGGCTTGCTGCGTAGCACAGGCAGGCCTCGATTTACGTCAGCTCGTTTAGTGACCATTTCACATTATAACAGCAGTGAAAAAAGGTTGATTTGGGACCGTTTTCCCCACTTATGACAGTTACGGGGTCAAAATTCAGATCCTTGGCCACTGGCTCCTACTTATGACGGTCGCATTGCGACCTTTGGACAGGGCAAAGTCCACGGGGAAGCCGGATTCACTTAACAGTCGTGCCACTCACATAACGAGTACAGCGATTCGCTTAACAACGGAGGCAAGAAAGGCCATAAAATGAAGCAAAACCCCACTCGTTTCATTTATTCATCCATTTTATCGGCCTCCCATCTTACTACGGGGTTACAATGCTGAACCACTGCCTTGCTTGAGGAGGGGGCTGGACTAGAAGACCTCCAAGGTCCCTTCCAGCTCTGTTCTGTTCTGTTCTGTTCTGTTCTGTTTTCTATTCTATTCTATTCTATTCTATTCTATTCTATTCTATTCTATTCTATTCTATTCTATTCTATTCTGTATTTTATTATTCTACTCTGTTCTGTATTTTATTCTATTCTGTTATGTATTTTATTATTCTATTCTATTCTATTCTATTCTATTCTATTCTATTCCATTCCGTTCCGTTCCGTTCCGTTCCGTTCCGTTCTGTTCTGTTTTCTATTCTATTCTATTCTATTCTATTTTTATATTATTATTCTATTCTATTCCATTCCATTCCATTCCATTCCATTTTATCCTATCCTATCCTATCCCTTATTTGTATTCTATTCTATTCTGTTCTGTTCTATTCCATCCTATCCTATCCTATTCTATCCTATTTTTATATTATTATTCTATTCTAATTCTATTCTATTCTATTCTATTCTATTCTATTTTTATATTATTATTCTATTCTATTCTATTCTATTTTTATATTATTATTCTATTCTATTCTGTTCCATTCCATTCCATTCCATTCTATTTTATCCTATCCTATCCTATCCTATCCTATCCTATCCTATCCTATCCTATCCTATCCTATCCTATCCTATCCTATCCTTTCCTATCCCTTATTTGTATTCTATTCTATTCTGTTCTGTTCTGTTCTGTTGTTCTGTTCTATTCTATCCTATCCTATCCTATTCTATCCTATTTTTATATTATTATTCTATTCTATTCTATTCTAATTCTAATTCTAATTCTATTCTATTCTATTCTATTTTTATATTATTATTCTATTCTATTCTATTCTATTCCATTCTGTTCTGTTCTGTTGTTCTGTTCTATCCTATCCTATCCTCCTATTTTTATATTATTATTATTCTATTCTGTTCTGTTCTGTTCTGTTCTGTTCTGTTCTGTTCTATTCTATTCTATTCTATTCTATTCTATTCTATTCTATTCTATTCTATTCTACTCTACCCTATTCCTTATTTCTATTCCGTTCCGTTCTATATTCTATATTCCGTTCTATATTCTATATTCTATTCTATTCTATATTCTATATTCTATATTCTATATTCTATTCTATTCTATTCTATTCTATTCTATTCTATTCTATTCTATTCTATTCTACCCTATTCCTTATTTCTATTTTATTCCGTTCCATTCCATTCCATTCCATTCCATTCTATTCTATTCTATTCTATTCTATTCTATTCTATTCTATTCTATTCTATTCCACTCTACCCTATTCCTTATTTCTATTGTATTCCGTACTGTCCTGTATTCTATTCTCTCACCTGGGCCAGTCCGGAGTACATGCGGCCCATGGACTTGTAATCCAGGCCTTCCGAGCAGTTGACCACGATCACGTACATGCCCAGCGCCTTGCCCAGGTCCTTGACCGTCTCCGTCTTGCCGGTGCCCGCTGGGCCCTTCGGGGACCCTCCTCGGTGGAGGTGGAGGGCCGTGGTCAGCGTCATGTAGCACCTGAGGAGGCCAGACCCCGGGGGCTCAGTCCTTAACTCTCTTGCCTTTTGGCACAGCCGGTCCTCGACTTATGACGGTTCCTTTAACGGCCGTCTGAAGTCACGGCGGCAATGAAAAAAAGCGACTGAGGCCCGGTTTTCACAGGAACGGCCGTCGCGGCACCCCTGTGGGCAAAAAAATTAGACGCCGAGCCGCTGATTCCTATTTAGGACGGTCACAGCGTCCCGGGAAGTGTCGGGGGGGGGGAGGGCGTCCCATGATCCCCTTTTGCGAACTTGACAAGGGAGAAACCGGATTCACTTAACAACCGTGTGACTCGCTTAAAAAAATGCACTGATTCAGTTAGCGACCGAGGCAAGAAAGGTTGGAGAAGGGGGCAAACCCCCCCCCTGCGGTCTCACTTAGCGACAGAAACGGGGAAGGCTCAGCTGTGGGTCGTAAGTCAAGGACCACCTGTGCAACTGCAAACTCTTTGCCCCCAAGAGGCAACCCACACTTTCTCCTCCTCCCACCTTCACAGGGGGTCCGAAAGCCCCCCATTCTTTCCACTCCTTCCCCCCCTCCTCCCTCCCCCCGTCAGGGCACCTGTCAGTCAGAGGGGTGATGACCAGCCTGCCAGAGTTCCCCAGATACTCATAGCCGTAAGCGAACTGGGTGTTGGTCTGCCGGATCACGCAATCGTCCAGGTCCTGCAAAGAAAGCTTCCGTTGGGGCAGGTGGGGTGGGGGGTGGGGAGAGAGATTCACCCCTAAGTGATGGGGTGAGGACCCCCTTCTAACTGCAGGGCCAGAGAGGGGAATATTGGATTGGTGAGGGTGGTTTTCTTGCAGATGTTTCCAGACCCGACTACGGAACAACATCAGTGCTAGAAGGGAGGGGGGGGTTGCAGGGAGGAGGAAGGAGGGAAGAGGAGGAGGAGGAGGAGGAGGAAGAGGGGAAGGGGAAGAAAGAGAAAAAGAGAAGAAGAAGAAGAAGAGGAGGAGGAGGAGGAGAAGAGGAGGAGGAGGAAGAGGGGAAGGGGAAGAAAGAGAAGAAGAGGAGGAGAAGAGGAAGAGGAGGAGGAGGAGAGGAAGAGGAGGAGGAGAAGAAGACGAAGAGGAGGAGGAGGAGAGGAAGAGGAGGAGGAGGAGGAGAAGATGAAGAGGAGGAGGAGGAGGAAGAGGGGAAGGGGAAGAAAGAGAAAAAGAGGAGAAGAGGAAGAACAGGAGGAGGAAGAGGAGAAGAAGAAGAAGAGGAGGAGGAGAATAAGAGGAAGAGGAGGAGAAGAGGAAGAAGAGGAAGAGGAGAAGAGGAGGAACAGGAGGAGAAGAAGAGGAACAGGAGAAGAAGAAGAGGAGGAGAAGAGGAAGAGGAGAAGAAGAAGAAGAGGAGGAGGAGGAGGAGGAGGAGAAGAGGAAGAGGAGAACAAGGAGAAGAAGAAGAAGAGGAGGGGGAGGGGGAGGTAGCGTCACCTGTGTTTCATCTGGGGTTCCATACGTGGCCAGCAGGGGGCAGCCGCACACAAGGCAGGAGGCGGGCACAGCAGCCCCGCGGGCAGCCCGTTCTCTCCAGCAGAGGGCAGCAGCAGCAGCAGCAGGGCCTCTCCACTCCCAGGGAGGGACAGGGCACGCCGGGTGCCCCCCTTGTGCAGACCCCCTCCCCTCCCGTTCCCCCCCCCTCACCTTCTCCCAGTAGAGGCGCAGCTGGCTCAGCCACTCGAAGGAGGTGACGTCCAGCAGGCCGCTCCGGTACAGCTTCTCGATGACGTCGCGGGCGTGGACCTCCACCGTCACCAGGGCCACGATCTTCAGGCGCATGATTTTGGTCAGGCTGCCCCGGATGGCCTCCGAATACTTGTTGAGCATGGAGATCTGGTTTCCCCCAACAGACACGCACAGACACAAACGCGCACACACACACACAAAAAGGAAAAAGCTCAGTCTGCGGCTCTTCGTCCTGAGTGGAGCTTCCCAGTCCAGCTGCAGTCTATCTTAACAATTCCAGCGGCTGGACTGGGGGCGAGGGGGGAGGGAAACTGCAGAGGAAAACTGGCTTAGGGGAATGATATTCTACCCCAGGGGTCCCCAAACTTTTGGGCACCAGGGACCCCCGGTTCCGTGGAGAGAGGTTTTCCCGCGGACCGGAGGGGGGCCTGGTTTGGTTTACTGCCTGCATCCCCCGGACGGGGCTTTGCTTGTTTGTGCGGACCGGTCGTTGGCATGCCGCGGCCCGGTACCGGTCCACAGACCGGGGGGGGGGGGCTGGGGACCCCTGTTCTACCCCACCCTTTGACTGAGAGACGGAAAATCATAGATTCTGGAAAGACGATAGTCGGGCAGTAGATACTTATGACCACGACTGAGCGCAAAGCGTCTACGCCGGACGGTTGCTAAGTGAGTTTTGCCCCATTTCCCGACCGTTCTCGCCACGGCGCTTGAGCGAATCACTCCGGTTGACAAGTTAGTCACACCGTCGCGTGTCGGAAGATCGCCAAAGGGGATCGTGTGACCCTGGTGTGTGTGTGTGTGTGGAAACGCTGCGGCCGTCGTAAAGGTGAGGTAGGTTGCCGAGGGCCTGAATTTTGGTTGCCTGACTCTGGGGACGCTCCGGGTGAAAAAAACGGCTGTACGTCACTTTATTCCACTGCCGTTGCACCTTCGGACGATCACTAAATGGCCTGTTGCGAGTCCAGGACTCCCGGTGTTAAATTCCCCGGCTTGTAAGATTCATTCATTTATTGGATTTCTATGAGGACCACCCGCTACTACCTGTGCGGGCTCTGTGCTCAGGGCTGCTACAACCCCGTGGAAGGGTGTGTGTGTGTGTGTATGTGTGTGTGTGTGTGTGTGTGTGTAGGGTGCCGAGAGTCCCGGCGGCAGCCTCACCTGCTTTTTCTTCATGGCTTTGAGGTACTTCTTGTCCCCGCGTTCCTTGCAGGTGGCCAAGCACTTGCTGACGTCGGCCGTCCACTGGATCTGGCTGGAGGTGATCACCATCTGGCAGAGGTTGCCAGGAAGGGGGGGCAAATCAGCCCATGGATGCCCATTTGGAGATTGGACGGGGGGGGGAATGGGGAAGGAGACCCACCTCCCTTTTCCTCAGCTTGATCTGGGGTGACGGGAGGAGGGCAGAAGGACACAATTCCCCCCTGGATGTCTCCGCTCAAGGGAGGGGACCCCAACATTTCAAGAAGGACCCACGGGGAAGGGCTAGCAAAGTGGGGTCACGGCTGTGGTGGTGGTGGGGAGTCAACCCCGAGAAACTTTCATCTCCTCAGGTCAAAGAACTCCAGTATCATCCTTCCAGCAGGATGGGGCTATGAACATCTAGGTGCCAGCCCCTCGACAGGAGACCAGCATGTCCCACCACAAAAAGATGGGGCGCCTGGCCAGATTAGGGCTCGCCATCGCCTCAGCACCTGCAAGGACATCCCAGAGACCCCACCTGACGTCCTGCCCCATCTCCGCGTCCTCACCTGTCCGGGCCATTCCTTCACCCATTTGTCTCTCTTGGTCAGCATCTTCTTCAAGGCCAGCCGGCAGTTCCTCAGCACCTCCCTCAACGTCCAGCGCATGGCCCTCTCCACGTCGCACAGCCACTCCTGGGACACATGGAGTCTCGGTCACAAGGGAGGAGCCTCCCAGGCCCCTTCCTCGCCGGACCGTCCTGCAGAGGAGCGGGGATGCGCCACGGACTGGCACCACCTTTGTCAACGCCCAACAAGACCAGTCGCGATCTGGGCCAGCCTAGAACTTGGGACGACGGGCAGAAGAGCGGGCAAAGGATTCCGCGGCAACCTCTTGAGCTCCAAGCAAGCCAGGGACAAGGATGGGTCAAAGGTCTACAGGATGTTTCACGCCAGGCGGTGTCTTCAAAACCTTTACTGGCACCAAACGATTCCAGGTGAAGAAGTGGCTCACCTCCACCGGTCCTTCCAGCAGCACGGAATGGGTGAAGTCCACGTATTCCCCATCCAGGGAGAACATGCCGAGGGCTTCAGAACGGTTGCTGGTCCCAATCTGAGGAAGGAAAGGAGAACAACGTGTCTCCAACGGTGCCCCAGGGGAGATCTGCTCCTTTGGCCTTGCCCACCGAAAGGGCCAAATCCGGGGAGAATCCTGGCGCCAACCAGCCACAGCATGACGTGGAAAGGAAGCCGTGGGGGAACCAAAGAGATCTGGGCCGGAGACCACTGTCTACCCCGAGTCGTACCTTCTGAATTTTGAGGCACTTAATGTTGTCAAAGCACTTCTTGAGGTGGGGCTGGACGGCCTCCGGGTTACGGGACTGGCCCAAGATCTCCAAGAGGTCATCGTTGGACAGGAAGTAGAAACGGGGGAAGATGTGGCGCTTGGTCTCCAAGTACATGTCAAGGGACTTCTGGATGTCTTCCAAGGCCGCGTTCATTTCTACCAGTTTGTCCAGCAGGCCTGCAGGGAGAAGCACAAAAGAGTCGCAAATATCTCCCTTGTCCGGGCCGAGAAACTCGCTCTCCTCGGGAGGTCTCCGAATACTGAAGACCTCCGATGATCTTCTTCCTATCTCCAGTGGCTGAGGTAGGACCTGGAAAAGTCGGATGCGGAGCAGGAAGGGGCTTCTTCCCTGGAGTCGTGGACCCTAACCCTCCACCGCCACCGCAAGGAGGGAAAGCAAACCTGGGTAATGCGTGGCCCGCAGAGCGTTGTTGTCCTTGACAAAGCGGTCCATGATGGTCTTCCAGCTGCTGTTGATGTTGTCAAAGGAGGACGATTCGCCAGGCAGCTGCTTGCGGATGTCTTCTCCCAAGAAGATGTTCTGGAGACGGAGGAGAGAGGTGACGCGTCTGGATTGTAAAGCGCCCCGGCCATTTCGTGGGAAGGGTAGCCAGGTTAGGTCTCAGAGGACCACCTCACCTCCAGGTACATCCACTGCCGCTGCACGGTCAGTAGCATCTCGATCACCTCCAGGATGAGCGAGAGGCAGCGTTCCCACCGGTCCACCTCCTTCTCGAACGGCTTCACAAAGCGGGAAGCCTTCATGGTGGACAAGGACACCTGGTTGTCGTCCAGTGCCTGGAAGACATCCTCCGTTCCTCTGCAGAAAGAGAAGTCTTCCTGAGGGCAAGGCCTCAAAGGAGGCCTAGGAGCAGAGGTCTACCTCTGAATTAGAAGATCTCCTCTTCTCGGCCTAGAGTCCTTGGTGGACTTTAGGCAGACCACCCAGAAGACCAGCTGGGGATCCAAAAGGATCTTGACAGACTCGAACAAGGGGCCCCGTCCAACGGAATGAGCTTCAAGGTGGAGAAAAGCAAAGTCTTACATTGAGGCAGGAAAAACTAAAGGTACAAAAAGTACAGACTGGGCGAGGCCTGGCTTAAAAAAAAACGGCGACGGTAAGAGGGACCTCGGAGTCCCGGTGGACGATCGCTTGACCCTGGCTGTAGCCCTGCGCGGCAGCAGTAAAAAAAAAAGCCAACACAATCCTGGGTTGCGTAAACAGACGCGTAGACTCAAGATCACGGGAAGTATTATGACCGCTTTGTTAAGGCCCTAGCGAGGCCACACCTGGAACGCTGCCGCCAATTTTGGCCACCGGATGACAAAAAAAGAGGTTGAGAGTTTGGGAAAAAAAATTCAGAGGAGAGGAACAAAGGTGATCCAAGGCCTGGAGACCAAAACATACGAAGAAGGGCCGCGGGACCTGGGTTTGGCTAGTCTAAAGAAAAGAAGAAACAGGGGTGACACGATAGCAGCGTTCCAGTATTGGAGGGGCTGCCCCAAAGAAGAGGAGGGGCTCACGCTATTCTCCAAAGCACCAGAGGGGAAGGATGAGAAACAACGGTTGGAAACTGATCAAAGAGAGAAGCGATCTGGAATTAAGGAGAAACTTCCTGACAGTGAGGACCATCAACCAGTGGAACTGCTTGCCACCAGAAATCACGGGTGCTACGTCACTGGAGATTTTTAAGAAGAGGCTGGACAGTCACTTGTCTGAGATGGTATATAGGTTCTCCTGCTCGAGCGGGGGGGCGGGAAGGGGGGGGCTGGACTAGAAGACCTCCAAGGTCCCTTCCGGCTCTATTCTATTCTAACGCCCCTGTTTTGTCAGCTAAGGAGGTGTTACACAATTCCACATTCCCTCTTTCCACTCCTGAGATTTTGGAACTCTCCAAGTGGACCTCCAAGGACATTCTAACGAGGATCGTAAGAGGTGGAAGTGTGGAGTCCTTGAACCTCCCTCAGCTCTCCAGACCAAGCTCAGAGACCACCAAGGACACTAGAGGTAAGATTGACCCAGAAGATTGTAAAGCCCAGGCCATAGGAGAAGACAGCCTTTGGCTACCCTATCTCAGTCCAAACCCATTAAACCTTTGATGATGGTCACCAGCACGCTGGATTGCTTCTGGAAACCAACATGACCATCGTAGACTTTAAAAGTCAAAAAATCCCACCCAGATTTCTGGTTCTGCTTTCAGGGGGCCACTGTGGGGTTTTTTGTTTTTTTTTTAAGAGGCAGGTCCACCTTCAGGCATCGTAGAGTTTGGACCGGGTGTGCCCAAAGCACCCATATCCAGGGTCGGCAACTATCTCCTGACGCTTCATGCTTGACCTTCTCCCTTCCTTGAACCCAGCAGGCCTACCTGACTCGGTGGTGCCCTTTGTCTTTGTAAGGCACAATGTCCAGTGCGGTGACAGCCCAGGTCTTGGCGATGTTCTCCAGAGCCTGGGAGGAGAAGGACAGCATCATGAGAACAGGTCACCCCTCCGTTCTCAGTACCTGTAGATCAGGGACCTTCAAACTTGGCTCCTTGATGACTTGTGGACTTCAACTCCCAGAATTCCTCAGCCAGCAGTCATCAAGGGGCCAAGTTTGAAGACCCCTGCTGTAGATGCCTCTCAACTGGATGCCCAAGAGTTGGTGGAAGTCAAGAGTCTCTCTGGGCTTCTGAAACCAGCACTTGGGCGTTCTCGGAAGAGGGGAGAGTTTGGTAAAGTTGACCCCCGGCTCTAAACAGACGACGCTACCTGCTCAATGGCCAGTTCCTTGGTGGCCGAAGAAGAGATCTCAGCCACCTTCTCCACGTGTTTGTCCAAGCCCAACTCGATGATATTTTCCAGTCTGAAGTCCTCAGCATCTTGATCGAATGTCCGAAGAACCAAGTCTTTCACCTGGTCCCAGTGCCTGCAGGTAACCAGGAATGAATGAATGAATGAATGTTATCTAATTATCTATCTTCAGCAGCAGCATCACCACCCTCTCCATCCATCCATCCATGCATCATCTCTATCCATCCATCCTTCCATCTATCCATCCATCCTCTCTATCCATTCATCCATCCATCCTTCCATCCATCCATCCATCTCCATCCATCCACTCTATCCATCCATCATCTCTATCCATTCATCCATCTATCCATCCTTCCATCTATCCATCCATCCTCTCTATCCATTCATCCATCCATCCATCCATCCACCATCTTGATCCATCCATCCTTCCATCCACCCATCCATCATCTCCATCCATCCATCCATCCTTGATCAATGTTCTCCTGGGCCCAAGGCCAGCCTGGCGTCCCTCAACTCAGCCAACCCCGGACAGGGATTCCTAGCCAACTCAAGCCACCTACCTCTCTCGCAAAGCTGGGTTCCTGAGGTCCGTGATCAAGGGCATGGTCCTCTTAAACTGCTCGATCTTGGCCTTGGAGGTCTCAATTATTTCCCAGTTCCGATCCTTCAGTCACAAAAGAGGGGGCAAAAGCCCATTAAATGACGAAAATTGGGAGAGAATTTGGTGGGGCCGAGTTCTGCCCAGCTGTTGATGCTGAACGCCTCAGCTTCAATTCAGTTCTGGGGCCCTCGATGCTCTCTGAGATGGGTTATGCGCTTGTAGACGTTTCATTTCCCAAGTAGGTAACATCTGCAGTGCTAGAAGGGACTGGGATTTGTGGAAAGGAGAAGGGGGGAGGAGGAGGAGGAGGAGGAGGAGGAGGAGGAGGAGGAAGACAGTGGGGTCCTTGGTGCTCTCTGAGCTGGGTGCTTTTCTTGCAAACGTTTCATGACCCAACTAGGGAACATCATGAGTGCTAGAAGGGGGAGGGGGAGGAGGAGGAGGAGGAGGAGGAGGAGGAGGATGACGACTGTGGAGTCCTTAGTGCTCTCTGAGCTTAGTGGTTTTCTTGCAGGCGTTTCATGACCCAACTAGCTAACCTGATAAGTGCTAGAAGAGAGTGGGCTTTGAAGAGTTGGGGGACGGGGAGGAGGAGGAGGAGGAGGTGGAGGAGGAGGGCTGTGGGCTCCTTGATGCTCTCTGAGCTACGTTGTTTTCCTGCAGACGTCTCATGACCCAACTAGGGAACATCATCAGTGCCAGAAGGGTGTGGGGGGCGGGGGGTCTGGTCTCACCTTATATACTCATGACTTGCCCAACTTTCAATGTTGGTGGGAACGTTCTCAGTGGTCCCTTGAGTGAATCCAGTTGGCCCGGCTGGTGCCGCAGCTGAGTGGGGAAGCCCTCACTCCGTCCTCACATACCCCTTCCCCCCAATGAACTCCACACCTAAGTCCCAAGGGGAAGCTGGAAAGACCCATCCTCCGCAATCTCCTTCTCTACAGAGAGGAGCTCCTCCACCTTCTCCCCTCGTTGCCCGTCACGAGGCCCGCTGGGCTGCCTTGCCTTAAGCTCTTTGCTCAACTTGTTCAGCTTCCGGAAGAGAGCGAAGGCTGTGTTCTCCATCACCTCCGTCTTCAGAGTCTTGAAGCTCCCGTTCTTCCACTCCTCCCAGTGGACCTCCCACTCCTTGGTGATCTCCCAGACTTGTTGGATGTAATCCAGCTCCTGCAGGACCCAGAAGGTGAGCCAGAGGTGGGACGTGAAGCCCAACCTTGGATCGGAGCGCTTCCCTTAAGGAGAAGGTCACCAGTAGAAGGCTCCTCTCACCCTCTCCAGCCTCTGAAGATCTTTGGAGGCGGGCTGGTCAATCTTGAAGATGCCCAGGTTGGAGCGCAGGGCGTTCTCCTCCTCCTTCATGGTGGCCAGTAGCTGCCTCATGGCCATGATCTGCTCCAGGGCAGCATCAGCCGAGACGGCACTGGTGAAAGGACCTGTCAGTGGAGAAGGGCAGAAGACCTGGATGACCTCCATGCTTTGCCTGGGGATGGCCGGCATATTGGCTACACCTACTTCAGATCCAACCACGGCAGGCCTCTACTCGTGAGAAGGCTGCTGTGGCTCAAACACAGGTGAAACTGGGCCTGGGTGGGATGTCCCCTTTCCCTTTAGGAAAAGAAGATGAGCAAACAGCCTGTAGGAGAAGGTGTGGCAGAAGCTGGGGTGTGGAGGTGGGTGTGTGTGTGTGGAGTCAAAACAGGAATCAGCCTAGAATCCCTACATCACAAGCAAACCAAGTCCAACCTCCCTTCCTTGAATCCGCAGACCTTTTTCTAACTCCTAGTATGTCCCAAACATTAGTTGAGAAGATTCCTGTGCATAGGCTTTCAGCAATAAATTAGGTAGAAGATTCCTGTGCATAGGCTTTTACCGATAAAGCAGTTTAGGTAGAAGATTCCTGTGCATAGGCTTTCAGCAATAAAGCAGTTTAGTTAGAAGATTCCTGTGCATAGGCTTTCAGCAATAAAGCAGTTTAGGTAGAAGATTCCTGTGCACAGGCTTTCAGCAATAAAGCAGTTTAGGTAGAAGATTCCTGTGCACAGGCTTTCAGCAATAAAGCAGTTTAGATAGAAAATTCCTGTGCATAGGCTTTCAGCGATAGAGCAGTTTAGGGAGAAGATTCCTCTGCATAGGCTTTCAGCAATTAAGCTGTTTAACTGGACCTTGTAGACCTAGTCTTTTGGGCCTGACAGGACCAACCATCTTCAGTTCCCCTAAGTTGAACGGGGATTCCTCTTGAGGAGTCAACATACAAACCAGAAGTTCTCAGCCCTATCATTTTCCTAAACCACCCCCCAAAGAAAACCAGCCCATCCCACTCCCACCTAAAGAACTGAAGGATGGTTGAAGAGAAGGCCCATCCTCTTTGTCCGCAGCAGAGGACGATGGGCCAGAAGGGAAAGGAGGACCAAGCCCAGAGCTCTTGCTCACCATTCATGTCAAAGTCCTGGAGGAGATTTTGGGCCTTCTTCTTGAAGTCATCCGCGCAGTGGATCAGGCCCGTCTTGAACTTCTCCTTGTGCTTCTTTAACATGGTTTCGCTGTCCAGGAGGCACTGCTGGAAAGCCAGCCATTCCGAATTCAAATCACCCAGCAGCTGCAGCACCTGGCAGGACGGGAGACCAAGCAGCGTTGAGCCCAAACGAGGTGGGAACCAGCGGCCAGCAGCACCACAAAGTTGTGGCGTGCATGGTGGGGTTGTGGACCAACCCAAGGAGGCCACGGCTAACCTAATGCAGGGAGTCCTCGACTTACGAGCACAATTGGGACTAGAATTTCCATCGTTAAGATTTGCAATCTTTTATGCCAGGGTTGTTTAAGCAAATTTCTCCGGTTGTTAAGTGAATCTCACGGCCGTTAAGCCATTGACTCTGCTGGTCAGAACGCCGCCAATGGCATTTACGTGATCCCAGGATACTGCAACAGGCTGGTTGCCAAATTTTGATCCCCTGACCAGGGGGAATGTTGTGACGGTCGTAAGTGCGAGAACCGCTTGTCAGTCACTGTTTATTTCAGTGCTGCTGCAACCTTGGTCGCTAAACAGACAGTTGTAAGTTGAGGACTACCTGTACGTAGGCCGTCAACCTCAGCAGGAGGAGGAAAACCGCCCCCCGGGCCACGTCAGCCCCAAATCCTCAGCCGGGGAGCTACCTCCTCGTCCACGGCCACCTCGTACTTCTCCAGGATGGCAAACTGCTCGTGGATCGGGGGGATCTGCCCCTCGATCTTCAGCAGGTCGTTCTGCAGCGTCTCGTGCAGCTGGAGGCTTCGGCTGAGCTCCTCCAACGTTTGGGGAGGATGGCTGATGCTGCGGGGGCGAACGGCACATTCAGGCCAGGTAAAAGATAAAAGGGAGTCCTTGCAGATTTTACTCGCTATAGTTGCTGACTAGAGGGGTCGGCGCTTATCTGTGTTTCCAGGCCATTGAGCCAGCGCCGTCCGAAGACATTTCCCACAGGAAGACGCGGAGCCCTGTCATCTTCCAGCCGAAGCGGTACCTGTCTATCTATTTGCCTTTGCATGCTTTCGAACTGCTAGCTTGGCTGAAGCTGAGGGGAGGACGGGAGCTCGCCCCTGCTTGGGTCTCAAACCTGGGCTGCTGGCTTCCCAGCCGAAAAGCCCAGCGTCTTAGCTGCTGAGCCAGCGCGCCATCCTTTTACACGGGGAGGGGGTGGGAAAAGAGCGGAGGGTGCGGGAAAGGGGGTCCCTGAGGGGAGCCCGATCGAGGGCGGGACACTCACTCGGCCACGTTGTCTTGTAGGTAAGCGGTCAGGTCCCTCAAGCGGCCGGTGGCCATCTCCTTCAGCAGGTTGGTCAGCTTGTTCTGCCACTCGTTGCAGTGCTGGACCACGGTGGCCTTCAGGTGGGAGCAGTCCAGCAGCACAAACTGGATGCTCAGCACTGTCTCCTCCCTCTGAACGTTGTTGGCCACCTCCATATAGCTGGAAGGGGCAGAGACGCAGAGCGCTGGAAGGGGACCTCGGAGGTCCTCTAGTCCATCTCCCCCCTGTCCCAGACAGGAGACCCATACGCCATGTAGGACAACGGACTGTCCAGCCTTTTTTTGAAAATGTAAAGGTGATATATATGAGAGAGAAGGTGGCTGGCTGGCTGGACAGACAGACAGACACAGACAGAAAGGGATAGAGATAGATTATATATAGATAGATGAGAGAGGGAGAGAGAGAGAGGATGGATAGATGAGATAGATAGATAGATAGATAGATAGATAGATAGATAGATAGATAGATAGATAGATAGATAGATAGATAGATAGATAGATAGATAGATAGATAGATAGATAGATAGATAGATAGATGGATGGATGGATGGATGGATGGATGGATGGATGGATGGATGGATGGATGGATGGATGGATGGATAGATGCATGGATGACATAGATAGATAGATAGATAGATAGATAGATAGATAGATAGATGATAGATAGATGGATAGAGTTAGAGATAGAGAGCGAGCGAGCGAGAGAGAGATATGACAGACAGATAGACAGACAGACAGACAGATAAGATTATTAGAGGTACAGAGAGAGATGACAGACACAGACAGACAGATGATGGATACATAGATGATATATAGATGATACATAGATAGATTATGATGAATGGAGGATGGAGTGAGAGATAAACTAGATGTAACCCCAGTAGACAGAATAGACACACAAAGAGATAGATCACAGAATCAGAGAACTGAAAGAGACCGTGGAGGTCTTCTCGTCCAGGGGTCCCCAACCTTTTGGGCACCGGGGACTACCAGTTCCGTGGAGAGAGGTTTTTCCGTGGACCGGAGGGTGCATGGTTTTGTGTGTTTTCTGCATCCCGCGGATGGGGCTTCGCTTGTTTGTGCGGACCGGTTGCCAGCATGCCGTGGCCCGGTACCGATCCACGGACCGGGGGTTGGAGGTTATCCACTCCCGTTTTTGAAAGCCTCCAGTGTTGGAGCACCCACAACATCTGAAGGCAAGCTTCTCCACTGATTAGTTGTTCGCCCAGTCAGGAAATTTCTCCTTATTTCAAGGTTGGATCTCCCTCTGGCCACCTTCCACCCATTGCCCAGATCTTAGGGAGAGCAAATTGAGGCCCTCTTCCCCACGACAGCCCTTCAAGGACTGGCTACTGGGTCTCCTCTAAGCCTTCTCTGTGTTAGGCCGGACCTCCCTAGATCCAGCCTCAAGGGATCCCCACACTTATTTAGGACGAAAAAGCAGGCCCCACCTTCTCTAGGCCAGAAGCCTCGGTCCCGAGGCAGCCATCTCCCCTAGTTTGGGGGTGCTCAGGCCTACCAGACCCCCTTCTTCTCTAGGCTGGAGAACCAGAGGCTTCCCCACCGAGCTGCTGGAAAAACGGTGGGGCTACTTAGCATGCAGCGAAGGCTGCGGAGCTGCGGAAGAGCAGATGTTCGGCTGGCCCAGTAATGAAGCTGGAGCACCTGGATGTCACCTACATAAATTCCGGGCTTCCTTTAATGAATCCCCTTAATCTAATGATCCTCCGTCTAATCCTTGCTCTGATAAAAGGCGTCCGATGGTCGACTTCGGGGGGAAAAAAACCCCCAATGGGATTGATTGATTGATTGATTGATCTCCAGGACGGAGCAGAAAAGAAGGAAGGAAGGAAAGAAGGGAGGGAGGGAGGGAGGGAGGGAGGGAGGAAGGAAGGAGGGCGGGAGGGAAGGAAGGAAGGAAAAAAGCAGAAGGAAGGAGGGAAGGAAGGAGAGGAAGGAAAGAGGAAGGAAGAGGAAGGAAGAAAAGAAGGAAGGAGAGAAAGAAAAAGGAAGGAAAATAAAGAAAGGGAGAGGAAGGAAGGAAGGAAGGAAGAAGAGAAGGAGGGAGGGAAGGAGGGTGGGAGGGAGTGAAGGAAAAAAGCAGAAGGAAGGAGGGAAGGAAGGAGAGGAAGGAAAGAGAAATGAAGAGGAAGGAAGAAAAGAAGGAAGGAGAGAAAGAAAAAGGAAGGAAAATAAAGAAAGGGAGAGGAAGGAAGGAAGGAAGGAAGGAAGAAGAGAAGGAGGGAGGGAAGGAGGGCGGGAGGGAAGGAAGGAAGGAAAAAAGCAGAAGGAAGGAGGGAAGGAAGGAGAGGAAGGAAAGAGAAATGAAGAGGAAGGAAGAAAAGAAGGAAGGAGAGAAAGAAAAAGGAAGGAAAATAAAGAAAGGGAGAGGAAGGAAGGAAGGAAGGAAGGAAGAAGAGAAGGAGGGAGGGAAGGAGGGCGGGAGGGAAGGAAGGAAGGAAAAAAGCAGAAGGAAGGAGGGAAGGAAGGAGAGGAAGGAAAGAGAAATGAAGAGGAAGGAAGAAAAGAAGGAAGGAGAGAAAGAAAAAGGAAGGAAAATAAAGAAAGGGAGAGGAAGGAAGGAAGAAGAGAAGGAGGGAGGGAAGGAGGGCGGGAGGGAGGGAAGGAAGGAAAAAAGCAGAAGGAAGGAAGGAAGGAAAGAGAAAGGGAGGGGAAGGGAGGGAGGAAGGAGGGAAGGAAGAAAAGGAAGGAGAGAAAGAAAAAGGAAAAAAGAAAATAAAGAGAGGAAGGAAGGAAGGAGGAAAGGAAGAAAAATAGACAAGGAAGGTTATGGGAATGAGGAAGGAAGAGAGAGAGGGAGGGAAGGAAGGATGGAGACAGAGGAAGAAAGAGAGAAAGAAGAAAGAAGAAAGAGAGAAAGAAAGAAAGAAAGAAAGAGAAAGAAAGAAAGAGAAAGAAAGAAAGAGAAAGAGAGAGAAAGAAAGAAAGAAAGAGAGAGAAAGAAAGAAAGAAAGAAAGAAAGAAAGAAAGAAAGAAAAAGAAAGAAAGAAAGAAAGAGAGAGAGAGAGAGAGAGAGAGAAAGAAAGACAGACCCTGATTTTTCCCACCATCCTCCATTGTCCAGAGCCCTCCAAAATCTGCCAAAATGACACACACACCCTTTGGCGAGGGGGGGCTTGGAGGAAGGAGAGGCACTTTTAGACCCCTTTTGTTAATTGAAATGTAGCCTTTTTGATTATTTCCCTCTCCCGGAGTCATCCCAGCAAAGGAGGCCAGCAGGTGGAGAACGATTCCAGGCCCCAAGGGGACTTATTAAATCTTCCCCTTTCTTTAATTAATTCCCTGTTAATGGGTCACTGCGAGCACGAAGCCAAACTTTTATTTTTAACAGGGAAGAAAAAGAGAGGGAGAGAAAAATGGAATTTGGGGGGGGGGGAGGGGGAAAGAGGAGGGGAAAAAAAACACAACGCAGCAGGATGCAGAGAGAAACAAACCGGGCCGTGTTCAAACGGGGGTCCTGGCAGAGACAGATGAGGCTATGGGCGGGAGGGGGGCGCTTGTTCCAGGCCCCCCCACTCTTTCTAGGGGTCCAAATCCACCTTTTCCCAGGCCGGGCTCCTAAATCAGCCGTGTCAGAAGTGCTGAGTCGGCAGCGGAGAGGGCAAGCTGGCTGCGAAGATGCCAGGAGATGCCGCTCAGGGTGCCAAAGAGATTTATGCCATGGTGAGATGCCCACACACACACACACACACACACACACACACACACACACACACACACGCAACCTTGCCCACCCCCTTCTTGTGGTGGTGGTGGGGAGCATCTTGAGATGGCCGCTGCGGGTTTAGCAGGGCGATTTCCAGTGGAAAAACTATTCCATTCCGAATTTCCGGTGGATTTGATCCCGAACGGCAGAAGCAGAGCGAAACTCGCTTACAGGCGGTCCTTAGGGCCACAGCTCAGCCCCATAATTCCTCTTGCCAAGTCAGACATTTTTGTGAAGTGAGCTGTGCCCCCCCTTTTATGGCTTTTCTTATCCCGGCGGTTCCTCCCCGGGCAAGACGGCCGTTAAGCGGATCGCTGCAGTTCTTCGTCACACACTTGTTAAGGGAATGGCGTTCAATGGGTCACCTTGAAGGCGTTGAGGGAATCGGCTTTGCTAGTCAGAAGGTGGCCAAAGGGGAATCACGCGACCCGGGGACGCTGCGACCGTCGTAGATACGAGTCGGTTGCCAAGCGGCCGAATTTGGATCGTGTGGCCCTGGGGAATGCCGCAACGGTCGTAAGCGTGAGTCAGTCGTCAAGCATCCGAGTATAGATCACGTGACCGCGGGGATGCTGCATTGGTCATAAGTGTGAAAAATGGCCATAAGCCACTTTTCTCAGCGCCGTTGTAACTTCAAACAGTCGGTAAATGAACTGTTGTAAGTCGAGGACGTCCCGTATTCTGTTTTTTCCCCCTTTGCCTGCCTCTGAGGGTCCTATGGAACATTTCCCAAGGCCCCCCGCCACACAGAAGCCTGAAAGCAGGAAGGAAGGTCAAAGGGCAAGTGGGCGTGGCTACAGGGGGTCCTCAAGTTACAACCGGAATGGAGCCTGCCCGCCACCATTGTAACTCGTGATTGGTCGCATGACCGACCCCAATTTTATGAGCTTTTTTGCGGCAGTCAACAAGCAAGGAGGAGCAATTATAAACTGACCTCCGTGGTTATTATGCAAGTGATGTCGGTCGTTAAACGAGCCAGCAGTTCGCCATAGGTCAGTTTTGCTGAAAAGCGGAAGGCCGGTTTTCGGTAAAACGGTAATGAAACACAGTTAACGTGACCGCAGGACGTTGTGAACTGTTGGAGCTTCAAATCCAGATCGTAAGTACAGGTAGTCCTCAACTTACAACCACTAGTTTAGTGACTGTTGAAAGTTACAACAGCACTGACCAGTCCTCATACTTATGACTGGTCCTCACACTTATGACCGGTCTTCACACTAACGGCCGGTACTCACACTTATGACCATCACAGCATCCCCACATTCATGTGAGCAAAATTCATCGGCTTGGTGAGAGCCAGGATTTACAATGATTGCGGCGTCCCCGCCGACTTCTGACAAAGTCAATGGGGGAAGCCAGATCCGCTTAATGACTGTGCTGATTCACTTAACAGCCGGGGTAGAAAACACGGTTGTAAAATTGTGTGTGACTCCCTTAGCGACGGTTTTGCTTAGCACTTGGGAATTCTGTGGTCCCCGTTGGGGTCCTAAATCAAGGACCACTTGTAACCCCAGAAAGATCTGTCAGAACTTTGGTTGCTAAGAGAGTGGTCGTAAGTCAAGGACCGCACGTCCTACCTCACCGAATGGATAGGGCTCTACACAATTACAGGTAGTCCTTGGCCTATCGCGGTTCATTTAGTGACCATTCAAAGTTACAACGGCACTGAAAACCGTGACTTAGGACCGCCTTTCCCACGACCGCTGCAACATCCCCAGGGTCACGTGATTCAAACCGGACGCTTGGCAACTGACTCGTACTTATGACACGTGCCGGGTCCCAGGGTCACGTGATCCCCTTTTGTGACCTTCTGACAAACAAACCCAATGCAGGAGCCCAATCACCGCATGACTAGCTTCACATCTGCCGTGATTGCCTTAACATGAAAGGTCGTAAAACGGGGCAAAAAAAACCAACATGTTAACATCCGTCTTGCTTAGCCACATAAATTCCGGGCCCAACTGCGGTCCTTAAGCCGAGAACCGCCTCTGTTAAATCTGACTTGGCAAAGCCAAGATGGACTGTTATCCCCTCCCAAAATGAAGCCACAGCCCCCTCCCTCCCGGACTAGGCCTGGGGAGGGGAGGGGGCTTCCGAGGGCCTCCGGCCTGCAGTGGCGGCGGCAGCAGCTGGCTCTTGTTTACGCAGCTCTTAATGGGAGGTCTCCAGAGGCAGAGCTGTACAAACATCCGACTTGCACAAAGACACACTGCATTTCGGGGCACCGCTTTAACTGTTTCCCGCAATTGCTTCTGACATTTGCATGGAAACAGGTTTTCGTCTCCCGGTGGCTGCTCGTTTGCCGAAATCCGTAGCTCGCGCGGCGCTCAGTGAGCAGGGCAGCAGTAGCCCACAGGGGTCCTGCGCCCCACGGCGTAGGCTGGAACGGGAAGCCTGCCAAAGGCTTAGTGGGGAAAGCCGGGGGGGGGGGGGAGGGCGGGCGGGGGGGGAGAGATGGAGAGCAGACTTTGGCTTAGCTGCCCCCAGCTGTTCTGCTCCTGGTATGGATGGCGATCACTGGCAACCACCGAGGCGCGCCGAGTGTCGTCAGCCCCGGGCCAGCCTCTTTAATGACAATCGCAGTTACCCTTCACCATTATACACTTAGAGCGAGTTAATTGTAATTATAAGATAGTCCTCGGCTTGCGACAACTGAGCCCAAAATTTCCACTGCTAAGCGAGACACTCGTTAAGGGAGCTTTGCCCCGTCTTACGACTTGTCCTGCCACCCCTTGTTAAGTCAAGCGCTGCAGTTGTTCAGTCAATCTGTCCGCCCCACTGACTTTGCTTGACCGGAGGTCGCAAAAGGGGATCACGTGACCCCGGGGGATGCTGCAGCCGTCATAAATCCAACTCAGTTGCCAAGGGTCTGGATTTTAGTCATGTGACCGTGGCGATGCTGCAACGGTCGTAAGTGCGAGAACTGGTCATAAATGACTTTTTACAGTGACAGTGCCGTTGGAACTTTGAATGGTGCCTTCCAACATTATTATCATCGTCGTTGTTGTTGTTATACAAATGTAACAGAGTAACTGAATAACAAAGGGACCTTGGAGGTCTTCTAGTCCAACCCTCTGCTCAAACAGGAAACATTCCTCGGAGAGACACCCCTACGCAGTTCTATCCTTCCTAGCCTTTCCTGCCCGTTTGAGGTAGACATCTGCTCAGAGTGGGATTCCACGCTCAGCTCGCTTATCCTGGAACCGTTCCTGATTCTTCTCCAAAGCTTGGCCTGCTTGGAGGGCCTGGGTTGCCTTCTTGGGCCACTGAGAAGATCTGAAACGGTCCTACTTGGGCCAGTGGGTGGCTCTGGGTCAACCAGGTTGAGTCAGCTGCACTGATTCCTGATCTGGAGGAGCTCGCGTGGGACCTGTAGCCCTTCAACTTCCCACCGGGCAGGTTCCTCATGGACACCAACCCGTGGCACAATTGTCCCAGCAGCGGCACCCCTCGACTCAGGGATCTGAAAGGTCTCCTCACACACAAGCACACTATTAGCGTCCTCCAGCCGAAAAAGGCTTCAAGAATCTAATTGCTCAATGGAGCTGGCTTAAAGGAGATTTACAAGAGATAAAGTACCTCTTCACAGAGCGGGTAATTAACTTGTGGGGATTTATTACTCAACGTGTGGATGGCCACCAACCTGGGGGGGGGGGAAATGGATCCATTCCCGGGGGACAGATCTGTCAAAGGCTTGTAGGCCTCAAGAAGACACCATGCTACCTGCAAAGTAGGGGGAAGATGCCTCCAATGACTGGGGGGGCGGGGCGGGCGGATTTTGGCAGGAGGGGGGGAACACCATCTCCTGCTGTGAGGTCTCCAGAGGCATCTGCTAAGTTGCCATGGAAAACAAATGCGGGATTAGCATGGGCCTTGATCTGAGCAAATGCCTCGTAGGATTCATAACGGATGGTGGCTACTAAAAAGGATGGGTTTCAAGGAGAATTGGAATACATCAAGGAGGTCTGTTGAGGTTCTCCTAAACCCTTCAAGGCACCTCTAGGTTGGTGTCAACAGGGCGGGTTGTCAATTTCCTCCGCCCCATAGCTTGAGAACAACCTTACCGAGCAGTATCAGCGTCGAAGGATGAGACCAGTGGGTTGAGATGCCGGTAGCGGTTGATAAAGGCATCTTTGTTGACTTCCCAAATCTCCCGGTAGACGTCCCAGGTCTTCAGGTAGCCCTGGAGGAGGGCGGCATTGTTCTGCATGCCGTTGATGATCTGAGTCTGAATTTTCTTGATGTCTTCATCCCGCTCTGAGAAACAAGCAAAACATAAGTTTCCCAGAACTTCCTAAAACTCTTCACCAATAACCAACAGTCAGCAGGACTTGGGGAGATCCTAACAGGGCACCTTGAAGGAACCCAGCAGAAGTTGTTCATGTTCCAACAAAGGAATCACTCAACTTAACTCTGGTACGGAGAAGAGTCTGCAGGAAGTTCGCCAACAGAAAGCAATGGACCTGGAGCATCCCAACTCTAGTGTTGTGGAATGGGAGGAACCGCAAGTGAGATGGTGCCTCAAACCATCACTAGGCCTCTTTGCCTTGTTGGGCTTTGGAGGTGAGGACCAGCACCTTGAATTGCACCTGGAACCCTACTGATACCTAGTTTGGTTGACAAAGCAGAGGTGTTATCTCCATAACTGCTTGGCCACAGCCTTCTGCAACAGCTGAAGCTCCCAGTTATGATCCACAACTGGTCTCTTAGTGTGAGGAACCTCTACTTTTGCACCTAGCTTCATTCAAGACTGAACTGAGATGGGCGATTGCATTCATCTAATCTGGGCAGGAAGAAATTGACAAGAATCCACGCATACAGAGACATGTCTCTGGGATCCTGTCTCTGGGGTCCTCAATAGACCTTGGGGGGATGGGGACAAGCGTCCCAGCCAAGGAGGCTGCCTTACCCACAAGGACAGAAATGGGTTCGTGGGCAAACTTGCGCCGGACAAGGATCTCAGGAAGATGCCGGAAGACAGTAATGCTGGAGATCAGATGGGTGCTGATGTCATTGACCATGCTCGCCAGCTGGAGAAGTGAGGGGGAGAAGGCCACCTAGGAGAGCAGAAACCAGCCAGGGAGTCAACAAGGATCAACAAGGAGACCTCAAGGTCTACCGCGAAACAAGGCTAGGCCAGGAAGAAGGGGAAAAAAATCAATTAACTTTGGGGTCCCAGACCCACAACTCTGCTGAGGACAGGGCCGCAAGCTCAAAAGGTGGACCTGTTTTCAGGTACTTGGTGAAAGACCATTCAAAGGAGCTTGGCATGTCCCATTGTCCTTTGATCCTGGAACAAGCAGAGATCTAATATTCATCTTCACGTTCTCACCTCAGGAGGAGAAAAGTCGCTCTCAGAAGTGAGAAGACCTCCACGGCTCACCTGGGGAGTCTGCCCGGGAGAATTGTCCTGCAGAATGACCTTCACCCTGAAGAGAGGGTTGGGGCTGGTCTTGCCGTCACCGTTGATGGCCTTGGAGAGCTCCATCAGGGACCACTTGACGTTCAGCCGCAGGGCGTCCTCCATCATCCGGTTCATCCTGACCGTGTAGTTGAACCAGTACTGCTGGACCTGATGGAGAAGAGTTGGGGAAGAGGGGATGGGTTGGCATCAGAAAAAGTCCACTGGGAATTGGCAGAAGAGGGCCCGTATCAGCCCCTTGAGACGAGGGAGAAGAAAGCCTTCCCCAGGATCCTAAATGGACCTTCAAGATCCATAGCAAGGGTGGTCGCTGGACATCACCAGATCAATGGACAATGTAGACCCTCCAACCATGACAGGCCTTCACTGAAGCCATTTCAAGGCATCTCTGGGCACCAATTTTCAGTTGGAGATATGCAAAGAAGATGAGAAAGCTAAAGAACAACGAGGCAGACCCAAAAGAAGATGGAGAGACAGCATCAAAGACACACTACAACAGCATCAAAGAACAATGGGAGGAGGTGGAGGAGAAGGAAAAGAAGAAGAAGGAGAAGGAGAAGAAGGAGAAGGAGAAGGAGGAGGAGGAGGAGAAGGAGAAGGAGGAGGAGGAGGAGAAGGAGGAGGAGGAGGAGGAGGAGGAGGAGAAGAAGAAGAAGAAGAAGAAGAAGAAGAAGAAGAAGAAGAAGAAGAAGAAGAATCACACGGGTTCAGCTCAGTGTCCTTCAAGCACGCAGCTCATGAATTTTTCCCTTGCCAAAAGATACTTGCTGGTCCTCCTCACCTCGGGCCCATCGTTCTTGAAGACCTCATACGTCTGCCGCATGATAGCAATGCTGTCTTCGTGGAAGGTGACCAGCTTCTTCTGCACCAGCTCCCGGTGGTCTTTCTGGTCCTCCTCAAACTCCAGGTCGTTGTAGACCCGCTTACCAGTGATCCGGACCAAGAGAGCCTCGCTCATCTGCTGAGCCCGGCGAGCAATGGCCAAGGTGGCTGCTTTGTATTCATTCACAGTGTTCTGGACCTGTGGGAAGAGCGATGGAGGACATCAGGAGAGAAGATGGAAGAAGAGCCGCAGATGTTGGGAAGAGGTGGTTCTAGCGGGCATTGGAGGACCACGCTCGGAATGGCAAGAGGAGAAGACGTGGCTGGCCCAAGAGACCTGAAGGTATCTCAAGAGCAGCTGCTCTGTCCTGGAGGACATGGTCAGAGGAGCAGGAGATGGCTTTGACCTCAGAGGTGGCAAAGAGGGCAACCAAGGCAGAGGTGAAGGCTACATGAGGATAGGCAAGGAAAGGCTAATGCCATAATTTCCACAATAAGGGGAGCAAGGAACTCCTGGCTGGAGCAGAACCTCCGAAGGAGGGAAACGCTATCCTGGTGTCCTCCATCTTTCACAGCCCCCCTGTACTGAGTGGACAAAGCAGCTGGGAGGGGGGCAAATCTGCTGCCAAGTGAGTTGTGGGTCTTGGGATGTCAATCCTCATTTTTTTTGTGTGTCTCGCAAGACATCCTGGTCCCCGGGAGCGAAGGAGCCCACATCCTGACCTTGCTGGCATGCAGACGACACTCGGAGATGAAGACCGTGCTGGCCCCCTTGAGGGACCAGTGGAGCTTCTTGAGGCCAGGTTGGATCTTCCGGTCCAGGTAGCGGATGCGTTCCCGGAAAAGGCCCCTCTCCTCCGTGGACAGCATGCTGATGATCCTGTGCACCCAACCAAGGGTGGAAGGTGTTAAGATCCAGCTTCTCCTTCCCCAAGAGGGAAAGGAGCCAAATTGTGAGGGGTTCCAGGCCTTGCCATCAAAATACAATAAGTAGCAGCTGGCCTTCCTCCAGATGTTCCTCGTTCCCATAATTCGCTCCCATCCCTGCATCTGGCCAGAGAGACTAGTGTAGATTGCTCAGCCTCTGAGAAGCTTTGGGTTCCTTAAGGAAAACCTGGAAAATTTTGCCCAGCCCCAAACCCTTAAAGTCCCGCGAGGGTCCTTCAGTAACGGATCTTCAAAGCAAGGTTGCAACTCCCAGAATTCCCCAGCCAGCATGGTTGAAGTCCACTCATGTTAAGCGTGGAATTCTGGGAGATGAAGTCCACATGTAATTCTGGGAGATGAAGTCCACTTATCTCAAGCGTGGAATTCTGGGAGATGAAGTCCACTTAAGTGTGGAATTCTGGGGGATGAAGTCCACTCATGTTAAGCGTGGAATTCTGGGAGATGAAGTCCACTTATCTCAAGCGTGGAATTCTGGGAGATGAAGTCCACATGTAATTCTGGGAGATGAAGTCCACTTATCTTAAGCGTGGAATTCTGGGAGATGAAGTCCAGTTAAGTGTGGAATTCTGGGGGATGAATTCCACTCATGTTAAGCGTGGAATTCTGGGAGATGAAGTCCACTTATCTCAAGCGTGGAATTCTGGGAGATGAAGTCCACTTATCTCAAGCGTGGAATTCTGGGAGATGAAGTCCACTTAAGTGTGGAATTCTGGGGGATGAAGTCCACTTATTTTAAGCATGGAATTCTGGGAGATGAAGTCCACCCATCTTAAGCATGGAATTCTGGGAGATGAAGTCCATGTGTGGAATTTTGGGAGATGAAGTCCACTTATCTCAAACGTGGAATTCTGGGAGATGAAGTCCACTTATTTTAAGCATGTAATTCTGGGAGATGAAGTCCACCCATCTTAAGCGTGGAATTCTGGGAGATGAAGTCCACATGTGGAATTCTGGGAGATGAAGTCCACTTATCTTAAGCGTGGAATTCTGGGAGATGAAATCCAAATGTCTTTAACGTGCCCAACACTGAGAAGCCCTGTCCTAGAAACCCCCCCCCCCGATCTTCCCTGCCCAGGTGGCATGTGGGACTACAAACCCATTACCCCCAACCGATGTGGGATATGGATGATGGTCACAGTAGTCCTAACGCACTAGGCCTGTTTCAATCCCCCCTGAGCAACAGCTGTAAACAGCCCCCTTCCTCCTGCCCTACTGCCTCCCTCCCTCACCCCCCCCAACCACCCACCTGGTCCCTAATTAATTTCCGAGGAGAAAATCAAGCAGGCACAAAAGACCAGCTCCACACACGTGTGTCATGACAAGAATACAGCTGCCAAGAGAAAGCTCGTTGCAAAGCATGCTTCCTCGGCGGAGCCCACGACACACACACACACACACACGTCCCCATCGTGGCACTCGAGAAAGAAAACAAAAAACAGGGATCCTCCTTGCCAAGCACACACCTCCACAGGACGCATCTCAGGAAGTCGAGCGAAGTGTCTTCTCCTGCAGAAGAAGACCTTCTGCTCCCCCGCGTGAGCAGAGGACAACGGCAGAGTCTTTATCGGACTTGGGATCCATCCATCATCTCTCCATCTACCTATGTGTCTTTTTCTATCTATCTATCTATCTATCTATCTATCTATCTATCTATCTATCTATCTATCTATGTATCCATCCATCCATCTTCCATTTTATGTATCTATATATGTATCTATCTATCATCTATCTTGAGCGTAAATGGACTCCAGAAGATGGCAGAGGACAGGAAGGCCTGGAGGAACGTGGTCCATGGGGTCGCGAGGGGTCGGACGCGACTTCACAGCTAACCACAACAGACCCCAGAGGAGAAAGCAGGGTCGCGAGGAGCTTTCCGACCTGACGGGCCCCAGGGCTACTAACCTGTTGTAGTCTCGGGCCACCAGGAGGAGGTTCTCCCTTAGGTTCCTCAGGTCTTCCTTCCGTTCGTACACCTCGACCACGTAATGGGGGATCTCAAACAGCACCCTCTCCCAATAGTGGATTTCCACAAATAATTTCAGCAAGTGCCTGGAGGAGGAGGAGGAGGAGGAGGAAGAGAAGGGAGGAGGAGGAGGAAGAGAAGGAAGGAGGAGGAGGAGAAGCAGAAAGAAGGAAGAGGAGGAGGAGGAGGAAGAGGAGGAGGAGGAAGAGAAGGAAGGAAAGAGGAGAAGGAGGAAGAGAAGGAAGGAGAAGGAGAAAGAGGAGGAGGAAGAGGAGGAGGAAGAGGAGGAAGGAAAGAGGAGAAGGAGGAAGAGAAGGAAGGAGAAGGAGAAAGAGGAGGAGGAGGAGAAGCAGAAGGAAGAGGAGAAGGAAGGAGAAGGAGAAGCAGGAGGAGGAGGAGAAGGACGAAGGAGAAGGAGAAGAAGGGGAAGGAAGAAGGAGGAGGAGAAGGAGGAGAAGGAAGAAGGAAGGCCACATGAGACGGTGGTGGAACGCCAGGGCCACAAGGCCCTCCCCGGTTTTTCCCGCGCCTCTCCCTCACTTGTCAAAATTGATGTCCAGCATTCCCGGCATCTCGGCACTTGGGATGAGCAGAGGGGTGTCCAGGCGCTTCAGGCTGTCCTTGTCCAAGCCTTGGGTCCACTCGTGAAAGGTCTTCCTCTCGATCTCATCCATGGCCTGCACCAGAAGCTGGTAGGTCTGGAAGCTCTCTTCTCCGGTCCCAATGTGAGGGATGAAGTGGGCTTTGGTGAGACACTGGCCAAAGGGAAAGAGAAAGGGACCGTAGGAGAGCGGGGCAGGCAGAGCTTAAATGCGTCATCAGCGCAGAGTCCTTGCGTTGCCAAAAGGGATCCAAGTCCAGCCTCCCTTAAATTCCCTCGATCCTTCTCTACTGCCCATGCCCCAACTGTTGATTGACTAGATTCTTATGCGTGGGCAGTCCTCGGCTTACGACCATTCATGTGCTGAAAAAAGGGACTCGTGACCGTTTCACCCCCCGACCGTTGCAGCCTCCCTGCGATCAGCTGATTAAAACTGAGGTGCTTGGCAACCCACTCGTATTTATGACGGTCGCAGCGTCCCGGGGGGTGTCACGTGATCCCCTTCTGGCGACCTTCCGACAAGCAACGTCCGTTTGGGAAGCCGGGTTCACTTCACAACCGGGTTTACTAACTTGGCGGCCGCAACGGTTCGTTTAACAACTGTGGCAAAGAAGGTGGTAAAATGGGGAGAGACTCGTTTAACAACCGTCTTGCTTAGCAAACGGAAATTTTGGGTTGAGCTGTGGTTGTAAGCCGAGCCCTACCCAAAATACTGTTTCTTGCCAAGCGGGTAAAAACTTTTGCATGCCAATTGTTATCGGGAGAGGCTGGAATGAGAAACAAGGCCTCAATTACAGGGAGTCCTCAATTTACGACCAGAATAATCGATCCTAAAATTTCTGTTGCCGGGCGAGAAAGTGCAGCGAGTGTGGTCCCCATCTTACGACCTTCCCTGCTGCTCTTTGTTAAGCGAATTGCTGCAGTCATTAAATTAGTAACATGGTCGTTAAGCAGATCCGGCTTCCCCCGTTGACTTTGCTTGTCGGGAGGTCACTAAAAGGGGACCCACGTGACCGTCCCCCCGCTGCGACCGTCATAAATACGAGTCAGTTGCCAAGCATCTGAATTTTTGATCACGTGACCATGGGGGGGGGAATGCTGCAATGGCCGTAATTGAAAAATAGTCTTAAGTTGCCTTTTTCAGTGCCGTCGTAACTCAGAACGGTCACCGAGCAAGCGGTCGTAAGTGGAGGACCACGTGCAATTTCTCACGGATACCACGCAGCTGAAAACAGCGGCCGTGGCTGTGTGCACAGAATCCTAACAGCGATGTCCACGGTCTTCCTGCACCCGGTCGGGGACTACCCAAGCCAGCCGGAGCCCATGGTTCCCTGCCCCCTCCCACCCAGAACTCCCATGTTCCACTCCCCAAAGTCTTTTCCTCACCTCGTCCTCGGCTCGGTCGGCAGGAAATTGCAAAATAAACCCCCCGTTGCCCGTTTTAAGACCCGTTCGGGTGGGCGTAATGAAGAAAACAACACATGCCACCTAGAAAACGGGTTGCCAATTGTCGGTGCCAAGATAAAAAGGAAGGAATGTTTTCGGAAAAACCAGCTGTCGTTAGCGTGGTTGAGTCAGTTGCCGTGTGCCGGCCCGCTTAGCGAGGGGGCTCGCTTCGTCAGAGCTGGCGAGGGGCGAGGAAGCGGGAGGGTGACAAGGATTAACATTTAGATGTTACTTATATGTAATCTGCCATTATATGTAATCTGCCTCTAATGGCAGAAAGTGAAGAAGAACTAAAGAGCCTCTTGTTGCAGGTGAAGAAGGAGAGTGCAAAACTTGGGTTGAAACTAAACATTAAGAAAACCAAGATCATGGCATCTGGCCCTCTCAATTCCTGGCAAATAGATGGGGAAGAAATGGAGGTAGTGACAGATTTTATTTTCCTGGGCTCCAAGATCACCGCAGATGGAGACTGTAGCCAAGAAATTAAAAGATGCTTGCTCCTGGGGAGGAAAGCCATGGCAAATCTAGACAGCACACTAAAAAGCAGAGACATCACCCTGTCAACAAAAGTGCGTATAGTCAAGGCTACGGTCTTCCCAGTTGCAATGTATGGCAGTGAACGTTGGACCATAAGAAAGGCCGAGCGCCAAAGAATTGAGGCCTTTGAACTCTGGTGCTGGAGAAGACTCCTGCGAGTCCCTTGGACTGCAAGGCGATCAAACCGGTCAGTCCTAGAGGAGATCAACCCTGACTGCTCTTTAGAAGGCCAGATCCTGAAGCTAAAACTCAAATCCTTTGGCAACCTAATGAGAAGGAAGGATTCACTGGAGGAGAGCCTCATGCTGGGAAAGGTTGAGGGTAAGAGAAGAAGGGGACGACAGAGAAGGAGGTGGCTGGATGGAGTCACTGAAGCAGTAGGCATGAGCCTAAATGGACTCCAGAAGATGGTAGAGGACAGGAAGGCCTGGAGGATCGTTGTCTGTGGGGTTGTGATGGATCGGACACGACTTCGCAACTAACAACAACAACAACAATATGTAATCTAATCTAATCTATGTATTTAAGATGGACAGGGATTAACATTTAGATGTTACTTATATGTAAGGGGGTAGGTAAAGGTTCCCCTGCACATGCGTGCTAGTCGTTTCCGACTCTAGGGGCCGGTGCTCATCTCCGTTTCAAAGCCGAAGAGCCAGCGCTTGTCAGAGGACGTCTCCGTGGTCATGTGGCCGGCATGACTAGATGCCAAAGGCGCACGGAACGCTGTTACCTTCCCACCGGAGTGGTCCCTATTTTTCTACTTGCATTTTTACGTGCTTTCGAACTGCTAGGTTGGCAGAAGCTGGGACGAGTAACAGGCGCTCGCTCTGCTACGTGGCACTCGGGATTCGACCCGCCCAACTGCCGACCTTCTGATCGACAAGCTCAGCGTCCTAACCCACTGAGCCACCGCGTCCCTTAGGTCTATATACATGTTGTATAAAGTATGGTTAAATGTGTGTTGTGTATGTGAACGCTTTGAGAGCAAGCAGCGAAATTTCATTTTTCATGTGTGCCGTGGTGCTCACAGTAAAAAAAAACGACAACGAAGGCTTACCTACCTATCCCATCCCTGTGCATTTGGTTTTGCTTGCCTAAATGTAGAAGCTTCCTTTTTTTCACCACTGAAGTTCACTGGGTTAGACAGCACCCAAAGCTTGCAAAAGGGACACCACCACCGTCGTAAGTACGAGTCGCTCTGCCGAGCGTCTGAATTTTGATCATGTGACCGCAGGGGGGAAGGCTGCAACGGTCGTAAGTGTGAAAAACGGTCGCTTTTTTTCACTGCTGTTGTAACTTCGGACGGTCCCTAAGCAAGACTGTGGTTAAGTTGGGGACTTGCCTGCATTTATGACGGTTGCAGCGTCCCGGGGTCATCTGATCCCCTTTTGGAACCTCCCGAGAAGCAAAGTCAACAACAACCACAGCCGTGTTGCTGACTCAACAACCTTCAGGGGACTCCCTTCACCTCGTCCTCCTGCTCGAGCGAGGGGGCTGGACTAGAAGACCTCCGAGGTCCCTTCCAGCTGTGTTCTATTCCAAACCACCGGGGCAAGAAAGGCCGTAAGAAAACGGGGCGAAACTCTCTTCACCCACGTCTCGCTTAAGCGACGGAAACCTGGGGCTCAATTGTGGCCGTTGAATTGAGGACTAGCTGCATTTCAAGATCCGGCAAAGCCAGTCTTTGGCCGTGCAGGAATGCGCCAGCGAGCGCGGGCAGAAAAACAGCCCGTTGCTGAGGGGGGGGGGAATTCGCTTTTCGCCGATTTGTCTATTTCAATTTTCGAGTGGGTACCGGGAGAGGAGGAGGTGTGTGTGTGTGTGTGTGTGTGTGTGTGTGTGTGGAGGGGGGGGGGGAAAATTGTGTTTGATTGACAGCCTATAATTAAAGCTGCTGAAAGGAACTGGAGAAGGAGGACGTTACTGAGGTAAATAGCCAAAAAGCAGATTCAAAAAAGAAAAGAAACGAAGAGTGGACAGGCGCGGTTGGCCCTAATTCAAGACCGAAGTGGCGGGTTGTGTCGTTTTGTTGTTGCTGTTTTGAAACACAAAGAGGGATTTTCCACCCGGTTTAGTGCGCAGCGCGCCAGGAAGCGACCACCTTATTTACAAAGTCGTCCTCAACTTTACGACCACAAAGGGGGGGCATTTCCGTCGCTAAGCGAGGCATTTCCTTAAGTGGGTTTCTCCCCCATTTGATGGCCTTCCTTGCCACCGTGGTTAAGGGAGCCGTTGCGGTTGTTAAGTCGGTCACACGGCTGTTGAGGGGAAACCGGCGTCCCCCGTTGAGTTTGCTCGTCAGAAGGTCGGCCAAAGGGGGACGGGGCAAGTCGTCGTAAAGTACACGCCGGTCTGCCAAGCCTCTGAATTTTGATTTCGTGATCACGGGGATGCTGCGGCGACTGGGCGAAAAAAAAGGGTCGTCAGTCGCTCTTTTTCCGGGCCGTTGTAAGTTCGAACGGTCAGGAAATGAACTGTTGTAAGTGTTGTTGTTGATTCCTCGCCAGCCAGTGGATCCGGCAGCTGAGTCCGAGGAGGAGGAGGAGGAGGAGGAGGAGGAGGAGGAGGAGGAGGGGCGTGGAGTGACATCAGAGTCAGAGGAAGGCTCTGAGGAGCTCCAAGACTCACAGTTGGATGAGGAGCCCGGCCCCTCTACTCCCGCTCAGGCTGAGACACAACTGTGCTGGGAGCCTGAGTTGAACAGCGACGAAGCACAGCTGGGAGAAATCCAGGCTGCACGAAGGCGCCGGCAAGAGAAGCGAGTAGGACAGAGGAATGCAACGGGGTGGCTCCAAAGGCAAAGGGGAAGGCATTGGGAAGCCACGCCTGGGCTGACTTATAAAAGGAGAGGTGTGGGAGGTGCGGGTTGCCCAAGGCCACCGTTCGTGTTGAGGATTGAGTTTCCGTGGACTGTGTTTGTTTGCCTTGGACACTGACTCAGGGCTGTGAAGAATAAAAGGGGACAGAACAGTAAGTTGCGACTGTCGTTAACTACCTCTACTGTGGCCAAAAAAAAAAAAAAGATTGCAAGATCGGGCGTGGCTGAACAACCGCCTTGTTGAGCAAGGGGAACCCTGGTCCCCCGCGGTCATCGTAAGCCAAGGACTGCCTGTAAAACACCTTCGCCATCGTCTTGGGTCTCCACCCAACTTGAGCCCGGAGCTTAGGAGAAGCCATGCCGGGAAGCTAGGGCAGATGCCTTCAGCCCGGTCTTTGAAGCCGTCAAGCCCTACCTGCATGGGTCTGTCCACACGGCGCCGGAGCGCACGCATCCAGTGGGCCATGCCTGAGTAGTGGCACATGTATGGGGTGAGGAAAGGAATCTTCTTGCTCAATTCCTTGTTGACCAGAGAGAGCTCTCTGTTGAAGAGCATGAAAACGTCAACTGTCTTCTTGTCGAAGGTGCGCTTGATGGCCTGAAGCAAGGAGAAGACACTGGTTGGGTCAAGGAAGACCTACAAGGTCCCTCCCAGCTCTGTGATTCCGTTCTCTTATTAGGGCCTCCTGCATCTCCCCAACTCCCTTGAACTTGGAATTTTTGAGACTGGGCAAGCTGAAGATGCGAGTTGAAGTCCACCCATCGTCAAGCGATCGCCTTTGAGAAGTTTCTTCTAGTTTCTACCACCGTGTTCCTCACTTCTCTCTTCTGCTCATGTGCGCGTCACAACCTAGGAGGTCGGTTGCTTTCGTTGGACCTAAGATCCCTTCCAAGATCCCAGAATTCCCTTCCAGGTCAACCTAGCTAAGGGCAAGGGGTGCTGGGAGTTGGAAGTCCACGTAAGGGAAAGGCTGTGCTAAGACCTTCTAAGCTCAACCCCAGCAACCTGAGGATGGGCGGTCTTCAACTCCTCAAATTCCGAATTCGGGGAGTTGAAGTCTACCCGTTCTCAAGTTGCTTCAACCTTTCCAAGCATCGTTCAGTAGACTTAAAGACCGTCTCGGGTCCAAGCCGTTCTTCTGCTCGCTAAGAAAGTTGGACCACAGGTCCACCAGATGCCACTTTAGTATTGAGACGCATATTTCTTGGAAGCCTGGTCTTTCTCTCTCCTCTTAGCTGCTCCCCATCTTCCCAGATCAGCCAAGGGAGACTTCTTGGCCCAGCTTTACCTCTCGGGATGACAGATGTTGGAAGATGTCTTGAATCTCCACCCCATGTTCTACGTCCTTCACCGTCTCGAAGGCCGAAGTCATCAAGTTCTGGGTCATGACTTCCAGGTCTTTGACTCCTGCGCGGAAGCTGGCGGCGCAAGAAGAAGGGAGAAGAAGCTGTTGTAAGCCATCTGGAGCTCTTGATGGACCTCCATTGCGCACGTTCCCCACACTCCAGCCCCGCAGGAAGACCCGTCTTCTCTCATTCAAGTGGGCCCTCTCACCGGTTGAAGTCTTCATGCCAGGTCGTGTTCTTCACATCCAGAATCCCTCCTTTCACATTCCGGAGGTTGTTGAGATATTTATTGAAGGTCTCCTCAATCTCCAACATGCTTCGGGTCATCTGAGGGCCTTGTTGACCGAAGAAACAAGGCAGTGGGGTCTGTTTGCCATCTTCCCAGCGGGCAAAGTGCTGTTGGCTATCGCAGACCTATCAGGAGAATGGAAGCGGCCACGATCACCATCTTCATTTGGGTCTACTCTCTTGGACACGGATTCAGTTGGGTCCACCCCTGCCCAGAGAATGACGGGAAAAGAGGCAGGAGCAGAGACGCCTGTCCGCCCAGCTGGAGATCCCTCAATCCAGCCAATCCAGCCTGCGCTGCGGAAAACTGGGCGCCAACGATGCAAGCGGGCGTAGATCATTCCGAAGGTCAACCCTGGGAAGCTAACACGGACCGCTCGAGATGGTCACCAGACTTACCTCCAGGAGGTCCTTGCAGCGTTGGACAAAGGCGTCCACCTGGGCAAAGATGCTGGTCTGATCCAGGACCCATCCCTTTCCAGAAAGCCTGTTAGAAGAGAACAATTGACCGGTGGAACTCCTCGCCTCCAGAAGTTGCGAGTGCTCCATCACCGGAAGAGACCGGACGGCCATTTGACAGCTATACGGTCTTCCTGCTTGAGCAGGAGGTTGGACTACAAGACCTCCAAGGTCCCTTCCCACTCTGCGATGCTGTTAGTCTAACAAAGAGAAGGACCAGGGGTGAGAGCACGGCAGTCCTGCAATATCTCAGGGGCTGCCCTAAAGAAGAGGGAGTCAAGCTATTCTCCAAGGCACCAGAAGGCAGGACGAGAAGCAACGGGTGGAAACTCATCAAGGAGAGAAGCAACCTGGAACTAAGGAGAAACTTCCTGATGGTGAGAACAATTTACCAGTGGAACGACTTGCCACCAGAAGTTCTGGGGGCTCCATCCCTGGAGGTGTTTAAGAAAAGATTGGACAGCTGCCTGTCTGAAATGGTCCAGGGTGTCCTGCTTGAGCAAGGGGCTGGACTAGAAGACCTCCAAGGTCCCTTTCCAGCTCTATGCTGAATCTGATTCTGATTCTCTCTGCTGATCTCCTTCATCTTCTTCTGCCCCCACCCCCCACCCCACCCCTACCGTGGTGGCAAAGAGGTTTCTGAAGAAAATCGGCTAATCAGAGGAGGCCGAGGACCCCGACCCCGGGGACCAGCCTCAAGAGCCTAATCCGGGTCTGGCATTGCCGCTTGCGCCCGTCTTAAATGCCTTTTTGTATCTTGCTCGATATTGATCCAGCCCCACTAATTTGAATTTGAAGCAGACAAGGAACACTTAGACTTAATTGTCAAGGACCAGGCAGCCACTTAAACCTGACATCCCTAATCATAATGATGGATTAGGCTGCATTATTTCTGAAGTGTGGAGAAGCTGGGCGGGTGGGCGGTGGGGGGGGGGGAGGAGGCGGAGCCTCAGGAAAGTCGCCTCAGCAGGGCTGGAAGAGGACGGGGGAAGCCAGGAATTGCAGGGTTCCCCCCCCCAAATTCCACGAACTGATCGGGACCCTGCTTAAAAAGCCATGGTTTGCCAGCTCTATTATTCTATTCTATTCTGTTCTGTTCTGTTCTATTCCATTCCATATTTTCTATTATATTCTGTTCTGTTGTTCTGTTGTGTTCTATTCTGTTCTGTTCTATTTCCTGTCTATTCTATTCTATCCCATAATTCTATTCTATTCTATTCTAATTCCGTGGATAGGGCTCGCAACTTGGGAGTCCTCCTAGATTCACGGCTTACCCTGGAAGATCATATAGTGGCCGTGACTAGGGGGGCTTTCGCCCAGGTTCGCCTGGTGCGCCAGTTGCGGCCCTATCTGGACCGGGATGCCCTGTGTACGGTCACTCATGCGCTCGTGACCTCTCGCCTTGACTACTGTAATGCTCTCTACATGGGGCTTCCCTTGAAGACCACTCGGAGGCTCCAACTGGTACAGAATGCGGCCGCGAGAGTTGTCTTGGGAGTTTCCCGGTACTCCCATGTTACACCTTTGCTCCGTGAGCTGCATTGGTTACCAGTTGTCTTCCGGGTGAGGTTCAAGGTCTTGGTTATGGTCTTTAAGTCCCTACATGGCATGGGTCCGGAATACCTTGGGGACCACCTGCTGCCGGCGTCAACTCCCCTCCGCCTCCGGTCAGGGAATGCCGACTGGTGGCCCCCAGGGGGAGGGCCTTCTCTGTGGGCGCTCCGGCATTATGGAACCAACTGCCGGTGGAGCTCCGGATGTCATCAGACCGCCGAACCTTCCGTCGCGGCCTGAAGACCCACTTATTTGAATTAGCTGGTCTGGCCTGATGGGGGAATATGGGTTTTAAATTGTTGTTCTTAGTATTGTATTATTGTTTTTTAACTGGGCATTGGTTTAATCTTTTTTAACTTTTGTATTGTTATTTATATATGCCCTGTGAACCGCCCTGAGTCCCTAGGGAGAAGGGCGGTATACAAATTAAATAAAACTAAAACTAAACTAAACTAAACTAATTCTATTCTATTCTAATTTTGTTCTATTCTATTCTATTCTATTCTATTCTATTCTAATTTTGTTCTATTCTATTCTATTCTATTCTATTCTATTCTATTCTGTTCTGTTCTGTTCTATTCTATTCTATTCTATTCTGTTCTGTTCTATTCTGTTCTGTTGTTCTGTTCTCTTCTCTTCTATTTCCTATTCTATTCTATTCTATTCTATTCTATTCTATTCTATTCTATTCTATTCTATTCTATTCTATTCTATTCTATTCTATTCTATTCTATTCCATATATTCTATTCTGTTCTGTTGTTCTGTTCTCTTCTCTTCTATTTCCTATCTATTCTATCCTATTCTGTTCTGTTCTGTTCTGTTCTGTTCTACTCTACTCTACTCTACTCTACTCTACTCCACTCCACTCCACTCCACTCCACTCCATTCCATTCCATTCTGTTCCGTTCCATATATTCTATTCTATTGTTCTGTTCTATTCCATTATATTATATCCATTGTTAAGTGAATCACTGCAGTTGTTAAGTTAGTAACCTGGTTGTTAAGCAAATCCCCATTGACTTTGCTTGTCAGGAGGTCACAAAATGGGATCACGCGACACACACACACAAACACACACACACACGGGACGTTGCGACCGTCCTAAGTGTGAGTCAGTGGCCAAGCATCTGAACGTAAATCAGGTGACCACAGGGACGCTGCAACGGCCACCGGGGTGAAAAACGGTCCTAAGTTCCTTTTTTTTTAAAGTGTAACTTCGAACGGTCCCTTAAGTGAACCGTCGTAACCTGAGGACTTCCTGGGAGGCTACCCACTTCCACAACCAGGTGGGGGGGCCGTCTTGAGTTGGTCACAGCCGAGAAAAGAAAGCGGGAGAGTTTAACGAGAGCGTTAACAGCAACAAGTACAGGTGAAGGGTGCCGGGCAGAATTGCGATCAAAGAGTGTGTCGGTGCGACCGGGAGGGAAACAAAAAAAGAAAGCCCAGAGCGAAGGGAGTCTTCGGCTAGTTGTGAGAAGCCCCGGGGAATTTGGGGGGGGGGGGGAAAAAGCCGAGTTGGCCGAGGGGCTTGAAGAAAAAAAAGGAGGGGAAAAAAGCTGGGGAATGTTTGGGTCGTAGCTTCCTCAAACACAGGGTAGTCCTCGCCTTACGACCACAACGGAGCTCCAGAATTTCCGCTGCTAAGTGAGACGTTTGCTAAATGAGTTCTGTCCCGTTTTATGACTTTCCTTGTATGGCCATTTATGATGGTGTTCCCTTTCTCTCTTCTGCCTCTTTCCTTCCTTCCTTCCTTCCTCCCCTGTCTTCCTATCCTTTGTCTTCCTTCCTTCCTTCCTCCCTCCCTTTCTTCCCTTCCTTCTCCTTCCTCCCTCCCTCCTTCCCATCCATCCATCCATCTCCCTTATTTCCTTCTTCCTCCTTTCCTCCCTTCCCTTCATTCCTTTCTTCTTCCCTCTCTATTTTCCCTCCTCCCTCCCTGCCATGCCTCTTCCTTCCTTCCTTCTTCCTTCCTTCCTCTTTATCTCCTTCCTTCCACTTTTCTCTCCTTCCTTCCTTCCTTCCTTCCTTCCTTCCTTCCTTCCTTCCTCTTTATCTCCTTCCTTCCTTCCTTCCTTCCTTCTTCCTTCCTTCCTTCCTCTTTATCTCTTTCCTTCCTTCCTCTTTTCTCTCCTTCCTTCCTTCCTCTTTTCTCTCCTTCCTTCCTATTTTCTATCTCCTTCCTTCCTCTTTTCTCTCCTTCCTTCCTTCCTTCCTTCCTTCCTTCCTTCCTTCCTTCCTTCCTTCCTTCCTTCCTCTTGTCTATCTCCTTCCTTCCTTCCTCTTTTCTATGACCGTCGTAAATATGAGTCCGTTGTTGACCGTCCAAATTTTGATCTTGGGACCATGGGAAGTGCCGCAACGGTCGTTAGGTGTGAAAAGCAGTCGTAAGTCACTTTTTTTCCAGTGCCGTTGTAACTTTGTTGACTAAACAGTTTAAGTGAGGACTTACCCATACTTGACTCAGGGGGTCCAGAAAAGCAGGTGAAAAAGCTCAAGAATGCACGTAGGTCCTCGACGTACAACAGCTCATTTAGTGACTGTTCAAAATTACAACGGCACTGAAAAAAGTGACTTCTGCCCGGTTTTCACACTTAATGACTGCTGCGAGGAATACTCCTCCACTTATGACCCCCATACGGGGGTGGGGTGGGGAATTTCCATTGTGAATTGCCAAGGTTGTAAAGCAACTCCTCATGTGAGTGGATCATTACAACCATTTTGGCACAGTCGTTGGCAAGTCAGCCGGTCGTTAAGTGAATCGCCTGGCCGTTAAGCGAATCCAGCTTCCCCCAACTGACTTTTTTTTGGGGGGGGGAAGGCAGCAGAAATCAACCAATGAGGTCACAAAATTGTGACCGCGGGTCCGTGGGAGGCCGCGGTCGGTGGCAAATCCGAGCAGTTGCCCAAATCACGATCACTGAGGACTAGCCCCTTGACGCAGCATGCTTACTTATTGTGCATGTAGGAGGCCTGCTGGTAGCAGTCCTTCCAGGAAGACATGCAGGAGATGCAACTGTGCAACGTTTGACGGGTTGTGTTGATGTAGCCTTCAAAAAGCCGGTCCAGGGAAATGTCTTTGCAACACATATGGATGATTTTGTTGCTCATCTGGAGAGGAGAGGAGAGGAGAGGAGAGAGAGAGAGAGAGAGAGAGAGAGAGAGAGAGAGAGAGAGAGAGAGAGAGAGAGAGAGAGAGAGAGAGAGAGAGAGAGAGAGACAAAGGGGGAGGGGAGAGAAAGGGAGAGAGAAAGGGAGAGAGAGAAAGGGAAAGAGAAAGGCAGAGAAAGGGAGAGAGAGAGAGAGAAAGGGAAAGAGAAAGGCAGAGAGAGGGAGAGAGAGGGAGAAAAGGAGAGAGGGAGGGAGGGAGAGAGAAAGGCAGAGAAAGGGAGAGACAGAGAGAGAGAGAGAGAAAGAAAGGGAGAGAGAAAGAGAAAGAAAGAGATCACAATTCAAATTAGTGGGGAACGAGGGCCCCTTGAATGACTAGTGGACTTCCAGAATTCCCCACCTAGCATGGGATTCTGGGAGATGAAGTCCACAAGTGATCAAAGAGCCCCTGTTCTATAAGAAGCTGCTTGTAAGCTCCAGGCCACAGTCCTCCTCCTCCTCCTCCTCCTCCTCCTCCTCCTCCTCCTCCTTTTCCAGCACTGATGATGTTCCCTAGTTGGGTCACGAAACATCTGCAAGAAAGCCGCCCAGGTCAGAGAGCACTCGGGACCCCACAGTCGTCCTCCTCCTCCCCCCCAATCTCTTTCCCTTCTAGCCCTGATGATTTTACCTCCGTGGGTTAGGAAACGTCCCAACTCGGAGAGCGCCAAGGAGCCCAGACGGTCAACCCTGAGCCACCAATATCCCCTTCTATCCATCAACCTGCTCCTGTTTGGCACATTTGCATTCTGAGAACCTGGCCGAGTCGTGCAAAGCCTTCCAGCTAACGTCTTTGGACCAAAAACACACACACACACACACACAACACCCCTCCCTATCTCTACACGTTTTTAAAAAATATTTTAAAGAGAGAGAGAGAGAGAGAGAGAGAGAGAGAGAGAGAAAGAGAGAGAGAGAGAGAGAGAACCAAAGGAGGGAAGATAAGAAAACCCGCCCACCTTCCGGAAGAGGGCCGTGATCCTCTCTCGGCTGTTATAGTAGGGGGAGTTGACCCACACGATCCGGACCAGGCTGATGAGATGCGGCAGCTTTTCGGGGATGTCTTTGGGGCGCAGAGTGGCCAGTTCCTGGAAGGGCTCCTTCAGGATGGACAGGAAGCGGAGGTTGGACTGGGCCTGCTCCGACCCGTCCTGCAAAGCAGCGGCAGAGAGACGGAGAGAAGGAGGGAGGGAGGGAGAGAGAGAGAGGGAGAACAATTCACCAGAGGAAGGAAGGGCTTTGCATGTGCCCCACTCCTCCCTCCGAAGAGAAGGGTCAGCCCTCGGTCTGGAATGGTGGAGGGTCTCCTGCTTGAACAGGGGGTTGGACTAGAGGACCTCTAAGGTCCCCTTCCAGCCATGCGATTCTCTCTCTCTCTCTCTCTCTCTCTCTCTATCTATCTCTATCATCTATCCTCTTCTTTCCTTGTCTCTCATTTTTATCTCTATTATCATCTATTTATCTATCTTTTTTCTTATCTCTGTTTATTATCTATCTATACTGTCTTTTTCCCTCCTTTCTTTCTTGTCTTTCATTTCTTTATCTCCATCGTCATCTTCTTTGTCTCTCTCTCTTTTCTTTTTCTTTGTTTCTTATCTCTATTATCTCTATCTTTCTATATCTCTATCTCTATCTGTCTATCTATCTCTAATCTATCCTTTTTTCCTTGTCTCTCATTTTTATCTCTATTATCATCTATTTAGCTATCTTTTTTCCTTTTTTCTTATCTCTGTTATCTATTATCTATCTATACTTTTCCTCCCCCTTTTCTTTCTTGTCTGTCATTTCTTTATCTCTATTATCATCTATCTTCTTTGTCTCTCTCTCTCTCTTTCTCTTTCTCTCTTTTTCTGTTTCTTATCTCTATTATCTCTGTCTATCTTTCTATCCCTATCTATCTATCTATCTATCTATCTATCTATCTATCTATCTATTTATCTATCTATCATCTATCTATCTATCTATCTATCTATCTATCTATCTATCTATCTATCCATCTATCCATCTATCCATCTATCTATCTATCGTTTTTCAAGCAAAGATTGGCTAGCTTGCAGCTGTATTTCTCATAAATCCCTCCCTTCCTTCCTTCCTTCCTTCCTTCCTTCCTTCCTTCCTTCCTTCCTTCCTTCCTTCCCTCCAACACTATGCTCCCTTCCAAGACTATGGTTCCACGCTCTGCGTTCTAAGAGGGCCAGGCTGAAGCCCACCAGGGCGATCCCAGCTCCGGCCTGGCCCTCTGCTCACCCCGCTGCAGGGGCGCCCCGGTGGCCCCCACCCCCGCCCGAACCTGGATCTGCTGGGAGAGGCGCTGGAAGGGGGCCACGTAGGAGGACTTGGAGAGCATCAGGATGCCCTCGATGTCCTTCACCCCCTTCTGGCACAGCTGCTTGCTGATCTCTGACAGGTCGGTGCAGCGGTTCTTCCAGAAGGCGATCTCCTCCAGGGGCCCTGAGCTCTCGCGGCTCTCCACCGCCTCCTGGGCCCTCAGCACGTCCTTGATCTGCCGCGTCCAGTGAATCATGGAAGCTGGGGGAGAAGAAAGGGGTGGGTGGGGAGGTGATGCCTTCTCGGCCTGTAGCCGCAAGTGAAGGTCTACGGCAGGGGTCTTCCAACTTGGCCCTTTGATGACTTGTGGACTTCGACTCCCAGAATTCCTCAGCCAGCCTGAGGGAACTACGGCCCTTTGATGACTTGTGGACTTCGACTCCCAGAATTCCTCAGCCAGCCTGAGGGAACTACGGCCCTTTGATGACTTGTGGACTTCGACTCCCAGAATTCCTCAGCCAGCCTGAGGGAACTACGACCCTTTGATGACTTGGGGACTTCAACTCCCAGAATTCCTCAGCCAGCCTGAGGGAACTACGACCCTTTGATGACTTGGGGACTTCGACTCCCAGAATTCCTCAGCCAGCGTGAGGGAACTATGACCCTTTGATGACTTGTGGACTTCGACTCCCAGAATTCCTCAGCCAGCCTGAGGGAACTACGACCCTTTGATGACTTGGGGACTTCGACTCCCAGAATTCCTCAGCCAGCCTGAGGGAACTACGACCCTTTGATGACTTGGGGACTTCAACTCCCAGAATTCCTCAGCCAGCCTGAGGGAACTACGACCCTTTGATGACTTGGGGACTTCGACTCCCAGAATTCCTCAGCCAGCATAAAGGAACTACAACCCTTTGATGACTTGTGGACTTCGACTCCCAGAATTCCTCAGCCAGCGTAAGGGAACTATGACCCTTTGATCACTTGTGGACTTCAACTCCCAGAATTCCTCAGCCAGCGTAAAGGAACTACAACCCTTTGATGACTTGTGGACTTCGACTCCCAGAATTCCTCAGCCAGCCTGAGGGAACTACGACCCTTTGATGACTTGGGGACTTCGACTCCCAGAATTCCTCAGCCAGCATAAAGGAACTACAACCCTTTGATGACTTGTGGACTTCGACTCCCAGAATTCCTCAGCCAGCGTAAGGGAACTATGACCCTTTGATCACTTGTGGACTTCAACTCCCAGAATTCCTCAGCCAGCGTAAAGGAACTACAACCCTTTGATGACTTGTGGACTTCGACTCCCAGAATTCCTCAGCCAGCCTGAGGGAACTACGACCCTTTGATGACTTGGGGACTTCAACTCCCAGAATTCCTCAGTCAGTGTGAGGGAACTATGACCCTTTGATGACTTGTGGACTTCTATTCCCAGAATTCCTCAGCCAGCCTGAGGGAACTGTGACCCCTTTAGGTCCTGCCCTGGTCTATAGCAGGAGTGTGTCGAACCTTGGCAACCTTAAGGCAACCCAGAATTCCCCAGCCAGCAGGGATCAGCCTGATGAGCTTCGGCCTGGCCGGTGTAGAATGTAGAACATACTGTAGTATCACAGTGTTGGAAGGGACCTTGGAGGTCTTCCAGTCTATATCCTATATATTGAGGGAGGCCTATATATTGAGGGAGGGAGGAGAAAAGGAAGGAAGGAAGGAAGGAAGGAAGGAAGGAAGGAAGGAAGGAAGGAAGGAAGGAAGGAAGGAAGGAAGAAAGAAGGGAGAGGGAGGGAGGGAGGGAGAGAGGGAGAAAGAAGGGAGAGGGAGGGAGGGAGGGAGGGAGGGAGGGAGGAAGGAAGGAAGGAAGGAAGGAAGGAAGGAAGGAAGGAAGGAAGGAAGGAAGGAAGGAAGGAAGGAAGGAAGGACAAAGAACGGAGGTCAGGAAGAGAAGAAGTAAATGAGAAAGAGAAGGAAGGAAGGAGGGAAGGAAGAAAGGGAAGAAGAAAATGAGAAAGAAAGGAGGGAAGGAAATGAGAAAGGGAAGGAAGGAAGGAAGACAAGAGGAAAGAAGTTAAGAGGAAGGAAGGATGATTAGAGGAAGGGAGGAAGGAAGCTAAGTGGGAGGAAAGAAGATAAAAGGAAGGAAGGAAGGAAGGAAGGAAGGAAGGAAGGAAGGAAGGAAGGAAGGAAGGAAGACAAAAGCAAGCAAGCAAGCAATCCTGGCCACTTATGGCAGCCCCTCAGATCCTGGAACTCTGCTATCATGTCTCCCCTGTTTCTTCTTTTCTTTAGACTGGCCAAACCCAAATCCCGCAGCCGTTCTTTGTAGTTTTTAGCCTCCAGGCCTCCTCCTCCTCCTCTGACCCATTTAGCGCCCCCCACTCGCCCAGCCCAGACCCCCCCAAGACCCCTTACTCACTTTCCAGGCGTTGAATCACAGCTTTGTCCTTGAGGGCCACCTCGGCGCTGATGGAGTGCGACTCAATCGGGATGTAAAGGACGGTGCGGCCCTTTATCTTGTAGCGGGTATCTGCGGGTAAAGAGGGCTGGGGATTAGGGTTTTTGTTGGCTTTGGAGGGAGGGGCGACCTTGGGGCTGCTCCTCGGGACACCCCCCCGGTTCTCATTTCTCGGTCCTCGGCTGAAATGCCCACAGGTAGGTCCTCGAGTTATGACTATCTGAAACTACCAGAAACTACCAGAAACAGTGACAGACAAACCACCACTCGCGCTTACGACCGTCGTGGCAAAAATCCCCCCCCCACGATCACATGATCGAAATTCAGGCAGCTGGCAAGCGCCCGGTTAATAACTGCCGTGATTCGCTTAACAACCAGTGTTGAGAGAGGTCATAAAATTGGGCGTGATTTACTTCATTGCCTGGCTTGTCCTCGCACTTATGACCATCGCACCCTCCCCAAGGTCATGCGATCGACATTTGTTTCATTAGGCAACCGGCATGTATTTATGACATCTGCATCGTCCTGGGATCACATGACCAAACCAAGTCAATCGGGGGGGGAAGCCAGATTCGTTTAACGACCGTCTCATGCACTTAACAACAGCAGCGGTTCACTTAACAATCCTAGCCAAAAAAAAAATGGGTGCGATTTGGAACTGCTTTGCTTAGCAACAGCAATTCTGGTCTTAAATTGAGGCCGTTAAGCCGAGGACTACCAGCATGGCAACCATTTGGAGACAGGTTGTCTCGGCTGCCCTCGGCTTACAACGTATTGATTTAACAGCTAACCAGCTTATGTAACGTAAGATGTAAGATGTAATGTAATGATGGGAATGACTCAGCAGGGTCTGAGTCTCTTTAAGAGCCTTTTATGACTTGAATAAAGGGAAGGCTGTGCTGATGTGTTCTGTCTCTTCCATTTCCTGCTATAACTGTGGTTAGTTGGATCCTGCTATATTAGCACATGTATGTATACTGTTCCTGGTGTATGATATTGTGATAGACAATCACTTCAATATGAGCCAGCAGTGTGCTGCAGCTGCCAAAAAAGCCAACACAGTGCTAGGCTGCGTTAACAGAGGGATAGAATCAAGATCAAGTGAAGTACTAATACCACTTTACAATGCCTTGGTAAGGCCACACCTGGAATACTGCATCCAGTTTTGGTCACCACGATGTAAAAAAGATGTCGAGACTCTAGAAAGGGTACAAAGAAGAGCAACAAAGATGATTAGGGGGCTGGAGGTTAAAACATATAGGGAACGGTTGCTGGAATTGGGTATGTGTAGTTTAATGAAGGGAAGGGTGAGGGGGGACACGATCGCAGAGTTCCAATATCTCAGGGGCTGCCACAAAGAAGAGGCAGTCAAGCTCTTCTCCAAAGCGCCTGAAAGCAGGACAAGAAGCAACGGATGGAAACGAGTCAAGGAGAGAAGCAACCTGGAACTAAGGAGAAACTTCCTGACAGTCAGAACAATTAACCAGTGGAACTCCTTGCCTCCAGAAGCTGTGAATACTCCAACACTGGAAGCTTTTTTAAAGAAGAGACTGGATATCCATTTGTCTGAAACGGTATAGGGTTTCCTGCCTTAGCAGGGGGTTGGATTAGATGACCTCCAAGGTCCCTTCCAACTTTATTATTATTATTATTATTATTATTATTATTATTGTAGATCAGGGGTCCCAATCCCTGGTCCGTGGACCAGTACCGAGCCGTGGCATGCCAGCAACCAGCCCGCACAAACAAGCAAAGCCCCATCCACGAGATGCGGGCAGCACAGAAAACCACGCACCCTCCGGTCCACGGAAAAACCTCTCTCCACGGAACCGGTCCCTGGTGCCCAAAAGGTTGGGGATCTCTGTAGTAGATAGTGTAAGATAAACCGCCATTTAATAAAAACCACTGTTTACTGTGTTTACTCCTGGATTATCTCAGCGCAATAAGACTGTGCACGCTCTGACAAGTTCATTTAGTTTATTAAATTATTTTTATTTTATTTTTATTTTATTAAATTTATATACCGCCCTTTCCCGAAGGACTCAGTGACCGTTTGAAATCGCAACAGCGCTGAAAAAAGTGACTTGGGACCGTTTTTCACACTTAACGACGGTCGCAGCATCCCTACGGTCACGTGATCAAAATTGTCTTGTATTTATGATGGTCGCAGTGCCCCAGGGGTCACGTGATCCCCTTTTGTGACCTTCAACGGGGAGGGGGGGAGCCAGATTGACTTAACAACCATGTTACTAACTTACCAACTGCAGTGATTCATTTAAGAATGGTGGTAAAGAAAGGCCGTGCCATGGGGCAAGGCTCACTTAACAAATGTCTCGCTTAGCGACAGAAATCTGGAGCTCCACTGCGGTCGTAAGTCGAGGACTACCTGTATCAGCAGCCAGAGAGACCTGTGACAACCCCAGTCCAGGAAAAAGCAACGAGGTCAGGGGTAGGCAACCTTGGCTCTTTTATGACTCGTGGACTTCAACTCCCAGAATTCCCTGGCACTAATGCATTCCTTTTGATGTGTATACCCATCGATGTGCTTACTCTCCTATAATCCCTTCCTCTGCAATCTTTCCACTCTAGGAGGAAGGAGGGGGAAAAAAAGGCATGGCTGGCTGGGGAATTCTGGGAGTTGAAGTTCACGAGTCAAAAAAGAGGCAAGGTTGCCTACCCCTGACCTAGGTTGTCAGCAGAAGGTGATCCAATCGGAAGAACTGCAGAATCCCTACCTGTCAGGGAGGTCATGAAGTGGTAAATTTCGGAGAAAAATTCGTTTTTGATGCTTTCGGGCCAGGAGCCTTTGCGGAAGAGGCGGGGCAAGTAGACCGCGTTGAGCGTGCGCATCAGGGAATTGATGTAGGGTTTGCGCACGGAGCCGAATTGCACCACTTCGTGGAAATTCTCCTCCGTGATTTCCGCCTTCTCCTGGCGAATGAAGTAAGCGAGCTGCTTCTGCTCCTGTTGAGAGAAACGCGAAATCACTTTGGGGTGAAAAAGGGAGGCCTACCCTTGCATTTTCTCAAGCTTCAGCTCCCAGAATTCCCCAGCCAGCCATGCCTTCCCCCCCACTCCTACCTCCTATAGCAGAAAGATTGCAGAGGAAGGGATTATAAGAGAGTAAGCACATCGATGGGTATACGCATCAAAAGGAATGCATTTGTGCCAGGGAATTCTGGGAGTTGATGTCCACCCACCTTAAACTATCCTGTGATGGGAAGCCTCGCTCTAGAGCGGAGGGCTTCAAACCCAGCAACTTTAAGGCTTATGGGCTTCAATTCCCAGAATTCATCAGCCAGCCTTCCCCCCCCCCCAGTTTGCTGAAGTCAAGATATATTATGTCAACCGCCTACCTGCTGTCTATTTAAAAAGTTATCAAAAAATGCAATAAAGATAATCTAGCCACATTTGCTGTGGTCCTGTCCATGCTGAATTCTGGTAAGTGCTGGCTGGGGAATTCTGGGAGTTGAAGTCCACCTGGCTTAAAGTGGGTAAGGTTGAGAAAAGCACTGTGCTAGAACATGACCAACAATGTGTGCCTCCCAAAGTTGTGAGCGTTCCATCACTGGAGGCTTTTAAGAAGAGACTGGACAGCCCTTTGTCTGAAATGGGGTAGGGGTCTCCGGCCTGAGCAGGACTAGAAGACCTCCCAGGTCCCTTCCAATTCTGTTGAAGTTCTGGTCTGTTCTGTTTTGATGGTCTTTATGGAAGTCTCTGTTTGACTCAACAGTCGGATGGACCCATTTAACAAAACAACAGAGTTGGAAGGGACCTGGGAGGTCATTTAGTCCAGCCCCTTACTCAGGCAGGAAACCTCATGCCATTTCAGACAAATGGTTGTCCAGTCTCTTCTTCAAAACCTCCAGTGATGGAGCATTCACCACCTCTGGAGGCAGGTTGTTCCACTGGTTAATTGTCCTCACTGTCAGGAAGTTTCTCCTTAATTCCAGGTTGCTTCTCTCCTTGATGAGTTTCCATCCGTTGCGTCTTCTCCTGCCTTCGGGCGCTTTGGAGTATAGCTTGACTCCCTCTTCTTTGGGGCAGCCCCTGAGATATTGGAATACTGCTATCATGTCCCTCCTAGTCCTTACGGAAGCCTCTGCCTCAGCCAACAATAAACTCAACGGATCCACCTGGTTTGATATGCAACGGAAATTACAGCTTTTTTCATGCAGCATTCCCCCACGCTGGCTGGGGGATTCTGGGAGTTGAAGTTCATCCAGCTTAAAGATGATAAGACTGAGAAACTCCTAGAGACCACCTATATATCTATATCTATAATATCATCTGTCTGTCTGTCTGTCTATCTATCTATCTATCTATCTATCTATCTATCTATCTATCTATCTATCTATCATCTATCTATCTATCTATCTATCTATCTATCTATCTATCTATCTATCTATGTCTATCTCTATTTATCTATCCATCCATCCATCCATCCATCCATCCATCCATCCATCCATCCATCCATCTATCTATCTATCTATCTATCTATCTATCTATCTATCTATCTATCTATCTATCTATCTATCTATCATCTATCTATCTATCTAATGTCTATATCCATCCATCCATCCATCCATCCATCCATCCATCCATCCATCCATCCATCCATCCATCCATCCATCCATCTATCTATCTATCTATCTATCTATCTATCTATCTATCTATCTATCTATCTATCTATCTATCTATCTATCTATCTATCTGTCTATCTATCTCACCTGCTTGACCCAACAATAAACTCAACGGATCCACCTGGTTTGATATGCAACGGAAATTACAGCTTTCCCCATCCAGCATTCCCCCACGCTGCCTGGGGGATTCTGGGAGTTGAAGTCCACGCAGCTTAAAAAGCCGATAAGGCTGGGAGAAGCTGCGCTAGGAGGAGACCTCTAGAGACCATCCAAACGGGCCTCCTGACAGTCCTTGCGGAAGCTTCTGCTTGACCCAGGAGTAACCTGGATGGGCGCCCCTTGGTTTCTTTTGGGGGTGGGGGGGGGTTCTCGAGGAAAACTTCACCCCGGTTTTATTGCCCCCACCCCCCACCCTTCCCAAAAGGGAGAAGCCCACCTGGTGGGGCATGACCGGCTCCACTTTCAAGCCGGCGAAGTCGTCAACGTAGAAGACCAAGAGGGTTTGGCTGACGTCCTTCAGGAATTGGTCCATGGCAGCCAGGTGTTCGTCCGTCCACATCTCTTCGGTCAGGCCGGACAAGGAGATCCGGTTTCGGAGGCAGGGCTTCTGCACAAAGAGGGCGAAACCCACAACGTGGCCAAGGGGACGCCACAGAGAGGGGCACTGGAGAAGCTTGTGTCTTTGCACAGACGGGCGAGAGAGAGTCCTCAACTCACAAGGGTTCGTTTAGCGACGGTCCAGAGTTCCTACCTGGGGGACACAGCTAGTCCTCGACTCACAAGGGTTCGTTTAGTGACGGTCCAGAGTTCCTACGTGGGGGACACAGCTAGTCCTCGACTCACAAGGATTCGTTTAGGGACCGTTCAAAGTTGCAACAGCACTGAAAATGTGACCTATGACCCTTTTTCACACTTACGACCGTCGTGGCATTCCCCTGGGGTCACTTGATCAAAATTCCGAGGCTCGGCAACTGACTCGTATTTGTGACGGTTGCAGTGTCCTGGGATCACGTGACCACCTTTTGCGACTTTCCAATGAACAAAGTCAAGGGGGGGGGGGAGAGGCCGGATTCGCTTAACGACCGGGTCACTAACTGAACAACTGCAATGATTCACTTAACAGTGGTCGTAAAATGGGGCAAAACTCACTTAGCAACAGAAATTTCGGGAGTCAATTGCGGTCGTAAGTCGAGGGCTACCCGGACTTATGACCCAGGTTTGAAATTCCAACAGTCGCGTTGCCCCCCCCCACACACACACTTGTCATGCGATATGGCATCACACTCCGCAATGGCATTTATGGCGATTTTTGCCAGAAACCTTCATTTACTTCCTGGTTTTCCAACCCCCCCCCAAAAAAAAATAATAATAATAAAAAATGACCATTTTGGACCACGGGTTCGCTTAACGACCAGTGATCTGCTGAACGAACGCCTCAAAAAAGCTGCTCACAAAAGCGGTCACGGTCGCACGGTCATCCGGCTGACGGGCGGCACCGCTTGGCGAACGATAACCGTGGCCTCAATCGCCGTCGTTAAGTCGAGGACTTCCGCGAAGTTGGCTTGCCCAGGGAAAAGCCGGAAAAAGTCGGGCCAGGATAGGGACCGCCGAGACAAAAAGAAGTGGGATTTTTTTCCCCAAGCCGGTTTCTTCCACCCTCACCCCCCCCTCCAAGTAAGCCCCCACCCACCCTTATTCCTAAGAGCTTTTCCGAGAAAACCCGGGCAGTCGGGATCCCATTAGCGCAACATCTGGCCTGGGAGTGCAGAACCAGATGTGCTGGGGCGTGCAGTGCAAGGGAAGTGTGCAAGATTGCAAGCAGAAACACACACACACAAACACACACACACACCCTTGGCCTTCTGTGGGTTTTGTCTTGTGCGGGGGGGGGGGGGAAAGGAGGGGGCAGGGAGGGAGAACAGCCTGTGCCTTCTAGAGAAGGGTCTTCCCCCCTTGGGCAAAATTGCAGCAGGATGCCGATGATCAAGCAGTCACATCAGAAAAGAGTTGGAAGGGACCTGGGAGGTCATCTAGTCCAACCCCCTGCTCAAGCGGGAGACTCTAGTCTAAACCAAAAGGAGGAAGGACGAGGACATTTCAGACAAATGGTTATCCAGTCTCTTCTTAAAGAGGAGGAGGAGGAGGAGGAATAACAGGATAACAGACATGGAAGGGACCTTAAGAGATCAGCTAGTCCAACCCCCTGCTCAAGCACTAGACCGTTTCAGACAAATGGCGGTCCAGTCCTTTCTTAAAAAGGAGGAGGAGGAAGAGGAGGAGGAGGAATAACAGGATAACAGACCCGGAAAGGACCTCGGAGGTCCTCTAGTCCAACCCCCTGCTCAAAGGGGGAGGAGACCCTAACTCATTTCAGACAAGGGGCTGTCCAGTCTCTTGTTAAAGACTCCTTCAGGACAGGGTAGCACCAGGCCAGTGGTGTGTGTGTGTGTGTGTGTGTGTGTGTACACAAAGTGGAGAAGCGGAGTGAGAAAAAAGGTCACCCGCCCCCACCCCCCACCCCTCCAAGTTCTGCAGGGAACAGATTGAGCCCACCACATCCGTTGCAAAGTGAGACAAGGGGGTCCGAGAGTTTCGCCTCGTTTTACGACCTGTCTTGCTTGCCGCGGCGGTAAAGGGAAATGCCCGCAGACGTTAAGCGAGCCACGCAGTCCTTAAGTGAATCCGGCTCCCCACCCCGCCCCCCATGGGCTTTGCTTGTCTGACGGTCGCAAAAGGGGGGGGAAATCATGTCATCTCGGGACCCCGTGGACCGTCGTCAATACGAGTCAGTTGCCCGGCATATGAATTTTGGTCGCTCTGACCGTGGGGGGGAGGGGGGGAAATGCCGCGACGGTTGTTAAGTGTGAAAAAAAGTCAGTCACTGTTTTCAGCCCTGTTGGAACCGGAAACCGTCGCTAAGCGAACTCTTTAGAGGATTAGCTGACCCAGAGGGACCCAGTGGGCACTCCCCCGGGCAAGAAAGAGACCCCCCACCCCGCAATACGGCCACTTACCAAATCCACCTCTACCTCCATTAGGATGGAAGGAGTGACCACCATCTCCACGCTCTCTTCCGACTCTTCGAGCACCTGGGGTGGGGTTTCCACTGAGGGGAGGGCGAGAAGAGAAAAGTGGGGGTCAGGGGGGTGTACAGGCCCCGGACGGAGGGAACAGGCGCCGATTCCCTTCCTCTTCAGCTGGCCTACCTCGCAGGGCTGTTGTTTGGGGGAGGGGTCAGGGAGGAAGGGGTAGGGCAGGGGTAGGCAACCTCGGTTCCCAGAATTCCTGAGCCAGCATGGGGGAAGTATGGCTCCCTTCATGACTCGTGGACTTCAACTCCCAGAATTCCTGAGCCAGCATGGGGGAACTATGGCTCCCTTCATGACTCGTGGACTTCAACTCCCAGAATTCCTGAGCCAGCATGGGGGAACTATGGCTCCCTTCATGACTCGTGGACTTCAACTCCCAGAATTCCTGAGCCAGCATGGGGGAACTATGGCCCCTTCATGACTCGTGGACTTCAACTCCCAGAATTCCTGAGCCAGCATGGGGGAACTATGGCTCCCTTCATGACTCGTGGACTTCAACTCCCAGAATTCCTGAGCCAGCATGGGGGAACTATGGCCCCTTCATGACTCATGGACTTCAACTCCCAGAATTCCTGAGCCAGCATGGGGGAACTATGGCTCCCTTCATGACTCGTGGACTTCAACTCCCAGAATTCCTGAGCCAGCATGAGGGAAACTTTGGCCCCTTCGTGACTCGTGGACTTCAACTCCCAGAATTCCTGAGCCAGCATGGGACAACCATGGATCCCTTGATGACTCGTGGACTTCAACTCCCAGAATACCTGAGCCAGCATGGGGGAACTATGGCTCCCTTGGTGACTCGTGGACTTCATCTCCCAGAATTCCTGAGCCAGCATGGGGGAACTATGGCCCCTTTTATGACTCATGGACTTCAACTCCCAGAATTCCTCAGCCACTGTGAGGGAACTATGACCCTTTGATGAGTTGTGGACTTCAACTCCCAGAATTCCTCAGCTGGCGTGAGGGAACTATGACCCTTTTATGACTCGTGAACTTCAACTCCCAGAATTCCTCAGCCAGCGTGAGGGAACTATGACCATTTGATGACTCATGGACTTCAACTCCCAGAATTCCTGAGCCGGCATGGGGGAACTATGGCCCCCTTCATAACTCGTGAACTTCAACTCCCAGAATTCCTCAGCCAGCATGGGGGAACTATGGCTCCAATTTAGAAACAAGCCAACTTTCCCCCCACCCCAAAAGGGATCCTGGCAACTTTTACTAGTTGCAAGTTTCCCCCACCCCGGGCCTGGGTTGCTTCTTGGATGCAGGAAGAGGGTGGAGGGGGTCTCAAAGGTACATCCCATGCACTCCCCAGTTTGGCCTAGTGGTTACAGCACCAGGCTAGAAAGCAGGAGACCGTGAGTTATAGTTCTGCCTTAGCCATGAAAGTCAACTGGGGTGACTTTAAGCCAATCAGCAGAAGATGGTTCCGTCTTAGGCATGAGTTCTAGTCCTGCATTAGACCTAAAAGCCAACTGGCTGGCTTTGGGCCAATCGCCAGGAGACGGTGAGTTCTAGTCCCACTTTAGGTATGAAAACTGGCTGGATACCTTTGGGCCGCCAGGAGATGGTGAGTTCTAATCCTGCCTTAGATATGAAAGCCGGCTTGGTGACTTTGGGCCAATCACCAGGAGACGGTGAGTTCTAGTTCCGCCTGAGCCACAAAACCTGGCCGGGTGACTTTGGGCCAATCGCCAGGAGACGGTGAGTTCTAGTCCCGCCTTAGACATGAAAGCCGGCCGGGTGACTTTGGGCCAATCGCCAGGAGACGGTGAGTTCTAGTCCCGCCTTAGACATAAAAGTCAGGTGGGTGACTTTGGGCCAATCGCCACGAGACGGTGAGTTCTAGTCCCGCCTTAGACATGAAAGTCAGCTGGGTGACTTTGGGCCAATCGCCAGGAGACGGTGAGTTCTAGTCCCGCCTTAGATATGAAAGTCAGCTGGGTGACTTTGGGCCAATCGCCACGAGACGGTGAGTTCTAGTCCCGCCTTAGACATGAAAGTCAGCTGGGTGACTTTGGGCCAATCGCCACGAGACGGTGAGTTCTAGTCCCGCCTTAGACATGAAAGTCAGCTGGGTCACTTTGGGCCAATCGCCAGGAGACTGGGAATTCTAGTCCCGCCTCAGGCCCGAAAGCCAGCTGGCTGACTTTGGTCTGCTCATTCTCCCTAAGCCCAAGCCACCTCACAGGGCTGTTGTTGCGTGGAAAATAGGAGGAGGAAAGAGGGAGATTAGCCTTGAGTTAGTTCTAAAGGCGGAAAGGCTGGAGAGAAGAAAAATAAAAAAATCTAATAAATAGATCAAAGTAAATAAATAAAAAGCGATCTGCAAAATCCCTCTCGGTCCCCCCCACCCGCTCTTCAAAATCAAGGCCCCGGGAAATTATCTTTCTTTCATTTATTCTCGCGGAATTCAGAGAGAGACGGAGAGATCAGCTCTTCTCGGGAAAACATTTGGCGTTGTCAGACTAAATTACAATTTCATTGCCCCGTAAAAAGCTCTTTTCGTGTCAGATTTTGTCACGCTGCGAGGCTTTCACGCTGATCGAAAGCGGCAGTTTTGGAGGACCTTGTTTCCCGCACCCTCCCCAAATAGATCCTGCACCCAGAGCAGAGGAGGGTCTGCAGGAGTGGAAATATGGTGTGTGTGTGTGTGTGTAAGACAGAGACCACCAAGACATTTTAGCACTCCAGGCAAGGGGAAAAGAAATAATAATAATAATATCCAACTTACAGATCCTCGCGCAGCAGGGAAGAAACCCGGCCTGGAAATGAGGTTGGCAGGGTAGCCCCCACCCTCCCAAGGACCCCCACTACGATGGGATTGCCAGATCTTCTGCCAAAGCTGGGGAGTCGGTGAGTGAGCCCACCGTGGAGACGCTTGGCACTCCGGGAGTACGTCGGGCTAAATTCCCACCGTGACTCTGGCATCACATATGGGATGGGGGGGGGGACGAGGAAAGCCCGGGAGGGGATCCTTCTGCAACTGGCACACTGGTCAGGATGTTTTGGGGGGGGGTTGACCCAGAGATAGCAGAAAGGGTAGGGCTGGGTTTGGGGCCCTGCCTTCCTCCTACTCCTCCTTTACAAAGCTCTTCCCAAAGTTCCTCTTGGGTGGAAAGGCTGAGGATTCGAACCCAGGATCCTGGTGCCTGGAGGGGAAAAGCTGGATGGAAGTGTGGCCCATCTCTTGCCAGGCTGGCAGCTCAGGGGTGGCTTGGGAAGACAGGCAGTGTCCTTGTGCCCTTGGCTTGTGAAGGAATAGAATAATAGAATAGAATAGAATAGAATAGAATAGAATAGAATAGAATAGAATAGAATAGAATAGAATAGAATAGAATAGAATAGAATAGAATAGAATAGAATAGAATAAGGAATAGAATAAGGAATAGAATAGAATAGAATAGAATAGAATAGAATAGAATAGAATAGAATAGAATAGAATAGAATAGAATAGAATAGAATAGAATAGAATAGAATAGAATGGAATGGAATGGAATGGAATGGAATGGAATGGAATGGAATAGAATAGAATAGAATAGAATAGAATAATATGGAATGGAATAGAATGGAATGGAATAGAATAGAATAGAATAGAATAGAATAGAATAGAATAGAATAGAATAGAATAGAATAGAATAGATTAGTAGAATAGAATAGAATAGAATAGAATAGAATAGAATAGAATAATAGAATAGAATAGAAAATATGGAATAGAATAGAATAGAATAGAATAGAATAGAATAGAATAGAATAGAATAGAATAGAATAGAATAGAATAATAGAATAGAATAGAATAGAATAGAATAGAATAGAATAGAATAGAATAGAATAGAATTAGACAAATGGAGAAAAGGAATAGAGAAAAGGAATAGAATAGAACAGAACAGAACAGAACAGAACAGAAATAGAGAAATGGAATAGAATAGGAATAGAGAAAAGGAATAGAACAGAACAGAACAGAAATAGACAAATGGAATAGAATAGGAATAGAGAAAAGGAATAGAATAGAACAGAGCAGAACAGAACAGAAATAGAGAAATGGAATAGAATAGGAATAGAGAAAAGGAATAGAACAGAACAGAACAGAACAGAACAGAAATAGACAAATGGAATAGAATAGGAATAGAGAAAAGGAATAGAACAGAACAGAACAGAACAGAAATAGACAAATGGAATAGAATAGGAATAGAGAAAAGGAATAGAACAGAACAGAACAGAACAGAAATAGACAAATGGAATAGAATAGGAATAGAGAAAAGGAATAGAACAGAACAGAATAGAACAGAACAGAACAGAAATAGACAAATGGAATAGAATAGGAATAGAGAAAAGGAATAGAACAGAACAGAACAGAACAGAACAGAAATAGACAAATGGAATAGAATAGGAATAGAGAAAAGGAATAGAACAGAACAGAATAGAACAGAACAGAACAGAAATAGACAAATGGAATAGAATAGGAATAGAGAAAAGGAATAGAACAGAACAGAACAGAAATAGACAAATGGAATAGAATAGGAATAGAGAAAAGGAATAGAACAGAACAGAACAGAACAGAACAGAAATAGACAAATGGAATAGAATAGGAATAGAGAAAAGGAATAGAATAGAACAGAATAGAACAGAACAGAATAGAATAGAATAAAATAAGGAATAGGGTAGAATAGAATAGAATAGAATAGAATAGGATAATAATATAAGAATAGAATAGAATAGAATAGAATAGAATAGAATAGAATAGAATAGAATAGAATAAAATAAGGAATAGAATAGAATAGAATAGCATAGAATAGAATGGAATAGAATAGAATAGAATAAAATAAGGAATAGAATAGAATAGAATAGCATAGAATAGAATGGAATAGAATAGAATAGAATAATATGGAATGGAATGGAATAGAATGGAATAGAATAGAATAGAATAGAATAGAATAGAATAGAATAGAATAGAATAGAATAGAATAGAATAGAATAGAATAGAATAGAATAGAATAGAATAGAATAATGAAATAAGGAATAGAATAGAATAGAATAGAATAGAATAGAATAGAATAGAATAGAATAGAATAGAATAGAATAGAATAGAATAGAATAGAATTCAGAATTACAAAAAAATTCAGAATTAGAGTAGAACTGAACAAATTCAGAATTCAGACTTAGAATAGAACTGAATTGAATAAATTCAGAATTTGGAACAGAGAATAGAACAGAACAGAATAGAATCAGAATCAGAACAGAGCTGGAAGGGACCTCGGAGGTCTTCTAGTCCAACCCCCTGCTCAAGCAGGAGATCCCCAAGACCATTCCAGACGGGGGGTGGGGGTGGGGGCAGGGGGTTGTTATACGTGGTGTGTAGGGAAGCCAGGCCAGAGGTGAGCATCAGAGAGAAAAAAAGGGGGGGGGATCCTCATGCTCTGCGCAAAAACACGCCTGAGAGTGCAACTAGTCCTCAACTTACAAGAATTCATTTAGTGACCGTTCGGAGTCACACGGCCCTGAAAAAAGGCCTCGCGTGAGAAACCGAGGAATCGCAGTAGGCGCATCTGTGCACACCACGGACGCCCGGAGCATCGTCATATATCTCCAGCCGAGATCCTCCTTTAGATAGATCTTCCCGCCTTTGCCCACTGGATCCCAACCTTCCTCCTCTTGCAAAAAAGGAAGGGGTGGGGAGCCCAGACAAGCAGCCTCTACCCCCCCACTCCCCAAGATTAAGCCCCTCACTCTCCCTGGGGGGGGGCACGTGGAAATTGGCCACCTTGCAAACCGCTGCGCCCGTTTCCTTGCTGCAGCAGAACCAAAGCTAATGGGGCGCTCGAGCGGAAGAGGCTCAGTTTGGGGAGGGGGCAGCGGGGGGGGTGTGTTAGTGGCAGGTGATGCCGCCTGCTAACCAGCTGGCAGGTCTTTCTCTCTCTTTCTCTCTCCTCTCTCCTTTTCTTTCTTTAATTTTTCTTTCTTTCTTTAATTTTTCTTTCTTCTCTCTCTTCTTCCTTCTCTCCCTCCCTTTCTCCCTCCTCTTTTTCTCTCTCCTTCCCTCCCTCTCTCTTCTTTCTTTCTTTCTTTTTCTTCTCTCTTCTTCCTTCTTTCCTTCCCCCTTTTTTCCCTCTCCCTCCTCTCCTTCTCTCTCTCCCTTTCCTTCTTTCTCTTCTTCTTCCTTCTCTCCCTCCCCCTTTTTCTCTCTCCCTCCTTTCTCCCTCCTCTCTGTCTCCTTCCCTCCCTCCCTCCCTTTCTTTCTTTTTCTCTTTTTCTTTCTCCTCTCTTCTTCCTTGTCCCTCTTTCTCCCTCCTCTCTCTCTCCCTCCCTCTCTCCCTCCTTCTCGCTGTCTCCTTCCCTCCCACCCTCTTTTCTTTCTTTCTTTCTCTTTCTTTTTCTTTCTTTCTTTCTTTCTTTCTTTCTCTTTCTTTTTTTTCTCTTTCTCCTCTCTTCTTCCTTCTCTCCCTCTTTCTCCCTCTCTCTCTCCCTCCCTTTCTCCCTCCTTCCTTTTCTGTCTCCTTCCCTCCTCTTTCTTTCTTTCTTTCTTTCTTTCTTTCTTTCTTTTTCTTTCTTTCTTTTCTCCCTTTCTTTCTTTCTTTCTTTCTTTCTCTTTCTTTCTTTCTTTCTTTCTTTCTTTCTCCTCTCTTTCTTCTTCCTTCTCTCCCTCTCTCTTTCTCCCTCCTTCTCTCTTTTTCTCCCTCCTCTCTCTCTCCACCCCAGCATTATCACCAGAGACTCTAGCACAGCTCTTTCGCCCGTGCAGCCCTCTCTTCCATAATCAAGCATCTGGCACTTGTCGCTGTGCTATAACTCCCCCCCTCCTCCCGTGGCTTCAGCTCCCCGGCGTGCAACAAGACTCCGTTCCCGATTCAGAGGGGCGAGGTGGGTTCCCCCACCTGTTGCAAAGAGAGATGGCAACAAGCTTCGGGATTCGTCAGCGGCGGTGCCAGTAGTAAGAGCTGGCACTACACGGGCATCTTTGCAAATCCTGGCCAGTTACTGTGGAAACACGCAGGTAAGATGAATCTGATGCAGACGTGTCCCCCATACACACACACATAAAGAGGAGGGGGCTCGCTAGGAAGAGACCCCCTCCCTGTACCGATACTAGCCCTCCAAGAGGGGGGGAGGAGGAGGGAGTCTGTCTTTCGACACTGACCCACATCACCCCATTAATTTCCAACAGATGTCGTTTCCTTTATTTTATTTTATTTTGCTTTTTTTTTCAAGGCGCAAAGGCTGGCATCAAAACGATGTGGCTAATTAAGCAGGAAGCTGCATCTGTCGGGCTCGGCTGCATCGGTTTGCCAGAGACGTCCCGATCCAGGTGAGGGGGCTGCGGCCCGAAGGCCGGGGCACGTGCAAAGACCCCCGTCCCGTGTTACTCCAAAGAGCACGGATAGTCCTCGGCTTAACGACCATTCGTGCAGTGACTGCTCAGTGCGAGGATCCTCCGCAATTCGCTTTTTCAATGTCCCTTCTCACTCCAGCGAACGATCCAGAACAAGTGCGGGTCGAGGACTACAATTTCTCAGTGGTGAAAAAAAGAGTAAGGTTCTACATTTAGGCAAGAAAAACCAAACGGGCAGGTGCAGAATAGGTGGGACCTGCGAGAGGGATCCCGGAGTCCTAGTGGACAATCACTTAAACAAGAGCCAGCCGTGTGTTGCAGCTGCCAGAAAGGCCAACACAGTTCTAGGCTGCCTTAACAGAGGGACAGAATCAAGATCACGTGGAGTGTTAATACCACTTTAACGGCATCCAGTTTTGGTCACCACGATCTAAAAAAGAAGTTGAGACTCTAGAAAGAGTGCAGAGAAGAGCAACAAAGAGGATTAGGGAACTGGAGGCTAAAACATATAGGGAACGGTTGCTGGAATTGGGGATGTCTAGTTTAACGAAGGGACGCGGTGGCTCAGTGGGTTAGGACGCTGAGCTTGTCGATCAGAAGGTCGGCAGTTTGGCGGGTCGAATCCCGAGTGCCGCGTAACAGAGTGAGCGCCTGTTACTCATCCCAGCTTCTGCCAACCTAGCAGTTCGAAAGCACGTAAACATGCAAGTAGAAAAACAGGGACCACTCCGGTGGGAAGGTCACAGCGTTCCGTGCGCCTTTGGCGTCTAGTCATGCCGGCCACATGACCACGGAGACGTCCTCGGACAAGCGCTGGCTCTTCGGCTTTGAAACGGAGATGAGGGATGAGCACCGGCCCCTAGAGTCGGAAACGACTAGCACGCACTTGCGGGGGAACCTTTACCTTTATCCTTTACTAGTTTAACGAAGTTGGACCGTAAGAAAGGCTGAGCGCCAAAGAATGGAGGCCTTTGAACTCTGGTGCTGGAGAAGACTCCTGAGAGTCCCTCGGACTGCAAGGCGATCAAACCGGTCAGTCCTAGAGGAGATCAACCTTCACTGCTCTTTAGAAGGCCAGATCCTGAAGTTGAAACTCAAATACTTTGGCCACCTAATGAGAAGGAAGGACTCACTGGAGAAGAGCCTCATGCTGGGAAAGATTGAGGGCAAGAGAAGAAGGGGACGACAGAGAATGAGGTGGCTGGATGGAGTCACCGAAGCAGGAGGCGTGAGCCTAAATGGATTCCAGAAGATGGCAGAGGACAGGAAGGCCTGGAGGAACATTGTCTGTGGGGTTGTGATGGGTCGGACACGACTTTGCAACTAACAACAAGTTTAATGAAGAGAAGGACGAGGAGGTGACATGATAGCCGTGTTCCAGTATCTCAGGGGCTGCCCCAAAGAAGAGGGAGTCAAGCTATTCTCCAAAGCCCCTGAAGGCAGGACAAGAAGCAACGGATGGAAACTCATCAAGGAGAGAAGCAACCTAGAACTAAGGAGAAACTTCCTAACAGTGAGAACAATTAACCAGTGGAACAGCTGGCCACCAGAAGTTATGGGTGCTCCACCACTGGAGGTGTTTCAAGAGAAGACAGGACAAGCATTTGTCTGGAATGGTACAGGGTTTCCCCTGCTTGAGCAGGTGGGGTGGGACTAGATGACCTCCAGGGTCCCTTCCAGCTCTATTCTGATTACATTACATATTTGTCTAAAGTGGTCTACTGATTTTTGCTTGAGCATGGGGTTGGACTAGATGACCTCCCAGGTCCCTTCCGGCTCTATTCTGATGGAGATTAAGTCAGATTGTGCAAATACCAGCAAATTCATCATCACTGAGCAGCAGACCGGGCACTTCACTCTTCTCTCCGGATACTGACATTGCGCGTCCAGTGCTGCGTCTTCCTTTCTTCTCGCCAACCGTGCCACGTCGCCGGGCGCTCATCTTTCAGCGCGGGACTCTGCAAGACATCATCCGTGTTGCAATGGAGGTCAGGAATTAGTAAATGTAGCCAAAAGCAAACGGGAGCCCCACTTTCTGCGCTTTGGCTGTCTAAAATGCTGTTGTTGTTGGTTTTTTTTTTTAAAAAAACCTTATTTATCATTTGTAAAATTTATTCCAAATTATGATTTTTTTTGTGCTGTCGTAAACTCAGTTGTCAGACGGTTGGCCCTGAAACTGAAGGAATAATAAACAATAAAATGAGGCTTTCCTTTTTTCTTCGACAGCATTGGCTTAGGCCTCCAGTATGATCTGGACCCAACCGGGACTTGGGTTCGAATCACCCAAAATCTGTGCCCGGCAGGGCTTCTCACTCTAGATGAAGCCACCATTTCTTTAATCATGGTTGACTAAAGAAGTGATTCCTTCATCTAAGTCAGGTGTCTTCAAACTTGGCCCTTTGATGACTGGTGGACTTCAATTCCCAGAATTCCTCAGCCAGCGTAACTGGCTGAGGAACTCTGGGAGTTGAAGTCCACCAGTCATGAAAGGGCCAAGTTTGAAGACCCCGATCTATGTTCATACTGATGGTTGGCAAACCCTAATGCAGGGTTTTTCAATCGTGGCCCCTTTAAGACGGGTGGACTTCAACTCCCAGAATTCCCCAGCCAGCATTGCTGGCTGAGGAATTCTGGGAGTTGAAGTCCACCCGTCTTAAAGAGGCCAAGGTTGAAAAACGCTGCCTTAAAGGGCAGTCCCATCCAAGACAAACCATATTTCAACTTAGTTGGTGTGCAAAGCCAGCCCCACCATGTACACACCTGTTGAATTCACAACTAATTGTGGGGAAGGGAGGGACCCCCACCTCCTTCTTCCCTCACTCATCTGCCATGGTTCCCCCCACGGGTTCCCCCCCCACCCATCATCCTCTGTCCTCAGACGCTTGGCCCCATCTCCTCCATGACCCACACAGCATGCAAGGAAAGGGACCCCCTTGTTGGTGCCCTGGGACTGCATTTCCCAGCAATCCCTGCAGCAAAGCAGCATTGCAGGGCATTGTGGGAGCTGAAGTCCCAGCATCTCTGGTGGGCGCCAGGTTGGCGAAGGCAGCTCTCACCACTACTCTACCTGTCCTTAGGGCTTCCCAGAAGCCTCTGCTCGCCCCCTCCCTGCTTGAGCCCCCTCCCCACCACCTCCTGCCCCCCCTCGCCCCTTCTTCCAAGTGCGCACCCCCCCCGCTTCCTCTTTCAACCCGTCCCAACTTCGCACCTGTCCCCCCTCCAAAGCAGCTTGGTCTCTCCCAGGACTCCGCCCTCTCATCAACGTTTCTAGGGCAACAGATCAACCGTACAGGCTTCGGGGGAGGAGCTTCGCGTGGCAACCGTTGCTGCGGAGGGCGGAGCCTCGGGCCTGTTATAAGGAACGGCTTTGCCGCGAGCGGTGGGCGGGGATAGTTTCTGATGAGTGACAGGCGGACGAGTCTGAGAGAAGCAGTTGAGGGCGTGGCAGGGAGGAACAATAGTTCGCGCGCAAATCACGAAGGGCGGGGCGGATGGGGAAAAAAAAAGAATGAGCGGCGGTTGGTGGGGAAGAAAGGGCGGGGAAAGCTACGTCGATTGTCAATCATTCTACAGTACAACCTTGAGGCGGCAACGAGATGCAGGAGTCGAGGGGAGGCGGGAACCAGCCTGTCAATCATGGCCTGCGATTCATCTAATTGGATAATATGTATGGGGGAAAAAAAAGCAAAACTAGGCCTACCATAAGAGGGCGTCAAAGAACAAGATAGTGGAATCTTTGCTGCCCCCTAGTGGACAACTGGAGATTTGCAGTCCAGAGTTCATTCACCCCCCCCACCCTTCAAACTAACAGGAAATAATACCTCAGAATTAAAAAGAAAAGCCAAATATAGAAAAAAATTTCAAATTTAGAGAAAAAAGAAGAAATACTAATTGGGAACATATAAAAATCTGGGTTTATCATGGGGTCCTGAGAAGACATATTTATTTATTATTTATTTTAATTCCATTTATATCCCGCCCTTCTCCGAAGACTCACAAATTCTAAATTTCAATAAATTCTAAATAATAAGTTCTAATAAATGTTAATTGTCTTATATTTTAAATTTGAATACACTCTACCTTCGAACAAATTTAATTTTAAATTCTAAACATCCATATTGAATGGCTCTATCTACGATGAAGGGGAAATTCACATTTTCGTCCCGAAATCTTGTTCAGAGGGTCCAATATACATGCCTGAGGAAACCGTGCCTCCCACCCCTGGTTCATACTTATGACCGTCGCGTGATCCCCTTTTGCGACCTTCTAACAAGCAAAGTCAACGGGGGAGCTGTATTCACTTAACAGCCCTGTGACTGATTTAACCACCGCAGCGATTCACTTGACTAGAAATGCTGTAAAATGGGGGTGAAATTTGCTTAGCAACCAAACTCAATTGTGGTCGTAAGTCGAGGACTACCTGTATCCTGCTCAATAGGGCTTGAAAAGTTTCAGCTTTAAGTGATCATGGCTGGCTGGGGAATTCTGGGAGTTGAAAGCCATCCATTTTAAAGCAAGCTGGCTGGGGAATTCTGGGAGCTGAGGTCCACCCGTCTTAAAGCATGGCTGGCTGGGGAATTCTGGGAGTTGAAGTCCGCCCATCTTAAAATGGCCAAAGTTGAGATGACCCCTAGTGAGAATAGCATTGCAACCTGCCCCCCCACCCCCAAGTCCTTATTTTCATGCTTACTCACTAGATAATTCATTTGGGGAGGGGGAACACTCTCTAAAAGGGGGGGGCAGGCCTGGAAAGACCCTTTTTAAAAGCACCAGTCCGCCTGGCTGTTTTTCCTCCGCTGCCGGCGGTTATATTATTCCGAGCCCTTTATGCAAAGCGGGAGACCGTCCACTCTAATGGGCAATTAGGCTCTGCAAAATTGCACTTTGACTCAGCCCATCTTTGTTTGCAGAGAACAAGAGGGTGTGTGTAAAAAGCGCGCAACCGTTCAGAGCTACTTCGACCAAGCGGGGGGTAGGTGGGAGCAATTTGCTCCATTAAGCTGGCCGCTTCTACCTTGCCGGGGCTCAAGAAATATAAAAAAATAAAATGAAAATTAAAACCAGATAACCCCCTCTCCTTACAAAATAATAAGAATAATGGGTTGGAATAGCTGTGCATTTCTGCACCTTTCTGTATAATATTACCCACCCCTTTCGTCCCCTCTTCCACAAAGGTTCCTCTGCGGCAAAATTTCTCAGGTTGGGCCCCTTTAAGAGTGGAGGACTTCAACTCCCAGAATTCCCCAGCCAGCCTTGGGGAATTCTGGGAGTTGTGGTCTGCCTCTCTTCAAGGGCTAAGCTTGAAAAACACTACTCAGCGATTGCAAACGGGAAGACCTAGCATTCGCCTGTCCCTTGCCTTAACGTAAAGCCTCACCGATCCTGGCTGGGGGATTCTGGGAGTCGTAGTCTGCCCGTTTTAAAGTGGCAAACACCGCCCTGCAGGGGTGATGTTTCCTCCTCCTCCTCCTCCTCCTGAATGCCTTTCTTTGCTTCCCTCTTCCTCCTGGGACCACAACAAAAGAAAAAGAAAAAGAAAAGAAAAGAAAAAGAAAAAGAAAAGAAAAGAAAAGAAAAAAGAAAAGAAAAAAAAATAGCTTGTTCTCTCATCCCCCTGTTCATTTCCCTTTGTTGCCCCTTCTTCTTTCATATGCACTTTTGCCCACTTAGTCAACATCACACACCTGTCCAAGCAGCAGAATAACAGAGTTGGAAGGGACCTTGGAGGTCATCTAGTCCAACCCCCTGCTCAAGCAGGAGACCCTATACCATTTCAGACAAATCTCTTCTTAAAAATCTTAAGAATCTCCCATTGATGGAGCGCCCACAACTTCTTGTGGCAAGTAGTTCCAACAATTAATTGTTCTCATTGTCAGGAAATTTCTCCTTCGTTCTAAGTTGGATTTTTCTTTGATTTCCAATCCATTGTCTTGCCTTCTAGTCCTGTGGAAAATAAGTTGTCCCCCTCTTTATGGCAGCCTCTCCACTATTGAAAGACTGCCATCATGTCGCCCCGGGTCCTTCTTTCCACTAGTCCTTGGCTTACGATCGTAACCGGGAGGAGAATTTCCGTTGCTAAGTGAGACCGTGGCTAACAACTTAGCTTTGACTCATTTTACGACTTTCCTTGCCACCGCCTGTTAAGTGAATCAGTGCGGTCGTTAAAGGAGTCACATGCTCGTTAAGTGAATCGGTCTGCCCCTACTGACGTCCCTTGTCTGAAGGTCGCAAAGCGGAATCCTGCGACCCCGGGACACTGCAACCGTCGTAAATGCACGCCACTTGCCAAGCCTCTGAACTTTGATCACGCGACCGTGGGGATGCTGCGACGGTTGTGTGAAAAGCGTCCGTAAGTCCCATTTTTCAGTGGCGTGCTAACTTTCAGCGGCCGCTAAAGGAACAGTTGTAAGTTGAGGACGATCTGTAACGTTGAAGAATCCAGGCTAACCGGTGGTTCCCAGGCCGATAGGACCAGGGCATGTAGCCCAGTGGTGAGATTCAAATACCTGAACAACCAGTTCTCTTATTGGATGCAAGCCTGGGCCTCTGAGGCCTAGAACAGACTTCCGGAAGTGGCATCCATGCACTTCCAGCAGGCCGTTCTAGGCCTGGGAAGCCTCCTCCCGGCCTCCGAGGCCTAGAACGGACTTCCGGAAATGGCATCCATGCACTTCCAGCAGGCCGTTCTAGGCCTGGGAAGCCTCCTCCCAGCCTCCGAGGCCAAGGACGGACTTCCGGAAGTGGCATCCATGCACTTCCAGCGGGCCGTTCTAGGCCTGGGAAGCCTCCTCCTGGCCTTCAAGGCCTAGGACGGACTTCTGGAAATGGCATCCATGCACTTCCAGTAGGCCGTTCTAGGCCTGGGAAGCCTCCTCCCGGCCTCAGAGGCCTAGGACGGACTTCCGGAAATGGCATCCATGCACTTCCAGTAGGCCGTTCTAGGCCTGGGAAGCCTCCTCCCGGCCTCAGAGGCCTAGGACGGACTTCCGGAAATGGCATCCATGCACTTCCAGTAGGCCGTTCTAGGCCTGGGAAGCCTCCTCCCGGCCTCAGAGGCCTAGGACGGACTTCCGGAAATGGCATCCATGCACTTCCAGTAGGCCGTTCTAGGCCTGGGAAGCCTCCTCCCGGCCTCAGAGGCCTAGGACGGACTTCCGGAAATGGCATCCATGCACTTCCAGTAGGCCGTTCTAGGCCTGGGAAGCCTCCTCCCGGCCTCAGAGGCCTAGGACGGACTTCCGGAAATGGCATCCATGCACTTCCAGTAGGCCGTTCTAGGCCTGGGAAGCCTCCTCCCGGCCTCAGAGGCCTAGGACGGACTTCCGGAAATGGCATCCATGCACTTCCAGTAGGCCGTTCTAGGCCTGGGAAGCCTCCTCCCGGCCTCAGAGGCCTAGGACGGACTTCCGGAAATGGCATCCATGCACTTCCAGTAGGTCGTTCTAGGCCTGGGAAGCCTCCTCCCGGCCTCAGAGGCCTAGGACGGACTTCCGGAAATGGCATCCATGCACTTCCAGTAGGCCGTTCTAGGCCTGGGAAGCCTCCTCCCGGCCTCCGAGGCCTAGAACGGACTTCCGGAAGTGGCATCCATGCACTTCCAGCGGGCCGTTCTAGGCCTGGGAAGCCTCCTCCCGGCCTCCGAGGCCTAGAACGGACTTCCGGAAGTGGCATCCATGCACTTCTAGGCATTCAGCCGGTTCTCCGAACTCAGCAAAATTTAGCCGAACCGGTGCGAACCAGCTGAATCCTGCCACCGATTTAGCCCCCCTGCCAGGTGTTGCAAATCCTACAAACCGGGTGGATTTTCATTTTTCGGTGCTGACAGGTCTCCCACGTGTCCGGTCTGATTTATTTTCTCTCCATTTTTATTTTTATTTTTTCAAATACCACCAGCAGAGACCGCTTTTCCTGGATCCATCTGGCCTTGGTCTCTCTCTCTCTCTCTCTCTCTCTCTCTCTCTTGACGTGGCCAGATCAAAACCAGACCTTGTGGCTTCTTTGTCTCCCAACTGTGGTCTTTCTAAGGTCTGGGAGAACTTTGGGTTTGGCACACGGCGGAGAGCCTGCGGTGTGTGGCATACGAGCTTCCTTCCCTCCCTGCTGCCGAAATGCATTTGTGTCATGCACACAGCACACAACTGCCCTCATTCATATGGAGAAGGCTTCCCTCCCCAGCCTCGGTGCAACTGGTAATTCGAAAAGCCAGATCTTTTCCCCTGGAATAAATCAAATATATCCACTCTCCTCTATCCACCGTCGCCGTGCACGGAGAATCGGTCCGGATGCAACTCAGGCTAAAAACTGTCTTCTCTATACGACGGTTACAGGTCGTCCTCAACGTACGACCACAGCTGAGCCCAAAATGTATGTCGCTAAATTAAATTTAAGTGAGTTTTTTGCCCCATTTGGCAGCTATTTTTTGGCCACGTTTGCTAAACGAATCAATTAGTCACACCTTTGCTAAGCCAATCCGGCTTCCCCTTGCTCGTCGGACGGTCGCCAAAGGGGATCACGTGACTCTAGGAGGTTGCGACCGTCATATAGGTAGTCCTCGGCTTTCTTGGTTTACGACCACATTTTCTGGGACTCAGTTTTTGGTGGCTAAGCAAGGCAATTAAGTGTGTCGCGCCCGATTTGATGACCTTTTTTGTTGGGGCTGTTAAGCGACTCAGAACCGTCGTTAACTGAACCATGCCATTGTTAAGCAAATCCAGATTCCCCCCCCCCATCAGAAGTCACATATGCCCATCACGTAAGAGGCTGCAGCCGTTGTAAATACGAGTCGGTAGCCAAGCGTCTGAATTTTGATCATGTGACCGTGGAGATGCGGCAACGGTCATAAGTGTGAAAACCGGTCATAAGTCACTTTTTCCAGTGCCAATGTAACTTCGGACAGTCACTAAATGAATAGTTATAAGCTGAGGACTTCCTACACTCCTTTAAAAAATATAAAATGTTTAGAGTTTTGTATTCACAATTATGAATGAAACCTTTTATTCATATACCAGTTGTGGACTTCAACTCCCAGAATTCTTCAGCTAGGCATGCTGGCTGAGGAATTCTGGGAGTTGAAGTCCACAACTCATAAAAGGGTCATAGTTCCCTCACACTGGCTGAGGAATTCTGGGAGTTGAAGTCCACAACTCATAAAAGGGTCATAGTTCCCTCACACTGGCTGAGGAATTCTGGGAGTTGAAGTCCACAAGTCATGAAAGGGCCACAGTTCCCTCACACTGGCTGAGAAATTCTGGGAGTTGAAGTCCACAAGTCACGGAAGGGCCAAGTTGGAAGACCCCTGAAGTAGCCAAACACCCAGATCTTGATCATGAGACCTTGGGATATTGTGACGGTCATAAGTCTGAGGATCACCTAAGTCAACTTTTCAGGGCTGTTGTAATTTTGGACGGACGCTAAACAAACGGTCGTAAATCGAAGACATCCCATATACAGGCCACCCTCGACTTTATAACAGCTCGTTTAGTGACCGTTCAAATTTACGATGGCGCTGAAAAAAAGTGACTTGCGACCATTTCTCACACTTAGCGACCCACGGTCAGCTGATCAAAATTCGGACGCCGGGCAACCGACTCGCATTTATGACTGTCGCAGTGTCCCGGGGGCATTTCTTGATCTCTTCTTGCGACCTTCTGACAAGCAAAATCAGTGGATCCACTTAACGACCGTGTTCCTAACTTATCCTCTGCAGAGATTACGCTTAACAATCAGGGCAGGAATAGTCCTAAACTGGGGCAAAGCTCACTTCACTTAACAACAGAAGTTTCGGACTCCCTTGTGGCCGTAAGTTGAGGACTCCCTGTAATTCTGGTGTTTTTTTTCCAGAGGCAGAGAAAACGGCCCGGCTGTGTCCTTTATATATTGTTTTGGAATGGAAAAGAGGGACGTGCGGTCTTAAGCTTCAGGCAAGCCGATTCCGATTGAATTTCAGGAAAAGAGGAAAAAAAACATTTTTTATTTGCATCTACCCCCCCATCCCTCCATCTCCCCCCACCGTCCCATCGCTCAGCGGAGCCAATTATCCAGAGCGCTGATGGGTTTTGGTTCCAGCCGAATTGCACTGAACTAACCATTTGCGCTCCTGATGGGTGTATCCATGTGGTTTTATCCCAGTTTTTTATTTTATTTTTTAACGGCAAGAATATTTAATTTAATTAACCAGTGGAACCGCCTGCCTCCAGAAGCTGGGAATGCTCCAACCCTGGAAGTTTATAAGAAGAAACTGGACAGCCGTTGGTCTGAAATGGGATAGGGTCTCCTGCCTGAGCAGGGGGTGGGAATAGATGACCTCCAAGGTCCCTTCCAACTTGTATTCTATTCTATATTTTCCATTCCATTCCATTCCATTCTATTCTATTCCATTCCACTATTCTATTCTATTCTATTCTATTCTATTCTATTCTATTCTATTCTATTCTATTCTATTCTATTCTATTCTATTCTATTCTATTCTATTCTATTCTATTTTCCAATATCTATTCTATTCTATTACATATTTTCTATTCTATTCTATTCTATTCTATTCTATTCTATTCTATTCTATTCTATTCTATTCTATTCTATTCTATTCTATTCTATTCTATTCTATTTTATATTCCAATATCTATTCTATTCTATTCCATATTTTCTATTCTATTCTATTCTATTCTATTCTATTCTATTCTATTCTATTCTATTCTATTCTATTCTATTCTATTCTATTCTATTCTATTCTATTCTATTCTATTCTATTCTATTCTATTCTATTCTATTCTATTCTATTCTCTTTTGCACCATTGGGGCAAAAAAATAATAATACATGCCTTAAAACCGGGATGTCCAACCTTGGAAACGTAAAGTCTTGTGGACTTCGACTCCCAGAATTCCCCAAGCAGCACAGCTGGCTGGGGAATTCTGGGAGTCCAAGTCCACAAGTTTTAAAGTTCCCAAGATTGCATCTCCCTGCCTCCTAAAAGTCCTTTTCTCCTCCTTTTCCCTGAAAAAGAAAAGTCTGCTCCACATTTTGCAAGCTTTTTTCACAAAGGGAAAAGGAGAGAGAGAGAGAGAGAGAAACCAAAAATAAGTCACCGACATTTCTTCGGCACAATATCACTAGGCGAGTTCCATTCTTTCCCTGGTCCTGCAGGATTTGCAGCCTGCCCTTCTCCGCCTGCCTCCCCTCAACTCGTATCCGAGGTGTTTTTTTCCCCCTCTCCTTTTTAAGAAACCCCGGACGCCAAATTCTTCTGGCAGAGACATTATCGTGTGAAAGGGAGAGCAACAGGAGGGCGAGGATGGATCCGCTGATGGGTGGGGAAGGAGGAAGGGGGTGGGGAGAGAGAGAGAGAGAAAGAAGAGAGAGGGAGAGGGAGAGAGACAGAGATAGGGAGAGAAAGAAGGGAGGGAGAAAAAGAAAGAGAGGAGACAGAAAAAGAGAAAGGGAGAGTGAGAAAGAGAGAGAGAAAGGGAGAGAGGAGACAGAGAGAGGAGAAAGAGAGAAAGGAAGAGGGAGGGAGAGAGAGAAAGAGACAGAAAAAGAGAGAAAGAAAGAGGGAGGGAGAGGAGAGGAGAGAGAAAGAGAGAGAGAAAGAGAGAAGGAGAGCGAGAAAGAGGCAGAGAGAGGGAGAGAGAAAGAGAGAGAGAGAGAGAGAAAAGAGAGAAGGAGAGAGCAAGGAGAGAGAGAAGAGAGGGAAAGAGCAGAGCACGCGAGAAAGTGAGAGAGAGAGGAGAGAGAGAGAAGAGACAGAAGGAGACAGAGAAAGAGAGAGAGAGAGAGAGAGAGAACGAGAGAGAAAGATGCAGAGAGAGGGAGAGAGAAAGAAAGAGAGAGAGAAAAGAGAGAAGGAGAGAGCAAGGAGAGAGAGAAGAGAGGGAAAGAGGAGAGCACAAGAAAGTGAGAGAGAGAGGAGAGAGAGAGAAGAGACAGAAGGAGACAGAGAAAGAGAGAAAGAGAGAGAGAGAGAGAACGAGAGAGAGAAAGATGCAGAGAGAGGGAGAGAGAAAGAGAGAGAGAGAAAAGAGAGAAGGAGAGAGCAAGGAGAGAGAGAAGAGAGGGAAAGAGGAGAGCACAAGAAAGTGAGAGAGAGAGGAGAGAGAGAGAAGAGACAGAAGGAGACAGAGAAAGAGAGAAAGAGAGAGAGAGAGAGAACGAGAGAGAGAAAGATGCAGAGAGGGAGAGAGAAAGAAAGAGGGAAAAGAGAGAAGGAGAGAGCAAAGAGAGAGAGAAGAGAGGGAAAGAGGAGAGCGCACGCGAGAGAGAGAGGAGAGAGAGAGAAGAGACAGAAGGAGACAGAGAGAAAGAGAGAGAGAGAGAGTGAACGAGAGAGAGAAAGAGGCAGAGAGAGGGAGAAAGAAAGAGAGAGAGAAAAGAGAGAAGGAGAGAGCAAGGAGAGAGAGAAGAGAGGGAAAGAGGAGAGTGCAAGAAAGTGAGAGAGAGAGGAGAGAGGGAGAGAAGAGACAGAAGGAGACAGAGAGAGAGAGAGAGAGAGAGAGAGAGAGAAAGCTGTCTGGAAAAAGAGGCTTAAAAGAAAAGGGAGCATTCAGATCCTCAGTTAGCAGACACTTAGCAAACCTCGACTTACGACTGTTCATTTAGCAACGTGCTGGCATCAGAGCGCCCATCGGTGTCATCAAACAGCCAACTTCCTCCTCCTCTTTTATTCTGGCGGTCCAAAATAGCGGTCCTCCACTTACAACCGCCCGTTTAAGCGACTGTCCCGAATTACGAATTGCGCTGAAAAAAGTGACTTGCGATAAGAGCCCTGCATTTAAGCCGTGTCTTTTTTTAAATAAATAAATACATAAATAAATTGGATAGCTAGTTTTCAAGTGGAACCTCTCCAATCAATACAGGAGTCCTCGGCTTACCATCCTGGGTTTAGCAACGGTTCAAAGTTACAATTAAAAAGTGACTTACGATCGGTCCTCACAGTTACGACCGGTCCTCGGACTTATGACCGTCGCAGCATCCCCACCAAAATTCAGGCACTTGGTGACCGGCATGTCTTTACGACGGTCACAGCATCCCGGAGGGCAGGGGGTGTCACGTGATCGCCATTTGCAAACTTCCCAGCTGGCTTCTGACAAGCCAAGTCGATAGGAGACAAGCTGACAAGCCAAGCCGGCTTCTGACAAGCCGACAAGCCAAGGGGAAGCCAGATTCGCTTAACGACCATGTGATTCACGGAACAACTGCAGCGATTCACTTCACAACCGCGTCAGAGAAAGCTCTTGAAACCGGGCCCGACTCCCAGCAACTGCGTCATCACTTCACAATAGAAGTCCTATCGAGGTCGTACCTTGAGGACTAGCAACTCCGTAGATTTAGGGATCTTGGTTAACAGCGCTGACTCGGTCGTCTTCTTTTGCACAGACTTTTTTTTTTTGAGCCAATTCTGGCGTTTCTGTCAGTTCAATTCTCACTTTTCTGACGGAGGAATTTTATTTTTGTAATTTGAGGCGACAGGTGAGCTGAAATATTGTTGTTGGTCGTGTGTTTTTTTTAACAACGAAGCTGTTTCAGCCTGTTCTCGCAACCCTGTGCCTGAAATAGTCCAGCTTTTGTGGAGAAATCCGGGTGACCTGGATAATAATCTTTCCCCCCCCCCAAGCCCTTAAACTTTTCAAGCATCGTTAAGGAAATTACAGGGAGTCCTCGGCTTACGGTCACAATGCAGCCTCAAATTTCCGTTGCTAAGCGAGACGTTTATTACAAGTGGATTTTGCCCCGTTTTACCACCTTGCTTTGCCACGGTTGTTAAGTGAATCACTGCAGCTGTTAATTGAGCAACACAATTTGTTAAGTGAACAGGGGTCTTCAAACTTGGCCCTTTGATGACTTGTGGACTTCAACTCCCAGAATTCCTCAGCCAGTGTGAGGGACGGAAAGAAATCAGGGCGAAATTAGGAAGGCTTTTAAAAGCAGAGGGCATTAAACAGGTCTGAGTGCTGGACGACAAGGCCATTTTTCAACCGGTCAAGCTCCTGAGTCCTGGAATACAAGACCACCATTCAACCAGTCAAGCTCCGAGCTCTGGATTGCAAGACCCCCATTCAACCGGTCAAGCTTCAAGCCCTAGGTTGCAAGGCCATCATTCAACCGGTCAATCTGCAAGTCCTGGATTGCAAGACCCCCATTCCACCGGTTAAGCTCCGAGCCCTGGATTGCAAGACACCCCCCCCCCATTCAACTGGTCAAACTCCGTGCCCTGGATTGGAAGGCCATCATTCAACCGGTCAATCTGCAAGTCCTGGATTGCAAGACCTCCATTCCACCGGTTAAGCTCCGAGCCCTGGATTGCAAGACCCCCCCCATTCAACTGGTCAAACTCCGTGCCCTGGATTGGAAGGCCATCATTCAACCGGTCAATCTGCAAGTCCTGGATTGCAAGACCTCCATTCCACCGGTTAAGCTCCGAGCCCTGGATTGCAAGACCCCCCCATTCAACTGGTCAAACTCCGTGCCCTGGATTGGAAGGCCATCATTCAACCAGTCAATCTGCAAGTCCTGGACTGCAAGCCCGCCATTCAACCGGTCCAGCTCCGAGCCCTGGAATGCAAGCCCGCCATTCAACCGGTCTAGCTCCGAGCCTTGGAACGTACCAACAGCCATCAAACTATTGGGCCCTGATGTCCTTGCAAATGAAGAATTATGCAATATAAAAGTGGGTAGCTCACAGCTGGATTTCTAGTGGACAGGCAAGACCGGGTAAGCCCATTGGCTGCTTCCTGGAACGCTCGAGTGTGACATCACCCCAGATGCCCCCCCTCCCACCATAACAGCCGTTGACCGGTGGCTTCCGCCGTTCCGGCCCCTGCTGTCTTTCCTCACCGCCGTGGGTCTGGTGGGGCCCTTCCCACTTTTTGCAGTAGAGAAAAGGAGACATAATACTACTAATAATAGTAATAGTGATTAATAATAATAATAATAATAATAATAATAATAATAGTAATAATGATGATGATGATGATGATGATAATAACAATAATGATGATAATGATGATGATGATGATGTTGAAAGGGACCTTGGAGGTCATCTAGTCCAACCCCCTGCTCAGGTAGGAAACCCTATACCATTTCAGACAAATGGCTCTCTTCTTAAAAACTTCCAGTGTTAAATCCCTAGGAAGTGGGGTACCCCTGACCTCCTTGGTGTATTTAATTTGGGATTGAATAGTCTGATTTTCTCAATCTTGGCAGCTTGAAGACGGGCGGACTTCAACTCCCAGAATTCCATCGCTGGCTGGGGGATTCTGGGAGCTGAAGTCCGCCTGTCTTCAAGCGGCTAAAGTGGAGAAAGACTGCCATTGCAACAGGTTTTAAGCACTGAAATGGGGCGGTTAGTGGTTAGCACGCCCGCTGTGGGTCGTTTAAGCGCTGATTTCACCATTTTTTCTCCTCTTAATTTACATCCCCACCGTCTGTAAACAAAACCCAGACGAGGTTCCCCGTCTCCGAAGGGCTGATAAATGAGAAGAGATAGGAAGGGGAGCGGAGAGGCGGAGAAAGCATTTTATCATGTTCTTTTTCCAGCATAATATGGCGCCCCTTCCTTGCATTATTGTCGGTATTATTAGCAGAGGCCTTAACGAGAGAAAATCAAAGCCGGAGGTGAAGTTTTAAGGCAGACGGAACAGCAATGTTTGTAAGCCTGGGGTGGTCCAGAAGTGTGGGGGACAGGGATGATGGGAGTTGAAGTGAACAGGAAGACGAGGTAGCTTGCAGACTACTCTGCAGGGCAGTGGTGGGTTGTGTAGGATGAGTAGACTAGATTAGAGTAGGGACAACTCTGGGGAGCAGTAGTGGCTTAAGTGGAGTAGGATAGGGTTGAGTTAGAGTTGAGTAGAAACAACTGTGAGGAGGAGTAGGGTTAAGTAGAGGAAGGTGGGGTAGTGTCGACTAGAGGCAACTCTGAGAAGCAGTAGTGGGTTAAGTGGAGTAGGGTAGGGTAGAGTAGAGTAGAGTTGAGCAGAGACAACTCTGGGGAGCAGTAGTGGGTTAAGTATAGAGTAGAGTTGAGTAGAGACAACGCTGGGGAGCAGTAGTGGGTTAGGTAGAGTAGAGCTGAGTAGAGACAACTCTGGGGAGCAGTAGTGGGTTAAGTAGAGTAGAGTAGAGTTGAGTAGAGACAACTCTGGGGAGCAGTAGTGGGCTTAAGTAGAACAGGATGGAGCAGAGTTGAGTAGAGAAGAATCTGGGGAGCAGTAGTGGGTTAACTAGTGGTTGGATAGAATGGGTAGAGTTGGTTGAGTAGAGTAGAGCTGAGTAGAGTTGACTAGAGACAACTCTGGGGAGCAGTAGTGGGTTAAGTAGAATAGGGTGGAGTAGAGTTGAGTAGAGAAGAATCTGGGGAGCGGTAGTGGGGGTTAACTAGTGGTTGAATAGAATGGGTAGACTTGGCTGAGTAGAGTAGAGCTGAGTAGAGTGGAGTGGAGACAACTCTGGGGAGCGGTAGTGGTTGCACAAAAGAGAAAGAGAGGCAGCGATCTCCCCCAGGTAGGGTCAAAAAAGTCAAGATGGTAGCCATGAGGCCACAAGTTTTTGGACCATACCTTATGGACCACCCCATGAAAGGAATTAAGGGGAGAGGGTCTTAAAGATATAAAGTGGTGATCCAGGGGGCCAAAGATGAAGGACTTTCCTTCCCAACAGTTGAGCAGAAGGCTTCCATTCACTGGAAATCCAGGTCTTTATCTGGGCGTCCGCAAGCCCTACCTGAACCTGGGCCTGGGGGTCCCCTCTCTACTCCAGACCCTGCTTCTCTCTCCCCAGGTCATGGCTGCCCACGTCCCGATGGCCCCCGGTCTTCCTCAGATGCTCAAAGCAGGGATGAAGTACTTCAGCGGCTTGCAAGAGGCCCTCTTCACTAACCTGACGGCCTGCAAGGCGTTGATGCACTGCCTGCGCACCTGCTACGGTCCCTTGGGGCAGAACAAGCTGGTGATCAACCACGTGGGCAAGACCTTCCATTCCTCCCATGCCGCCACCATTTTGAGGGAGCTGGAACTGGAGAGCCCCATGGCTCGCCTGCTGCGCTCCGCTGCCGAAACACAAGAGGAAGAGACAGGAGACGGGACCAATTTTGTCGTACTGCTGGCCGGGGCCCTGCTGGAGAACGCCGAGAAGCTCCTGAGATCTGGTCTGCCCATGGTCCACATTCGAGCGGGCTACGACATGGCTTGCAAAGAGGTCCTACGGCTGCTGCCGGGCCTCGTCTGCTTCACCCTGAAAAACCCCCAGCGCCAAGAGGAGGTGCAGTGCGTGCTGCAGTCCGTCGTGGGGAGCCAAGTCTTTGGCTACCAAAAATTCTTGTCCAAGCTGGTGGCCACGGCATGCATCTCAGTGGCGCCTTCCGACCACTCGGCTTTCAACCCAGACCTCATCCGGGTCTTCAAAGTCCCGGGGGGCGGCATCTTAAACTCCTACGTCTTGGAGGGGATGCTCATCCCCACGGAGGCGGAGGGCATCATCAAGAGAGTAGAGAGAGCCCGGATAGTGGCCTACTGTTGCCCTTTTGGCATCTCCAAGATTGAAGCCAAGAACACGGTCCGGTTGGAAAGCGCGTCCCAGCTGAAGAACTTTGGGAAAACGGAGGAAAACATCATGGCGGAACGCATCCTGGGTCTCGCCAAAGCTGGGGTGAACGTCATGGTGGTGGGGGGTAGGGTGGACCCTCTGGCCCTGTTCTACGCTGACCGATGCAGGATCATGGTGGTGCGGCTGCCATCCCGGATTCAGCTCCAGCACCTGTGCAAGATGGTGGGTGCCACCCTACTGTTCAAGCCCGCCGTGCCATCGCCCGAGGACGTGGGACACTGCTATCGTGTCTACACCACCGAGATCGGCAGCACCGTCGTGCTGGTCTTCAGCCAACACGGTACGCCGTGTCCTCTGGCCACGGTGGTGCTCCGAGGAGCCACCGGCGAGATGCTGGACTGTCTGGAAGAAGCCATCCGAGACGGCGTGCAGGTTTACAAGAACTTGGGCACCGATGCGCGGTTCTTGCCAGGGGCCGGCGCCACCGAGATGGCTCTCTCGGTACGCCTGAGCACTCTGGGCATGTACTACCCCGGATGTGAACAATACGGCATTTTGGAGTTCTCCCAAGCTTTGAAAACTCTCCCCGCCACTCTGGCGGAAAATTCAGGCCTGCCAGTCAATGAGATGATGGCCAAGATGGAAATCCAGCATCAATTAGGCAACCAGAACACCGGCATCCTGCTGGGCGCGGAAGAGGCCAGCACCGTGGACGCCGTCACGGAAGGGGTGCTGGACCCCTACTTGGTGAAATACCGAGGTATCGTCCTGGCCACTCAAATCGCAATGACGTTGTTAGATGTCAGCGACATCATGGTGGCCAAGAAGAGCGGGGGTCCCAAAGTACGAGGAGATAACCCCAACTGGGACAAAGAACCGGATGAGTTGGATTGAGGGTGGTGGTGGGGGGTTTCCTTTCTCCTCAGGCTGGCCAAGAGCATCCCGTACAGAAATTAGCGGGCCTGCCGCGCGCAGCGTCTCCATCCTTTTCAGTTTTGGCTAATAAAACCTTGGTCTCTGTCAAAAGAGGAATGGGTTTCCGGTTTGCCATCCGGCCGTGAGTAGCGGGCTGGGAAGCCATCTTGGCTTTCCCAACCACGTCCCTCTTCTCTAACATCTGGATCTGCTGGTCAAAGCTGGTTAAGAGTTGGATTCCGAGGATGGAGAGAAAAGAAATGATGGGGAAAGAGTTCCCACACGATTAACGTAGGCAGGTCCGTCCTCGACCTCCGAGCGCAAGTGAGGCCCAGCCTTTCCGTCGCTAAGCGAGACAGGTGTTCGGCGCATTTCGCCCCCTTTTTGCGACTTTTCTTGCCACCGTTCTTAAGTGAATCGCTGGCGCTGTTAGTAAGGCGGTTGTTAAGTGGCTTCCCCACAGATTTTGCTTGTCGGAAGGTCGCAAAAGAGGGTCACGGGACACACACACACACACACACACACACCGGACACTGCGACCGTCATAAATACGAGTCAAGTTGCCAAGTGTCCGAATTTTGATCACGTGACCCCCGGATGCTGCGACCGTCATAAATACGAGTCAGTTGCAAAGTGTCTGAATTTTGATCATGTGACCCCCCTCCCGGACGCTGCGACCGTCATAAATACGAGTCAAGTTGCCAAGCATCCAAATTTTGATCACGTGATAACAGGGAGGCGGCAAGGGTGAAAAAAAACGGTCCCAGGTGACTTTTCCCAGTGCGGTTGCAACTTTGAACGACCACGAAATGCACTGCCGTAAGTGGAGGACTGCCTCTAATTTACCGCAAGAAGGAACTGGGGTGGAGGTGGGGGAGTGGGGGTGGGGGGGGTCTCCTGGCTGGGGTCCTGCGGCTGCACCTGCAGCTCTTCTAACTCCAGGTCCAAAAGCGGTAATTAGCGAGTACGGTTCCCCGTCCAGGAGTAATTAACTCATTGGTCCACGATGAGGCTCATTTCTCCGCAATCAATTAAACGAAAACCACGTCGGTTTTCAGGTGCAGCCCCACATTTGGCTGAGGAACGGCTGGCAGAGCTTTTTTTTGTGGGGGGGGGGAGAGACAGCAGGCCTGGCCATAATGGAGGAAGCAAAGGGGGCAGCCCCCCCACCCACCCCGTCCTACCCCTCCCTCCAGCTTAGGACAGTGGCCCTTTAAGAGTACGACGTAAACAGCCACGCTTAGAAGTAGCCAAAGTTGTGCAGGTCGCCCTTGACTTAACGACCACGAGGGATCCCCCAAATTTCCATCCTTAAAGGGAGACGGTTGTTCAGCGCCCTTTGCCCCATTTTACGACCTCTCTCGCCGCTAAGGGAATCGTCCCTGCGGTCGTTAAGTGAGCGACGCAATTGCTCAGCGAATCTGGGGTGGTTTTTTTTTTTGCTCCTTGCTGGTCAGGAGGTTCGCAGAAGGGGATCCTGTAGGACTCTGCGACCGTCGTAAACAGGAACCGGTTGCCGAGCGTCTGAATTTGGACCACAGGGTTTATAGGGGGAGGCTGCGAAGTTTGTAACTGTGGGAAACGGTCGTCAGACCCTGTTGTTTTTTTTTAGTGCCGTTGTAACTTTGAACGGTCGCTAAGTGAACGGTTGCAAGTCGAGGACTTCCGGTATTTAGCAAAAATTAAGCAGGAAAGAAACAGGTGTGTGGAGGTAGCCTCTGACTCGCGACCATTCATTCAGTGACCGTTTGAAGTTACAACGGCCCTGAAAACAGGGACTTAGGACCGTTTTTCAGACTTACGACCGTTGGGGCCTGACGTGAACAAAATTCGGATGCTGGGCAACTGACTAGTTGTTTATGGACGGTTGCAGTCCCCGGGGTCACAGGATCAAAATTCAGACGCTCGGCAGCTGACTTGTATTTATGACGGTCGCAGCGTCCCGTGGGGTTTGTGTGTGTCACGTGATTTCCCCTTCCGACAAAGAAAGTCAAAGGGGAAGCCGGATCCACTTAACAGCTGTGTGACTCACTTAACGACTGCAGTGTGCTTCACTGAACAACGGTGGCCAGGAAGGTGGTAAAACGGGGCAAGCCTCGCTTAACAGCCGTCTCGATTAGTGATGGAAACTTGGGGGGGGGGTGTTTCAGTTGCGGGCGTACTTACGAGGACTAACTTCATGACTGCCGTGATTCGGTGAACGAGCGCGGCGATAAAGATGGCAAAATCCACTTCACGGCTGTCTCGGTTAACAACATGCACGTTAAACTCAATTGTGGTCGTAAATTGGAGACCCCCTGCGCCCGGAGTAGTTAATCCTAATTCACCTTCCCGGCAAGGGAGAATGGGCTGGCTCATAGGCTTCTCCAGCTTCGGAGAGCTATCCGGGGGGGGGGGGGGCAGAAGTTTGGCACAGTGCTCCCACAATTCTTCTCCACCCAACAAGTTCGGCTCACACAGTGGCCAGCCCGGAGAGGTGGGGGGTGTGGGGGTAAGGGGGGGTTCATCAAGGAAAGGGGGGGTTGGCCAGGCTCTCCCCACCACCATCCTTCCTCCCCCCCACCCAGCCTGCCTCCGAGACCCCCCCAGAAAGTCAGGTGCGGGTTCAGAGTGGAAAGCCAGCTGTTTGCAGCCTGTGGCTTCCAACCTCAAGTGAGCGTCTAGGGATGGCTCCCGCAGCGCCAGCCAAGCCTGGAAATGCAGCCAAGCAACCCGGAGAGGAGTTAAGCTGCAATGATTGGTTTGGCGCTGCTTGTTCCAGCCGGGAGCCAGCTCGATTGCAAGGAGAATGCGCCGCGCCGCGCTTTAATATTTGAAAGCCCTGCTGCTTCAACCTGCGGTTGAAAGGGAGGGGGGCTCTTGGCAGGGACGGGAGCATGAGGACTAGTCACCTTCTTCCCATTTTAATTTGCTCGTTGCGTCCCCCTTCGGTTGTCCTTGGACAGCAGTGTAGCAACTCAGTCACCACGCTGGGATGCAGTCAGCTTGTTACTCATCCCTTTGTTCAAAGACTGGGTACAATGGTGCCTATTTGGCTCTAAGTTGGACACACACAGACACACCAACACACAGGCACACCAACACACTGGCACACCAACACACAGGCACACACACACACACACAGAGATACACACTGCACCCTTTGCCTGAGTTGCTTCTGAGCAAAAAAGCGAGGCTTCTCCAATTCTTTAGCAATGAAGATTCGGATTTTTTGATCTCCGTTGGGGTGGCGTTCTTAATGTCTTTGTGTAAATGGAGGGCTAATTTTCTTAACCATGCTGGCTGGGGAATTCTGGGAGATCGCCCGTCTTAAAAGATAGTGCTAGGGAATTCTGGGAGTTGAAGTCCACCCATTTGAAAGGATGCTGGCAGGAGAATTCTGGGAATTGACGTCCACCCGTCTTAAAACACTCTGGCTGGGGAATTCTGGGAGGCAAAGTCCACCCGTTTGAAAACACAGTGCTGGGGAATTCTGGAAGTCCCCCTGTCTTAAAACACAGTGCTGGGGAATTGTGGGAATTGAAGTCCACCCATTTTAAAGGATGCTGGCTAGGGAATTGTGGGAATTGAAGTCCACCCATCTTAAAACACTCTGGCTGGGGAATTCTGGGAGTTGAAGTCCACCCATCTTAAAACACTCTGGCTGGGGAATTCTGGGAGGCAATAAGTCCACCCGTTTGAAAACACAGTGCTGGGGAATTCTGGGAGGCAAAGTCCACCCATCTTCAAACACTCTGGCTGGGGAATTCTGGGAGTTGGAGTCCACCCATCTTAAAACACTCTGGCTGGGGAATTCTGGGAGGCAATAAGTCCACCCGTTTGAAAACACAGTGCTGGGGAATTCTGGGAGGCAAAGTCCACCCATCTTAAAACCCTCTGGCTGGGGAATTCTGGGAGTTGAAGTCCACCCCTCTTCAAATTGCCAAGATTAAGAAAGGTTGATGCTCCCTCTGCTCCGCCCACAGCCAGACCCCAGCAAGGCAGCTGGGGATTCCCATTGACCTGAGACCCCCCCCCCAGCACTTGGGCTGAGCAGCTTCATTTGCCCCCCACCGTGGGGCTTCTGCTAATGGGGCACGGCGACCCAGGCTTCCTTAAGTGGGCCCAGGGTCCAGCTGAGCCCTGGATTCAAATGCCGGCCATCAGCCATGGAACCAAGGAGTGGGGTTGATTTTGAACAAGTCTCGGCACAGTGGGGCGTTGTTTTCCCCCTGCCCGCTTTCGGCCCAGGGACGATTTTGAGAGGAAGGGAAAAAGCTCCTTAAGGGCAGAAACCTCCGAAAAGCAGAGCGAGATCAGGACACAAAGAGCGATACAACGGAAGAACGGAGTCGGAAGGGGCCTCGGAGGTCATCTAGTCCAACCCCCTGCTCAGGCAGGAGACCCCCCCTGTACCCTTTCAGACAAGTGGCTGTCCAGTCTCTTCTTTAAAAGGAGGAGGAGGAAGAGGAGGAGGAGGAGGAATCACAGGATAACAGAGTCGGAAAAGGCCTTGGAGGTCATCTAGTCCAACCCCCTGCCCAGGCAGGAGACCCCCCCCTGTACCCTTTCAGACAAGTGGCTGTCCAGTCTCTTCTTTAAAAGGAGGAGGAGGAAGAGGAGGAGGAGGAGGAATCACAGGATAACAGAGTCGGAAAAGGCCTTGGAGGTCATCTAGTCCAACCCCCTGCCCAGGCAGGAGACCCCCCCCATACCGTTTCAGACAAGTGGCTGTCCTTAAAAAAGGAGGAGGAAGAGGAGGAGGAGGAGGAGGAGGAGGAATAACAGGATAACAGAGTCGAAAGGGACCTTGGAGGTCATCTAGTCCAACCCCCTGCCCAGGCAGGTGACCTCATTCCATTTCAGACAAAAATAGCTCTTCCACTCTCTTCTTCAAAGCCTTCAGTGATGGAGCACCCACAACTTCTGGTGGCAAGCCGTTCCCCGGGTTAATTCTTCTCCCTGTCACAAAAATTAAAGTCTAGCTTGCTTCTCTCCTCGATTAGTTTCCATCCGTTGCTTCTTCTCCTGCCTTCAGGCGCTTTGGAGAATAGGTGGAAACCTCCCCCCCCCCGTCTTCTTTGGGGCAGGCCCCCAAATATTGGAAGACTGCTATCATGTCCCACCTCTGGTCCTCCTTTTCATTAAACTACTAACTAGACGTTCCCAATTCCTGCAACCGTTCTTCGGAGCTTTTAGCCTCCCGCTCCTTAAATCATCTTTGTGGCTCTTCTCTGCACGCTTTCCAGAGTCTCAGCATCGTATATATATATATATATATATATATATATATATATATATATATATATATATATATATATATCCGGATCTGGAGAAGAGGGAGGAGAAATGGGGAGGGGGGGAAAGTGGGGCGAGACCAAGCTGGGGAAGGGTGGGGAGCAAAAGGAGATCTCAGCCACAGCAGGAAGGGTGTGAGAATTGGTGTCAGGAATCAGAGGTGGAAGAACAGGCGGAGAAGTGTGAATGGCGAAGGTAGAGAAGGGGGGGCGGGAGGTTTGTGTGGGGGTGCCAGGATGGGGAATTAAGGCGGGCAGGAGAAATGGGTAGGGAGGAAGGTGGTCTGCCAAGGGGTGGGGGGGTGGGGGCGCAGACCCTCTTTAGGAATCGGATTTGGTTAAAAACCAGAGTGGGTTGTGCGAACGTGGTAACCTGGTCTTCTCATCCAGGACAGCTGGCCAGTTGGGAGCGGGGACTTCAATTCCCAGCATTCAGAGCAAAGAGGCTAGGAAATCTGGGAGTTGAAGTCCTAGGGGAAAGCAGAATTCTGGGAGCTGAAAACCCACAGGTCTTAAAGGAGCAGCTAGGAGAGAATCTTTGTGGCTCAGGTGTGAACTGTGGTGGTGGGGGGTCTTCGGTGGTCTCTGAACTTGGTTGTTTTCTGGCAGACGTTTTGTGACCCAACTAGGTAACGTCATCAATGTTGAAGGTCATCCTCAGGCCTCTTGTACATAACCTAAGACCAACACACACACACACACACACACACACACACACACACAAACCATATATGTGGGTTATATGCATAATGGTATTTTTTTTCAGCTGAATGCAACAAAATTTCATTTTAATGTATGCTGATTAGTGTACATTTAAAATGACAATAAAATTTTCTATTCTATTCTATTCTGTTCTATTCTATTCTATTCTATTCTATTCTATTCTATTCTATTCTATTCTATTCTATTCTATTCTATTCTATTCTATTCTATTCTATTCTATTCTATTCTATTCTATTCTATTTCTAGCACTCTTGATGTTCCCTAGTTGGGTCATGAAACATCTGCAAGAAAACGGCTAAGCTAAGAGAGCACCAAGGACCCCACACTCTTCCTCCTCCTCCTCCTCCTCCTCCTCCTCCTCCTCCTCCTCCTCCTCTGTGCAAACCTCACTCTCGTTTAACACTGATGATGTAACCAAGTTGGGCCATGAAAGGTTTGCAAGAAAACCACCAAGCTCAGAGAGGAACAAGGACCCCACATCTTCAAGTGCTGGCTGAGGAATTCTGGGAGTTGAAGTCCGCACCAGCTTGCCAAGATTGGAAAAACACCTGGCTGGTCAAGAAGAGACATACCGTACGCAGATGACCACGTGATGGAAGGAAGTACGTCGCTGTAACCTGGCAGAAGAGGTGGGACTTCCTGGCAAAGCTACATAAAAGATGCTGGGAAGCTCACAAATGGGGTCCAGGGAGGATGGGAATTGTGGAGGTGTCAGGTCAGGGGTCAAACAGCAAACAAGCTCAGGATCCAAACACATCTTGACAAACTTCACAACAACGGGCCCCGTCCAACAAAATGAGCTTCAAGGTGGAGAAAAGCAAAGTTTTACATTTAGGCAGGAAAAAAACCAAAGGTATAAAAGCACAGACTGGGTGAGACCCGGCTCAAAAACGGCGATGGTGAGTGGGACGTTCGGAGTCCTAGTGGACGATGGGCTTGACCCTGAGCCAGCCGTGTGCGGCAGCAGCCAAAAAAGCCAACACGATCCTGGGTTGCGTAAACAGAGGCACAGAATCAAGATCACGCGAATCATTAGTACCGCTTTGTAAAGCCGTAGTAAGGCCACACCTGGAATACCGCAGCCAGTTTTGGTCACCGTATCACAAAAAAGAGGTTGAGAGTTTGGAAAAAGTGCAGAGAAGAGCAACTCAGAGGATCCAAGGCCTGGAGGCCAAAACATACGAAGAACGGCTGCGGGACCAGTCTAGAGAAAAGAGGAAATGGGGGGGGGACATGATAGCAGCGTTCCAGTATTTGGAGGCCTGCCACAAAGAGGAGGGGCTCACGTTCTTCTCCAAAGCACCGGAGGGCAGGACGAGAAGTTGTGACGGTCGCAGAGTCCCAGGGTCACGTGATCCCCTTTTGCGACCTTCTGATCACGGGAAAGCCAGATTCACTTAACAGCCTCGCTGCTAACTTAACAACTGCAGCGACTCCCTTAACAATGGTGGCAAGGAAGGTCGTAAAACGGGGCAAACCTTGCCTAACGGCTGCCTTGCTTAACAAGAGAAATTGGGGGTTTAGGTGCCGTCATCCGTCTGAGCACCAGCTGCACCAGCTGCAGGGATTCACTGAAGAACTTCGTTGGGAAAGGGGGCAAAATGGGGGCCAAAGTCCCTGGGCAAACGTCTCGCTTAGCCAGGGCCGTAAACCGAGGACTCCCTCTGAAGCTATGACCCTCCTGGGAACACCCAGCCAAGAAAGGTGAAAGCTGTTTGTTCTTTGCTCTCTCGGCCGAAAGAGGCGCATCGGCGATCGCCAATCTTGTTGAAAGCGAGACGAAAGCGGAGTGACCACCGAGGCAGATACGGACGAACGGACAAAGAACGCCAGCTGGACCGAGTGAGGGAGAGCAGGGGGGGGGAAAGGGAGAATAACCTTTCTCTGCCCCCCCCCAATTTTTGGCACACACCTTCCTGATGCTAAATCAGTCCGGCTGCCGAGGCCAGACACATATTGCAAAAAAGAGAGAGAGAGAGAGAGAGAAATTCTTGGCCGCTCCTTGGACTTCAACTCTTTTGTCCATCTGCTTTATGTCCTGGTGGCCTTTTCCTCGTCTCGCTTCTTCGACAGGTTCCCACCAGAAGGTCTTTTGAATGCTCCGAGCTCCAGGAGAGCCGGATTATTCTCTTGGCGCAGAACAAGCGAACCTTTCCAATCCGTCAATATTTAACTTCGCCGTGGGGGCCACGCCGCAGCGCTGGCCCACTCCTCAGGGGCCAGAGATAGGCCGAGTCATGTGTCCGCCCATGTCCGCCCCCCCCGTGCGCCCGCCCCGCCGAGGCCACGGTTGTAGACGGCTGTCGTAGTAACTGGCAAGGAGGGAGACGAGTTGGAAAGACAAGGGGATCCAGGGCTATTTGGAGGTGGGGAAGATCCCTTCCCAAACGTCGCAAGATCTTGGATGGCCCCCATCCCTTTTCTTCCTGAGATCCAGCTTGAAGCGGACACGGGGTTAGTTTCCCAAATCTGAAACACCTCGACAACTCCCAGAAGTCCCCAACCAGCCAAGGTTAACAACCAGGTTACTAACGTATCAGCGGGCTGGGGGATTCTGGGAGCTGCAGTCCACCCGTCTTCAACTTGCCGAGGTTGAGGACCACAGATTGAACAGGGTCCACATTTTGGGCGTGTGCTTAGGTCCTCGCAGTTTTTGAGGTGCAACGTGATCTTCCCTCTCGCAATCCGTTGCCCGCCGTATTTCTCCCGAGGGACGGGATACCCCGAGGTGAGCTTCCTGCAGCTTCCCTTGTACAAGAAAGATTTCAGAGCCTTGATCGGGGACTGTCCCCGAATGCTAACACGATCCTGGGTTGCATAAACAGAGATCGCGCGAAGTATTAGTGCCGCTCTGTAAAGCCCTAGTGAGGCCACACCTGGAATACTGCAGCCAGTTTTGGTCACAAAACATCACAAAAAAGACGTTGAGAGCTTGGAAAAAGTGCAGAGAAGGGCAAATAAGAGGATCCAAGGCCTGGAGACCAAAACGTACGAAGAACGGCTGCAACGACTTGGGTCTGGCTAGTCTAAAGAAAAGAAGAAATAGGGGAGACATTTTACGACCATTCTTGCCACCATTAAGTGTATACCTGCAGCTGCTAAGACAGTAACGGCGTTGTTAAATGAATCCGGCTTCCTTACTGACTTTGCTTGTCAAAAGGTCGCAAGGGGGGGGGACGGGAGGAATCACGTGACCCCGGGACCCCGCCACCGTCATAAGTATGAACCGGTTGCCAAGCGCCTGAATTTGGATCGCGCGACCAAGCAAAGGTCGTAAAGCGTGGAAACTCCCCTTTTTTCCCCAGGACCGTTGTAACTTTGAATGTTGTCACTGAACGAAAACCTTGCAAGTCGAAGGCAGCCTGTGTTGTCATTATGTCCCGTAACTGCGCAGCGTCAGACGGTGGTGTGGGGCGCTGATGCTCTTTTCCCAGCAAGGATTGACTAACCATGGCTGCCATCCAATCCTGGGTTATTATTTTGAGTAGCAGCCCTCCTCTCTTCTGCAGGAACATGAGCTGTTTTTTTGGCAACCCGTGACCGAGTCGGGGGGGGAAAAAACGACTCGGCAAAATTAGCAGTTATTACAAAATCTGCAATTTTAGGTTTGCAGCCTCTGAAGAACGCTGTGTTTCTCCTTTCACTTCACACGCGCGTGCGCGCACGCACGCACACACACACACAAAATCTCATCCTTCCCTCCGCCCACCCCCCCCGCACCTTCCAAAGCCACCGAGGCACACTTATGCCTTTGCACGCCCCAAATACACAAAACCATAATTGCACCCCTCTCTGAACAGCCACGCCAGGATTGCCGGATGAGACGCCAAGGGGTGGGTGGGTGGGACGGGGTGGTGGTGGTGGATAATCAAGACCTGATTGGCTGTCATCAAAGCCCCGCAGGTTTTCTGGCCACTGAATTTTGCCAGGGTCTGCTTTTTGTCACTTTCAGGTGTGGCTCGGTAGGAATAAAGACAGAATCCAGGTCTTTGCCTTGATAAAGCACTATAGGCGTTTATTCAGCTGAAAAAGTGGGCCCCGTCAAGCAACAAGGAACCCTGACACTCGTATTTATAGGTCTGTTACCTCGTCCATTGCCCATGGCTAACTGCACGTCTGTTCCATCAAGACTATCGTTGGGTTCCTGATCAACAGGTCGGGCTTTTCAGCCCCTCCCCCCCGCCTCTAACCTGAGCTGGTAGCCTTTCACCTTTGTGTAACTCCTGCACCTACGGGGACCAGCGTGGAAGGTTGCAAAACCATGGCTTTCCTAGCAACCGGGTGTGCGCGCTGCTCCTTGCTGTGCCCGCTGCACTGCTGCCAGGGGAGGGGGGGCCAAGCAGATGAGGTTGGGGGGAGGCAGGCAGTACACACACACACACACACACACACACGCACGCACTGTGCCAAGCCCGCCGGATCAGAGTTTGTACATAAAAAAGCGAAATGTCATTAGCGTTATTTTAGATGGAAATGCAATCAAAGCTTCTTCCCATTCCTTTTGTCTTAATTAGGGACTATTGATAGGTGTTTCTTCCTCTCGAAACGAGAGTGTCGGGGGTGTCGGTGGATTAATAAACTTTCCCTGGCGCCCCCACTCCCGGTCTCCCCCTCCCCCTCCCCACCTCAAGAGCCCCCCCACCCCAGGTAGCTCTGCTCTCCAAGCAGGCTGTTCCAGAGTGAAGAGACGAGAGCTGTGAAATTACACAGCCAACAGCAAAGATTGCCACCTTTGTGGGTGTCAAACACACACACACACACACAGACATACACAACACAGAGGCAAGCACAGCAAGGTGACACATCCGTGCCCTGTGGATGCAAGGGGCGGGAGAGTCGGGGAAGAAAGCAAGGAGAAAAGGGGAGTGAGCTATCTCGGTCTCTCGCCATCCGCCATTCAACAACTGCAAAAGTTAAATTAATCTCGGATGGAGCTGTGGCCGGCAACAAGAGAAGAAAGAAAGTCGATCCAGAAATGGAGACAGTCCTCAACTTACAACGGTTTGTTTAGTGAACGTTCAAAGTTACAATGGCGCTGGGAAAAGCGACCGAGGATTGTTTTTCGCCCCCGGTGACCGTTTGCCACATCCCCGCGGTCGCGGTAGTCCAAATTCAGATGCTTGGCCAGCGGCCCGAATTTATGACGGTCGCCATGCCCCCCCGCTTCCCCCCGTGGGTCGCGCGATCCCCCTTTGGCGACCGTCCGACGAGCAAAGTCAACGGGGAAGCCGGCTTCACTTAACAACCAGGTGACTGACTTAACAACGGGGCGATTCTCTTAACCGCTGTGTCAAGAAAGGTCGTAAAATGGGGCGAAGTTCGCTGAACGACTGTCTGGCTTAGCGACAGAAATTTTGGGCTCGGCTGGGTTCGTGGGTCGAGGACTAGCTGTGGAAGAGTGACCGTAATTGGGATCAAAGCATGGTCACCGATCCTAGGAGCGTCTGAATAAAAGGATTGACGCAGCGTTGAAGTGTCCTTTGATGAGTTGGCCTAGACCAGGGGTAGGCAACCTCGGCTCTTTTATGACTCATGGACTTCAACTCCCAGAATTCCTGAGCTGACTCAGGAATTCTGGGAGTTGAAGTCCATGAGTCATAAAAGAGCCGAGGTTGCCTATCCCTGGCCTAGACCAATGGTCCCCAACCCCGGTTCTGTGGACCGGGACCGGACTGCAGCACACCAGCAACCGGTCCACACAAACAAGAGAAGCCCCATCCGCGGGATGCAGGCAGCAGACAAAACCACGCACCCTCCGGTCCGTGGAAAAACCTCTCTCCACAGAACCGGTGGTCCCTGGTGCCCAAAAGGTTGGGGGCCTCTGGCCTAGACCCACAAGTAGAGTTACCTTCTGCCCGTGCCGGAGGGCATCCGTGGCCCCTTCCTAGCGACGTGCAAGGCTGTCCAGCTCCTATTATTAAGCACACGTCACCTGCTCCTGCACTACTTCCCTGTCTTGCATGATCAAAGCGGTGCCAAGGTGGGCACCGCTTTCCCACGGATTGCTCAGCTCCAGGAGCACCACGTTGGTGACCCTCAACCCAAAACCTGCGAACGCCCACACAGTTGTTTTTGGCACAAGGACTATCACAACCGCGGAGAAGGAGAGCAGGCTGGGTTTCGGTGTCCTTAGCGCCCGTCTCAAAACAGGGTTCAAATCAACGCGCCACGCTGGTTTGACAGCCGTCAGAAGAAGACTCTGATCCTTGCATTCAACCCTGAGCTGTATCTACGTCTCACCTGCTGGCTGGGGGATTCTGGGAGTTGAAGCCCACTCGTCTTACAGTAGCCAAAGCTGTCTCTATATCTCACACGCTGGCTGGGGGATTCTGGGAGCTGAAGTCCACCCATCTTATAGTGACCAAACACTGCCCTAGACTCTTTGCCCAGCCCTTTAAAGAGAGTTAAAGACCCCGGTCTTAAAAAAAACGAGGTCAGGGTGATTGTTTTGCGAAACCAGCTGAGCCTGTTGGATCCCGGCCTGCCTTGGCAGCCGAATCTGAGATAGGTCAAGGGGGCTGGAGACAATCTTGTGCCCCCTGCCCGCCTTTGGCTGTCCACTCGCCACCCCCACAGCTGTTGTGCCTTTTGCCTCCCAAACTCCCGGACTGTGGGAATGGGAAAACATTTGCTGATCAGCCGCCCTGGGGCGTGATTGATGTGGGTTTTAAATTAAAAAAAACCCAAACCTATTTTTCCCCCCTCTTTAATAAACGTTGGTTCCTAAGCACCTCTGCCTGCCACCGAAGAGAGTTAGACCAATCCTTTGTTCTCGGGATTTGCTGAGCACACAGGTTTCCAGCAATGCCGTGGGACGGTGTGCCCCTTTATATATATATATATATATATATATATATATATATATATATATATATATATATATATATATATATATGTATATGTATATGTATATGTATATGTATATGTATATGTATATGTATATGTATATGTATATGTATATGTATATGTATATGTATATGTATATGTATATGTATATATATATATATATGTATATATATATATATATATATATATATATATATATATATATATATATATATATATATATATATATATATATATATATATATTTCAGATGAGGGGGGCACCTACTGGAAGCAAGGCTGCAGACCCTTGTAAATTCCACCAAGGGCCTTTGCGTAGAGCATTTAAACATGTGGATCGTTTGAATGGTTACCGTTCTCTGGGGCCCAGAGGTTTTTTTTTTTGTTTTTTGTTTTTTGTTTTGGGGGTGGGGGGCACCGGCAAAGAAATGTCATAAATAAATGTGAGGAATTAAAATGGGCTGGGCGGGGGTGGCCAGCGCAAGGACACCCCACCCCACCCCGCTCCCTGGGTTGGACTGTCCTGTTGGGATTGCTTTGCAGGAAAAGCGTTTTGCAGATGAAGCCTGTGAGCGCTCTCTCTCTCTCTCTCTCTCTGTTTCTCTATGTGTCATCTCATCTACACCATCCATCCAATCTGTGTCTCTGCCTGTCTGTATCTATCTATCTATCTATCTATCTATCTATCTATCTATCTATCTATCTATCTATCTATCTATCTATCTATCTATCTATCCATCAATTCTGTCTGTCTGTCTATCTATCTATCCATTCTATTTATATCTATCTATCTATCTATCTTTCTATCTATCCATCAATTCTGTATCTATCTATCTATCTATCTATCATCTATCTATCTATCATCTATCTATCTATCTATCTATCTATCTATCTATCTATCTATCTATCTATCTATCTATCTATCTATCTATCTATCTATCATCTATCCATCAATTCTGTCTGTCTGTCTGTCTGTCTGTCTGTCTGTCTGTCTGTCTATCTATCTATCTATCTATCTATCTATCTATCTATCTATCTATCTATCTATCTATCTATCTATCTATATCTATCTATCTATCTATCTATCTATCAATTCTGTCTATCATCTATCTATCTATCTATCTATCTATCTATCTATCTATCTATCTATCTATCTATCTATCTATCTATCTATCTATCTATCTATCTATCTATCTATCTATCCATCCATCAATTCTGTCTGTCTGTCTATCTATCTATCTATCTATCCATTCTATTTATATCTATCTATCTATCTATCTATCTATCTATCTATCTATCTATCCATCAATTCTGTCTCTATCTATCTATCTATCTATCTATCTATCTATCTATCTATCTATCTATCTATCCATCAATTCTGTCTCTATCTATCTATCTATCTATCTATCTATCTATCTATCTATCTATCTATCTATCTATCTATCTCATCCACCCATCTTCTACCATCCATCCATCCATCCTACCACGCTCTCCCCACCCCACCCCCTCTTTATATTCCAGCCATCCCACTTTCCATTCCAAAGTGACTCTGGGTGGCTTCCAATCTATCAAGGAAAACACAAATATCGTAAAAAATAATGTGTGGCTTATTTCACACACCTAACCTGGATTCTTTAGAGATGGGATGCAATCCCCCAGTCACCCGCCCCCCTCCACACAACACCCCAGTTTGTCTACTTGGCCTAATCCTGCAGCTGAGCCCCCTTGGAAACCCTCGGAGGTCTGGGCCGCCCTGTCCTGTCCTGTCCTGTCCAGAACTCAGACCGGATGAGAGGAACTCAGTTAGATGACGGTTTGACAACCCCAACCCAAGTCTGACCGTGATTCGGCAACAAACCCGCCTTCCTTCCGCTCGGCCCCTGACTCCTTTCCTTGCAGACTGCTGATGGAGCTTCACACGTCTTTGCCAGCTGCTTCTTTCCTTATGGGCACACACACACACACACACACACACAAACTCACACACAACACACACAACACACACACACACACTTACACAGGCACAAAGTCTGCCTCAATTAGCACCTCTGGAAAAACCCGGGATCTGCTGACAGGCTGCTGGAAAAAATGGCAGAGACGGTTTTCTCCTTTCCTCCCGGCAATTCTGCTTCCTTTCATTGCCCCCACAAACTGCCCCCCCTCCCAAAAAAGCTTGTTTCCAGCTCTTTGACAAGCAGGAAACAAGAGCCAGGACAAGAGCACCTCTGAGCATGTCAAGCTAGCCCTTTTTTGTCACAAATCCACAAACCGCTCTTCTCCGCCACCAAAGACAGCCCTCAACTCACCACACCAAATTTCCGTCGCTAAGCGAGGCAAAGCGAGCTTTGCCCCCATTTTTGCCACATTTCTTGCCACTGTCGTTAAAGGAGTCGGCGCAGTTCTCAGGACAGTGACACGGTCGCTAAGCGAGTCTGGCTTGCCCCACTGACTTTGCTTGTCAGAAGGTCGCCAAAGTGGATCAGGTGACACCACCCCCCCTCCAGGACACGGCGACCGTCATCAATGCGAATCAGTTTGCCGAGCCTCTGAATTTTGGTCACGTGACTGCAGGGATGCCGCGACGGTCGTTAAGTGTGAAAAAACGGTCCTAGGTCCTTTTTTTCCAGTGCCGTTGTAACTTTGAGCGGTAATAATAATAATAATAACAACTACAACAGCAGCAGCAACAACAATAATAATAACAACAATAATAATGTTGGAAGGGACCTTGGGGGTCATCTAGTCCAACCCCCTGCTCAGGCAGGAAACCCTACACAATTTCAGACAAATGGCTGTCCAGTCTCTTCTTAAAAACTTCCAGTCTTGGAGCATTCACAGCTTCCGGTGGCAGGCTGTTCCACTGGTTAATTGTTCCTAGGGCTTTCGGCTTCTGAAAAAGTGGGGATCCCTTCAGACAACCCGCTAACCCTAAACCTGGGTTTCCAAGCCAGACCAACATTAGCCATGCCCGTGACACTCGTTGTACCCAAAGAACAACAACCACCAAAAATGCCGATTCACACAACCCCCTCAATTCCAACCTTTTTTTAATTATTATTGTTTTATTTTAACATCGGTTGTGCGAATGCTGCTCCAGGCAGCTGACTCTCTTTGCACGGCAGGGGACGATGGGTCCAGTCTGAGGAGGATCTGCACGGCCACGCTACCCACGTCGAGCCAGTCTACAGGGGCGCACGCCAACCCTGCGGAGCAGGCGAAAGGAACCTTTCTGCATCAAAAAGGAGCTGATTGGCCCATTTTGAGCCAGGTTGATATTCTGCCATCCTCCTCCCTTGATTGACACCCCCCCCCCAGCCTGGCTGCACCCCCCCCCAAATAAAAGAGAGTTATTTCGGAAACGTCTGACAAACAGCTACCTGACCTTTCCGTGGAACCGGCTTTGCCTCTTGATGATGGAAATTGCCGGGGAAATTTCCCCCCCCCCCCGTCTCGAGTTCAAAAAACGCCCCCAAGCCGACATTGAACGGGGTGGGGGTGGGGGTCAGCAAAGAGCAGCTTTTGCAACGAAGCCAGCTGGGGGAACTAAGGGTCCTCTTCGAGAACAAAATTTCCCTTGCTCATTGAGGCAGCAGTTACCTGAGCTTTGTCCCGTTTAACGACCATTGTGGGCCGCAGCGGTTAAGTAAATCACTGCAGGTTTTAAATTAGCAAGACGGTTTGTTAAGTGAAGCCTGCTTACCCCCCCCCCATTGAATTCACTCGTCGGAGGGTCGCCAAAGAGGGTCACGTGACACCCCTCCTTCCCGGGACACTTTGCCACCGTCGTAAGTACGAGTCAGGAGCCAAGCCTCTGAATTTGGATCACCTGAGCCTGAAAAACAGGGACTGATGACCGTTTCGCATTTGTGACCGTCGCAGTGCCTCCCCCGTGGTCACGTGATCCAAATTCAGACACTTGGCACAACTGACTCCTATTTATGACGGTCGCAGTGTCCCGCGGTTGCGCGATCCCCTTTGGTGGCCTTCCGACCAGCGAAGCCAATTGGGGGGGGAGCCGGATTTGCTTAACGACCGTGTGGGTAGCTTAACCACGGCAGCGTTTCGCTTAACAACCATGGCCCGCCAGATCGTAAAGTGGGGCAAAAGAAAACGTCTCGCTTAGCGATGGAAATGTGGGACTCAGTTCGTGGTCGTAAGCTGAGGGCTTCCGGCAATGAAGCATTATTTTGTTAATTATCAGTATTTGTTATTTTTTGAAGAAGAGATTGTCTGGAACGGTATCTAGGCTCTCCTGCCTGAGCAGGGGGTTGGACTAGATGACCTCCAAGGTCCCTTCCAGCTCTGTTATTCCATGATTCTGTAAGGCTCTCCTGCCTGAGCAGGGGGTTGGACTAGATGACCTCCAAGGTCCCTTCCAACTCTGTTATTCTGCTGTTCTGTTCTTGTTGTTCATTTGTCAATATTCTTTAGTCATCGATATGATAACCAATGAATTAAACACACACACACACACACGCACACATGATTGTGGCCTGGGTGATGGCTGGCACCAGGCCTCTGGAGCTGGATGTTGGGAAGGGGGCTTGCCATCCATCCAGCCTGCCACGGCGCTGCCGAGGGACGTGCCATCCTGCCCAGATTAATTATCCGGCTAATCAAGACGTCACGGGTTTCTTTCTCAAAGTCACAATAAATTAGTGGTTTCTGCCCGGCCACTTTTCCCCAGCCGCCGGGCTCCGTTCCGCCCCAAAGGTTCAAATTAAATCATGTGGGCAACTGTGGGGGGTCTCCCACAAGTCGGCTGCCTTCGTCACGGCCCTCAAATTGTATTTCCCAGAAGGCTTTGGGCTTCGGGTCGGTCCAGGGCATTGTGGGAAAGCTACAGCTCGTTCGGTGCTTGCTGCCCTCCCCACCTTTGGTAAGCTGGTCAGGAGGGTCACCCTCCCTCCAGATTTTCCCTTGTCCATGCACGGCTGGCTGAGGAATTCTGGGAGTTGAAGTTCACAAGTCAGAAAAGAGCTCCGTTCCCCACCTGTGGCCTAGACCCAGATCTTTTTAACATTCATATTTTATTGTGTCCTATTCCTCGGGATGAAACTTTACTACTGGCAGTCCTCCACTTACGACCACAGTCTGCCCAAAAACATTTCCGTCGCTAAGCGAGACAGTTGTTAAGTGAGCCTTGCCTCGTTTTTGCGACCTTTCTGGCCACCGTTGTTAAGTGAATCGCTCCAGTTGTGAAGTGAGTCTCACGGTCCTTAAGTGAATCCGGCTTCCCCCGTGACGTTGCTCGTCAGAACATGACACCCAGGACGCTGCAGCCGTCGTAAGTACGAGTCAGTTGCCGAACCCCTGAATTGTGATCCCGTGACCCTGGGGAGGGTACAATGGTCCTATGTCCCTTTTTTCCAGCCTAGTTGTGAATTTGAATGGTCGCTAAATGAATCATCGTAAGTCGAGGGCTGCTTGAAAACATTGCTAGTCCATGTATGATACGCCAGACGCTAAATAAGTACGGGGATTGCATCAGTGCCGACGGCGTTCCAGTGGCGCTTCAGATGTTTTGGGATTGCACCCGAGGCGCCTCTCACTACAGGCAGTCCTCGACTTACAGCCGTTCGAATTTACACCGGCGCAGAAAAAAGCAACTTAGGACCATTTTTCACAGTTACGACCGTCGCAGCCTCCCCAGGATCGCGGGATCAAAATCGGAATGCTCAGCAACCGACTCGTATTTATGACGGTCGCAGCGTTCCCCCAGCGATCCCCTTTTGCGACCTCCTGACGAGCAAAGTCAGCGGGGGGGGAGGGGAGACAGTTTCCCTTAACGACGGTGTGACCAACTTCACAACGGCGGTGCCTCACTTAGCGACTGTGGGCGGCAAGGTTGTAAAACGGGGCAACGTTTCGCCCAACCAGTCTCACTTGAGTCTTTTGGCCTGAGCTGTGGCCGTAAGCCAAGGACAACGTGCAGGGGGTTGGACTGGATGACCTCCAAGGTCCCTTCCCACATTTATTGTGGTTGTTGTTGTGATTGCGATCGCGATTACAACCTTTGCTCTCCTTTTCCAGTGTCATCACTGCTTCTCTTTGTGGGTCTTTTGTGTTTTTTTCTTATCGTCTGGTTCTTATTATTCTTATTAATTATCCTTCTTTTTTCATTTCTAGACACCGGAATAACAACTTGGGGCTTGCAAGCAGGGGGAGGGAAATCGCCCAGAGAAATATCTTGAGTCCGACAATGAGAGGAGACAGAAGCCCCCTCCCCAAATTCCCCCTCTTCCCCCCCCCACCCTTTTCCCAGCCAACTGCCTCCTTTACACCAGCAAACTCCGGGGAGGGTCCCAGCTCCCCGGTGTCCCTTCTCCTCCCCCCCTGCAGCCCCCCCTCCTCAAAATTGTCCAGGTGCCCCAGAAAGAAGAGGAGGGGGTCCACTAGAAAAGAGAAGCCCCCTCCTCTTTTTTCCTAGGAGAGAGAGAGAGAGAGAGAGAGGAGAGATCCTGAGGTCAGGGCATCTTGCCTGGCACAGTGTTTTCTGTCACCGGGCAACAGGTTGTCATGGTTACAGTTGCGGTTGCCCAGGGCGATGGCCAGCGATAGGAACACCTCCCAATGGGGTGTGGTGATGCTGAAGAATAGAGATGTAAAAATTTCTGGAGCAAAATATATGTATATATATATATATATATATATATATATATATTTATTAAAAATGGCTTATGGGTTCCGCTCGCCTGCACACAGCCCCCCCTTCCTCCCTTTTGTGTGTGTGTGTGTGTGTGTGTGTTGCAGAACCACAGGTGGAAAAATTAAACATTTGGAGTCCTTTTCACCTCCAGACAAGGTGGGTGAGTGGGTGGGGGGGCGCCCGGTTTTTCGCCCAGAATATCAAAAACGGCCCCATCTCGACGTGCCGCTGTGTACAAACGCAGACGGTGTTTACCCAGGAATTAATAGATCCAGGACGTGATTTGTGTGTGTGTGTGAGCGTGTGCGTGTGTTGATTTAGACACCCGGAGACACCCAAGAAAGTCTGCCTTCCCTTCCCTTGCCCTCCCCCCCCCCGCCCCACTTTTTCTTTCCAGGGTTTCTCAGTGGAAGGAGAAGGAAGACCTGCCTGCACAGTTCACACAAAAACACACACACACAACTTGGGTGGAAATTCCTTGAAAGCAGCCCGGGGAGGGGGAAGGGGGGGGAGGGAGGAAAGGGATCCTATTGAGGGTGATCCTATGCTTTTAAACCCGCTCCCCAATTCTCCCCCCCCTCAGCCTAGTAAAGAAAATGTGCTTTGTGTGTTGTGTTGTGTTGTGTTGTAGGCACGAGGTCACCTTTTCTCTCCCCTTCTCTGTAACCCCCCTCCCTTCTCCCCTCTCCTTCCCACCCACCCCTGGGAGAGTTCCCCCCCAAAAAACCCCCAACCCTCCCGCTTACCCAAATCAACCCTCTCCTCCCATGTGATGATATCCCCTTGCTGACCACCAGGGGTCAGCATCGTGTTGTGAGCCTTAGGACGCAGTGCAGGCCAAGGCACACCAGGGGGCGCTGTCCTCAGAGCTAGGCAGCTCCCCTCTTCAAATGATGGGGGGGTGCTTTGACAACTCATCCATTCTCTCTGACCTTTGACCCTGGCCACTCCTGCCCGGCGGGGGGGGGCTTTGTTTCCCTGTGGCCAAAGGTCCCTGGTCTTGCAGCTGCAGGGGCAGGGGGCAGCCGATTGGGGTGGGGTGGGGGGCAAGTGATGGATGGACCACCCCTCCCTCCACCCGTGTCAGCCCCAGGGCAGCTGCCGCCTGCTGCCCGCCCCCCATTTTTTCCCATCCACGGGGAGCCGGAGGGGGCCAAAGCTTGGGGTGGGGGGGGCAAGATGGGGGGGGCGGAACGGTCCATCTGCTGGAAACCCACCACAGGGATGCACTTGGGGGGGGCTGACCAGAGGCGTGACCTTTTGACCTTAGGGGAGGGGATCTGCTACCCTCCGAGTGTGGTGGGATTCCCATCCAGGGTGCGCAAGTACAAATATTTGTGTTTCTGAGTAGCTCCACACAAAGGCTAGTGGTTGGGAGTGGAAGCCATGTGACTTTTGCAATAGTGAGATTAGAGATTAGATAGATAGATAGATAGATAGATAGATAGATAGATAGATAGATAGATAGATAGAGAGAGAGAGAGAGAGAGAGAGAGAGAGAGAGACAGACAGACAGACAGACAGACAGACAGACAGACAGACAGATAGATAATGGATAGATGGATGGATGGATAGATATATATGGATGGATGGATAGGGATGGATGGATAGATAGATAGATAGGGATGGATGGATAGGGATGGATGGATAGATAGATAGATAGATAGATAGATAGATAGATAGATAGATAGATAGATGAATGATAGAGATAGATGGTGATGATAGAGAGAGAGAGAACTATATATGATAGATAGATGATAGATGATAGATAGATAATTTAATAATTTAATTTAATATTTGCATTTGTATACCGCCCTTTCCCTGAGGACTCAGGGCGGTTTACAGGGAATTAAAAATCAAAACATACAAAAGTTAAAACCAATTAAAAAGCATTAAATTCACCCTGTACATTAAAACCCCAGTTAAAATTTTCTCCTCAGCCTGGGCCCGAGAGCTCAAAGAGCCAGGTCTTCAGGCCCCGGCGGAATGATCGGAGGTCGGGAGCAGTCCTCAGCTCTACCGGCAGCTGGTTCCAGAGGGCAGGCGCTCCCACTGAGAAGGCCCTATCCCTGGGTGTCACCCGCCGGCAATCTCTCACCGGCGGAACCCTGAGCAGACCCTCCCTGTGGGAGCGCACTGGGCGAAGGGCGTTTGATGCCGGCAGCAGGTGTTCCCTCAAATAACCCGGACCCAGGCCATGTAGGGCTTTATAGGTGATAACCAGCACCTTGAATTTCACCCGGAGGGCAACCGGAAGCCAATGCAGCTCGCGGAGTAGAGGTGTTACATGGGAGTATCGGGAAACCCCCATCACAACTCGCGCGGCCGCATTCTGCACCAGTTGAAGCCTCCGAGTGGTCTTCAAGGGCAGCCCCATGTAGAGAGCGTTACAGTAGTCCAAACGGGAGGTCACAAGCGCATGAGTGACTGTGCGTAGGGCGTCTCGGTCCAGATAGGGACGCAACTGGCGCACCAGGCGAACCTGTGCAAAAGCCCCCCTGGTCACGGCTCCTATGTGATCTTCAAAATTGAGCCGTGAATCCAGGAGGACGCCCAAGTTGCGAGCCCTATCAACGGGGGGTAACACCTCACCCCCCATCGTTAGAGGTGGAATAACTTGGTTAACCCGAGACGCCGATATGCACAGCCACTCAGTCTTGGCGGGATTGAGACGAAGCCTGTTTCTCCCCATCCAGACCTGAACCGCCTCCAGGCACCGGGACATCACGGAGAGGGCATCACTGGGTTGGTTCGGGGTGGAAAGAAAAAGTTGGGTATCATCAGCGTACTGGTGATACCCCACCCCAAAACCACGAATGATCTCGCCCAGCGGCTTCATGTAGATGTTGAACAGGAGGGGCGAGAGAACCGACCCCTGAGGGACTCCACAAATGAGAGACCTCGGGGCGGATCTCTGCCCTCCTGTCAACACCGACTGCGAGCGGCCCTGGAGGTAGGAGGAGAACCACCGTAGGACGGTGCCTCCCACTCCCAACCCCCTGAGACGCCGCAGCAGGATACCATGGTCGATGGTATCGAAAGCCGCTGAGAGATCTAATAGGACCAGGACAGAGGAGCAACCCCTGTCCCTAGCCCTCCAGAGATCATTCACCAGCGCGACCAATGCCGTCTCCGTGCTGTGTCCGGGCCTGAAGCCCGATTGGTACGGGTCCAGATAATCAGTTTCCTCCAGGAACAGAGGGAGCTGATGCGCCACCACACTCTCAACAACCTTCGCCAGGAAGCGAAGGTTGGAGACTGGACGATAGTTGTTTAAAACAGCCGGGTCCAAAGCAGGCTTCTTGAGGAGGGGTCTCACCACCGCCTCCTTCAAGGCGGCAGGGAAGACACCCTCCTTCAAAGAAGCAGTTATTACTGCATGGAACCAGCCTCGTGTTCCCTCCCGAGCCGCATAAGCTAGCCAGGAGGGGCACGGGTCCAACAAACAGGTGGTGGAGCTCAGTCTCCCCATGATCCTGTCCACATCATCAGGGGAAACAGGGTCGAACTCAGTCCAGATAACGTGCTCAAGACCGCCTGATTCCTCCACATCAGACTCTGCCCAGTCAGAGTCCAAGCCGGTCCGGATCCGAGCGATTTTGTCCGTCAGATGATGACTAAACTCCTCGGCTCGTCCCTGCAAGGGATCCTCCCTCACCTCCTGGTTAAGGAGGGAGCGAGTCACCCTAAACAGGGCGGCCGGGCGATTATCTGCGGACGCGATAAGGGCGGCAAAGTAGTTAGACTTCGCCGTCCTTATCGCCGCAAGATAAGACCTTATGAAGGTTCTTAACTGCAATCGGTCGGATTCGGATCGGCTGGATCTCCAACCGCTCTCTAGACCTCGTCTCCGACGCTTCATCTCCCGGAGCTCCACAGAGAACCATGGAGCCCAACGGGATCTGCGCCGAGTCAGAGGTCGCATGGGTACAACACAGTCGAGTGCCCTGGTGGCAGCCGTTTCCCAGGCCTCCACCAGAGCATCGACTGGGCTGTGGGTAAGGGTGATAGGTATCGGCCCAAGCGCCCTCTGGAACCGGTCCGGGTCCATTAGGCGCCTGGGGCGGAACCACCTGGTCGGTTCCGCCGCCCAGCGGCGGGGGATGGCATGACGGAAAACCAGCCTCAGGAGGTGATGATCTGACCATGACAGAGGGGTGATGGACGGAGAACCCCCTCCCAGATCATCCAACCACTGTCCAGACAGGAACACCAGGTCGAGAGTATGATCCCCCTCGTGAGTAGGGCCCTCAATAACCTGGGTCAGGCCCATGGCTGTCATGGAAGCCATGAACTCCCGAGCTAACTCCGACGACCCCCCCAGTGATGGCAGGTTGAAGTCACCCAGGACTATAAGCCTGGGGAACTCCACCGCCAACCCTGAGAGGGTGTCGAGCAGCTCAGGCAGGGCTGTTGCCACACAGCTGGGCGCCAGGTATGTGAGCAACAAGCCCAACTGAACCCGAGGACCACATCTCAAGAGGAGGGATTCACTCCCGGCCATCTGGACAATGGTGGCCTCCCGGGGACACAAAGTCTCCCGAATAACCACTGCCACCCCACCACCCCTGCCCTGAGCCCGTGGCTGGTGCAGCACCCGGAAACCTGGCGGGCATAACTCGGTGAGAGGCACCCCTCCCTCCGAACCCAACCAAGTTTCCGTGATGCACGCTAGATCCGCACATTCCTCCTCGATCAGATCACGGATGAGGGGAGCTTTGTTAACTACGGATCTAGCGTTAAAATAGACCAACCTGAGCTCAGGGGCCTGATCACCCTCATCCCCGGGTAGGAGGGTGCTAACCGGAGGGACAGACACATAAATATAAATGAGAGATAATGATAGATAGGTAATAGATAGATAGTGATAGAGATAGATGATAGATAGATAAAGATAGATAAATGATAATGATAGATGATAGATAGATAGATAGATAGATAGATAGATAGATAGATAGATAGATAGACAGATGATAGATAGATAGATAGATAGATAGATAGATAGATAGATAGATAGATAGACAGATGATAGATAGATAGATAGATAGATAGATAGATAGATAGATGATAGATAGATAGATAGATAGATAGATAGATAGATAGATAGATAGATAGATAGATAGATATAGAGACAAATAGATGATAGATGGTAGATAGATGACAGACAGACAGACAGACAGACAGACAGACAGACAGACAGACAGACAGACAGATAGATAGATAGATAGATAGATAGATAGATAGATAGATAGATAGATAGATAGATAGATAGATAGATAGATAGATATAGCATGGTTGGCTGGGGAATTCTGGGAGTTGAAGGCCATGCCTCTTTAAATAACCAAGAGTGACAAAAACTGACCCAGAAAGAGAACCTTTGCAGACCGGGGAATACCCGGGCTCAAATTTTCCTAAGTTTGGGGAGGGGCATTTTGCACACGCTCAGAAACCCCATGTTCTTTAGAATATTTTCATCAAAGGCAGGGCCTGCTACCTCACTAGGTAGAGCTGGAGATGCAGGACGAGGTCATGGGGAGAGCTCCGGCTTAGGTGGTCACTTCTAGTGGTTCTGCTCCACCCAGGACCACAGGCAGCCTCCATATCATTCTGGCTGGGGAATTCTGGGAGTTGAAGTCCATAGCTCTTCCGGTTGCCCAGCCTTCGGCCAATACTGGCTGAGGAATTCTGGGAGTTGCTCTTCTCTGTACTCTTTCTAGAGTCTCAACGTCTTTTTTTACATCGTGGTGACCAAAACTGGATGCAGGATTCCAAGTGTGGCCTTCCCAAGGCCTTGTAAAGTGGTATTAATACTACACGTGATCTTGATTCTACCCCTCTGTTAATGTTGAAGTCCACAAGTTCCAAAAGCTGCCAAGTTTGGAGACCCCTGTGTTGACAAGGGCAAAACAGGAAGGCCTAGTGTTTCGCAGACCCCTGCACTAAATTAGGGCTTCGGCCAATACTGGCTGGGGAATTCTGGGAGCTGAAGTCCACCTGCCAGCTTGAAAAGCAACGGAAAAAGTGGGCAGGCCGTGCACTTGGCTGACCCTGGCACTAAATTAGGATATGGCCCTGGTAGAGGCAACTAACCCGGATGAGCCAAGGGTGGTTAGGCAGGGCGGTGATGGTGGAGACAGGACGGCGACAAAGCCACGGATGTCCCACGAGGTCTGTGTGGGAGGAGAATGACGAATGCTCTCTCTGCCCTCTTGTCCACTGCCTTCCATGTGGTGGACAAAGGACAGACTGGGCTGCCGCCCACGCCACAAAGATGCCACGTGGCAGCCACAAAGGCCACGTCAGGCGTTTTGACCTGTACCCCTCTGGGGCCAAACGCAGCTAGCCGGACAAAGGACCACCAGCGTCCATCCAGTAGTGAAGTTAGCACCTTCTAGAGCAGGGGTCCCACACTCACAACCTCACGGGACGTGTCACGACGCATCGCAACTTTTTCCCAAATTGCCGGAGTTGTGACATGATAGCAGCTTTCCAATAGTCAAGGGGCTGCCCCAAAGAAGAGTGTGTGTGGGGGGGGCACCTCTTCTCCAAAGCCCCCGAAGGCAGGACACAAGAAGCGACGGATGGAAGATAATCAAGGATAGAAGCAACTTCGAACTAAGGAGTTCCCCAGGACAATTAGCCAGGGGAACTGCTTGCCACCAGGAAGCGTGGGTGACCCATCACTCCATCGGAAGAGATTGGGCCACCATTGGTCTGAAATGGTATCAGGTCTCCTGCCTGAGCAGGGGGTTGGACTAGAAGACCTCCGGGGTCCCTTCCCACTCCGTTAATTTATTAATTATCAGTGGGCCAGCTCGCCTCCAGAAGTTGCGGGCGCTCCATCCCCGGAGGTTTTTAAGAAGAGGCTGGACCAGCCACTTGTCTGAAATGGTCTCTAGAGGTTTCCTGCCTGAGCAGGGGGCTGGACTAGAAGACCTCCAGGGTCCCTTCCAATTCTGTCCTTCTTATCCCTTCTCTCAGATCTCTCTGCAACTTAAGCAGGCAGGAGGAGAAGAAGGCGGGGAAGGCAGCTTCAAAGTCACCGTCACCCTGCCTTCTCCCCCGCCCCCGTTCCTGATCTAATCCAGTAGATCCTGCAAAGGCCGGTGACCCCCCCCCCCCAAAAAGCTGTTGCCTCATTAGCCAGAGCTTGTTCCAAGTTGGAGACAGGAGGAGAATGTGTGACCTAATTGGGGAGTGACCCCAGGTGACCCCTGGCTCCCATCCAAACGGCCAAGCTGGCTGAGCTAATGGGCTCCCCTAACCCTCCCTTGCAGTCCCATGGTAGACTGTGGGGGGGGGGGTTTAGGAGCTCCCCCCAAAACCTTGCTAGGAGCTGATGATTTGGGCCCAGGGGCGATTCCCACCTTTGATGCGCGACTCTTGGGTCATGCATTCCTGTCTTTGGGAATTGCTCTTTTTGTGGGTTGTTTGAGTGTGTGTGTGTTTGTGTGTGTGTGTGTGTGTGTGTGTGTGTGTGTAAGAGAGTGAGTTTTTTTCTTTCTTTTTTTCCCGTCTGCCCCTCCTCAATTATGCAGAGTTAAACCCTAATCATCCAACTTTCACGCCGCCCCCCCCCCATTCAAGAAGGCCTTGGAATCCACGCTCGCTAAGCCCATATTTGGAAGGCAACAGCCGCCAAACTCGGAGGAGAAGAAGGCAGGGAAGGCAGCTTCAAAGTCACCGTGAAGGAGGGACTGTGCTGGGGACCACCACGGAGCCAAACCGAAACTATTGATAAGGGGAGAATATTTGTAGCTCAGTTTGAACTGGTGTGTGTGTTTGTGTGTGTGTGTGTCCTTGGTGGTCCCTGAGCTGGGCTGTTCTTTTGCAGACATTTCGTGACCCAACCAGGGAACATCATCAGTGCTTGAAGGTTGTAAGGCAGGAAGGGGAGGAGGAGAAGGAGGAGGAGGAGGAGGAGGAGGAGGAGGAGGAGGAGGAGGAGGAGGAGGAGGAGGAGGAGGAGGAGGAGGAGGAGGAAAACTGATGGATCCTTGGTGCTCTCCGAGCTTGGCTGTTTTCTTGCAGACGTTTCATGACCCAACTAGGTAACATCATCAATGCTAGAAGGAGGAGGGACTTGCGGAAAGGAAGAAGAAGAAGAAGAAGAAGAAGAAGAAGAAGAAGAAGAAGAAGAAGAAGAAGAAGAAGAAGAAGAAGAAGAAGAAGAAGAAGAAGAAGAAGAAGAAGAAGAAGAAGAAGAAGAAGAAGAAGAAGAAGAAGAAGAACTGTGGGGTGCCTGATGCTCTCTGAGCTTGGCTGTTGTTCTTGCAGACGTTTCATAACCCAACTAGGTAACATCTTCAATGCTAAAAGGGGGAGGGATTTGTGGAAAGGAGGAGGGGGAGGAGGAGGAGGAAGAGAAGGAGGAGAATGACGACGACAACCAGTTGTCTTCTGGGTGAGATTCAAGGTGCTGGTGATGACCTATAAAGCCCTAAATGGCATGGGCCCGGATTTACAGGAGTACCTTTTGCCGGCGTTAAACTTCCCATCGTCCCGTGCGCTCCCACAGAGAAGGCCTCCTCAGGGTGCCCTCGGCCAGGGAATGTCGACTGGTGGCCCCCAGGGGGAGAGCATTCTCTGTGGGCGCACCTGCCCTATGGAACCAACTCCCTGTTGAGCTCCGGATGGTTCCCGACCTTCGCTCTTTCCGCCGTGACCTGAAGACTTGGCTATTTGAACTTGCCGGCCTGGACTGAGGGACTGGGGTTTTAGATTTTAAATTTTAAATTTTAGAACGTGTTTTATTGTTTAGGGCTACTTGGTTTAATTTCATTTTCATTTTTGTATATTATGTTGTTGTACTGTATATAGTGTTTTAATTGCCCTGTACACCGCCCCGAGTCCTTCGGGAGAGGGGCGGTATATAAATCCAAATAACAAATAAATAAATAAATAAACCACAACGATTGCTGGGACCTTGGTGCTCTCTCAGCTGGATTGCTCTCTTGCAGACGTTTCGTGACCCAGCTAGGTAACATCATCAACGCTAAAAGGGGAAAAGAGTTGTGGAAAGGAGGAGGAGGAGGAGGAGGAGGAGGAGGAGGAGGAGGAGGAGGAGGAAGAAGAAGAAGAAGAAGAAGAAGAAGAAGAAGAAGAAGAAGAAGAAGAAAAGAGAAGAAGGAGGAGGAGCAGGAGCAGGAGAAGAAGAAGAAGAAGAAGAAGAAGAAGAAGAAGAAGAAGAAGAAGAAGAAGAAGGAGGAGGAGGAGGAGGAGGAGGAGGAGGAGGAGGAGGAGGAGGAGGAGGAGGAAGAAGAAGAAGAAGAAGAAGAAGAAGAAGAAGAAGAAGAAGAAGAAGAAGAAGAAGAAGAAGAAGAAAAGAGAAGAAGGAGGAGGAGCAGGAGAAGAAGAAGAAGAAGAAGAAGAAGAAGAAGAAGAAGAAGAAGAAGAAGAAGAAGAAGGAGGAGGAGGAGGAGGAGGAGGAGGAGGAGGAGGAGGAGGAGGAGGAGGAGGAGGAGGAGGAGAAGAAGAAGAAGAAGAAGAAGAAGAAGAAGAAGAAGAAGAAGAAGAACAACAACAACAACAACAACAACAACAACAACTGTGGGGTCCTTGCTGCTCTCCGCGCTTGGCTGATTTCTCGCAGACGTTTCATGACCCATCTAGGTAATATCATCAGGACCAGAAAGGAGTGAGGTTTAACTCTCTTGTTATATTCCAGCAGCTTGCCTGTCAGTGGGGGTGGGGGGTGGTCTTGGTGTGTTCCTTGGTTGGGCTGTTTACCGTTTTCTTGACCGGGGTTTGGTTCGCTTTTTTGACGGCTGGTCTAGGGTTAACCTTGCTGTTGTTAACTCCTTTCTAGCGCTGATGACATTATCTAGGTTGCTCGCGAAACATCGGCAAGAAAACAACCCCGCTCGGAGACCACTAAGCTCCCCTCAAACCAGACTAGGGTTCGGGATGGCCTGCTCTACCCAGCTCACCGAGACCATCCCCAAAATACATTTTGGCCAGACCTAGGGCCAAGGTGCCAGGTCTGTACCCCACCTGGCATGGACTCTAATGAAACAGAAACCCGCCTGCTGCAAAAAAAAGAAAGAAAAAAAAGCAAAGTATTCATCTCTGGTGTAAACTGATTTCCAAAAACGGTGTAGCAGAACACCCGATTGGCCAACAAATTCCAGAAGAGACGGTGGGCAAATTGGCCGCTTTTTCCATTGGGGGAAAAACAAATGCCTTTCCTCTCTCCCCCCCCCAGCTCGGAGAGGATGGACGTCAAGGGAAGAGACCATTTGGCGGGCCAATGGAGGATGCCAAGAGGAGCTGCACCCGTTGGGCTTTTGAGGAGGGAGAAGCCGCCTGCTGGGAATCCCAGAAGGGGCATCTTCTGCAGGGCACCCCCTGGTGGGGATGGGCAGAAGCGCTCCTTCCCGGCAGCATCCTGTTCCACACACCCGTACGTTCGAGGGCGTCGCGTTCCCGATGCGCCTCTTTGCAGCGCGCCATTCTTTCTGAAACTGGACCCCCGCCAATACGGCGGCTGGCGTTCCGCTTTCCCAGTCCCCACCCCTCACCCCCACCCATCTCGTGGCCAGTTCTAAAACCCCCTCCTTCACTGGGAAGATATAGGATCAGCATTTCACTCTTCCGCGGTGGATGGTGCTGCGCACGGCTCCTGTTCCCGAAATAACCTCCTAGGTCTTTGTCTCTTTCCAACACTGACAAGGTGTCTGGATGTGGGAAAAGACCGGCCCTGAATAGTTGGGTTGGTGGGGCGGGAGGGGAGGGGAGAGCAGGGAGGGAGGGGGATGGAGGGCAGGAGGAGGTCCTGCCACACAACTGGGGATACGCCTGCCTCTAGCCGTGAGAACAGATTGAAGTGCCAGGAGACGACAACGTTTCTGCAAAGCTGGTGTTGATGGTCTGGCTCGTTCCCTTATCTCCCCTTCCCCCCAATTCTCACCCCACAGGCTCCCCCCGTGCTGCTGTTTACTTAATGCAAGCCCAGGCATGGTGGAGGGGGCCCGGGAGCTCTCCATTAGATCCCTGATACAAAGGACAGACGTTGCCCTGGGGGAGTCAGCAGCGCTGTGCACCCTGTCAGAATTCATCACGGGGCAAAGCTGCCGTGGCTGGTCGAAATGCTCAAGAAGGGGCAAAAGAAGCTCTGGAGGGCGAGGGGGGTGGTGGTGGGCCTGGCTGTTGGGGGTGGGTGGGTGGGCAAACCTGGAACGATCAAGGCGAGGCTGTGGCTGCCCCAACTGCCCGCTTGCTTGCACTTGGGGATCGACTGACTTTGAGGCCGGGAGTCGAAAGGGCAGACAAACAACGTCAACCACATGCCCGAGCATCAAGGAAACCTTTGTTGTGAAGAATGCATATTTTTTTTCTCTCCAGGATAGGCTCCAGTGATTTTCCTGCCCCCTCTACCCGTTACCCCCCCTTTGCTCTTGTTTCAACTTCCAGCCTTGAACACGTGCAGAAGGCTTTCTGCTGGCCTTCAGACTCTCGCGCCACCCCCCCTCTCCCAGAAAAGTGGACCCCTCAAAAGAAGACGCTGCCTCTAGGTGCTGAGGTGCACCCGTACCCACCTTTGCACCCCTTCCCCAAATGCACGTGTCCCTGAACAACCCACCCAAGCCAAACTTCAGCCGTGCAATTTGTGTTTTGTTTCTGTTTGTTTCCCCCCCCCCCCCAGAAAACCCAAATTCTGGAGGATCTCCATCTTCGCTGTCCGGTGGAGACAAAATTATCCCAGCTGTACGGTTCTGCGTCGAGAGAAGACCACCGGCTCCGCGCAGGGCAGGTCCCAAGAGAAGAACCGGTGTGCGGTTTATTTCATTTTATTTCTTTAATGAGAGGAGGTCGGAGGAAATAACCAGACGACTCTGAGACCAGTTGCACAAGAACGTCTATATAATCAACAATGTCCAACAGTAAAATGCCACCAAGAAAAAAAAAAACTAAAGAAAACTTTTCAGATAAAAAAGAAGTCGGAAACAAAATAGCCAAAAAAAAAAAATCAAAATCAAAAAGTCTGTTAAAGCTGAAAAAAACCACGGTTTCCCCTGAAAAAAAAGCAGGAAAGTTGAGCCACGTACGTTTCCCAGTCTAACACAAGAAGTCCCGCCTCTTTCGGCGTGCCACTAAACATCACACACAATATGTTGCCACTTCGTCAAAACGCCATCAAAAGTTGGGGAAATCTCTTCCTGAACGCCGACGGGGTGGGGGGGCACCAGAAGAGAGAGAGAGACATTAAAAATTTGGAGGAATTCATCTCCCCTTCCCATCCTACTTCCCACGCGAATGGGGGGTTTGTCCTCTCCTTCAAGCAGCGAAAACCATCAAAGGCTTCCAAAATGGCGGCCGAAGGAGAAACAAACCAGGATCCTTTCCCCAGCAACAAGATTCCAACCGGTGGATTGCTCTGTTGTCAGCAAATGGGGTTTCCCCCATCCAAAGGTGGGAAGAGACAGGGGATCTCCACCCATCCTGATTCACACAACGCCGACGGGGTGGGGGGCACCAGAAGAGAGAGAGAGAGACATTAAAAATTTGGAGGAATTCATCTCCCCTTCCCATCCTACTTCCCACGCGAATGGGGGGTTTGTCCTCTCCTTCAAGCAGCGAAAACCATCAAAGGCTTCCCAAATGGCGGCCGAAAGAGAAACAAACCAGGATCCTTTCCCCAGCAACAAGATTCCAACCGGTGGATTGCTCTGTTGTCAGCAAATGGGGTTTCCCCCATCCAAAGGTGGGAAGAGACAGGGGATCTCCACCCATCCTGATTCACACAACGCCGACGGGGTGGGGGGCACCAGAAGAGAGAGAGAGAGACATTAAAAATTTGGAGGAATTCATCTCCCCTTCCCATCCTACTTCCCACGCGAATGGGGGGTTTGTCCTCTCCTTCAAGCAGCGAAAACCATCAAAGGCTTCCCAAATGGCGGCCGAAAGAGAAACAAACCAGGATCCTTTCCCCAGCAACAAGATTCCAACCGGTGGATTGCTCTGTTGTCAGCAAATGGGGTTTCCCCCATCCACAGGTGGGGAGAGACAGGGGATCTCCACCCATCCTGATTCACACGTGCCTCCCCCCCCATGTACGTATTTGTCTGTATCAACGGGGTGGGGGGGGTGGGGGGGGCAGGAGGAACTGGCAATTTGGGATGAGAATTGCAACCGGGGAATGGAGGAGTGCCTTTGTCTGCAAGACCGCGACCTGGAGGAACCCCCTGAGGGAAAGTAAGGCGAGGTCTTGCAGAGGCAACGTCGCAAAAATACCTAAAGGGTGCGAACTTTCAAAGTTGAAAAAAAAAACAAAGCAAAAAAAAAACAACAACCCAACAACAACAACAAAAAAAACGAAAACAACGCATTTGAAATGCAGCTCTGGGGGTTAGGGTCACAGGATGGTGGTGGGAATAAGGCAGACCTGCAATGTTCCTGGTTTTGATTTGTGGCACTAACAACAAATGCAACCTTTTAGAGCGCTGGGGGGGGGCCCTTACTATTAACCCCTCCCTCCCCACGTGTCTAACCTTATCAGCACGGCCCATGGACAACCTGTCAAAGGGAGACGAGAGAGGGAGAGAGAGAGAAAGAGAGACGGACAAGGCAATCAGATTGAATTATTGCAAAGGAACGAAGGGGCCCGCCCCGTCTCCCACTCCCCAAATCTGTTTTGGCAGCTGGGCAGGCACACCCGGTGGGAGCCGAGCTTCACACTTGGGTCGGACCTCGCCGTGGAATCGACGACGGGGGAAGGGCGGGTCACTATCAAATTCGCGCGTGCGTGATGAGACAGGAGTTGCATCTCTTGTTCGGGATCCCTTGTGGCAGCAGCCATATCAGTTCCAGGGTTGTCCCCCCCAAAAAAGAACTGGAGGCGAACCAGGCACCTGTGCGTCGAACCCTTCTGTGTGCAGCGTCCGAAGTGAACGAGAACGGGCAGGAAGGGTAAATGTCCCGTGGCGCCCCCTCCAATCCGAGTGTCCTTGCCTGCCCACCGTGGCGCTCCAAGGCCATCCACGGGAGGGGTCAGCTCAGCCGCCCCATCGCCTCATACTTTGTAGTAGATGTTGGCCGGGCTCTGCGGCGGCATCTCCTGCACAATGTAGACAGGGTGACCGTAATCGCCGCTCACCTTCTCATAATGCGGGCAGAAGGCACTGTCTGAAGTCCTGAGCGGGATGATGACGTCGCTCGGCTCCGAGCCGTTGTTGTTGGCGCTACCTCCGCAACCGGCTCGCTTGGGACTGGTCAGGGTGCTGAGAGACAACGGCGGGTGGTGCGACTCACTGTGCTTGGCCCGGTGGTGGCGGTAACACAGGGCCCCCGTCACGGCCGCGGCCACCAGCAACACGAAGGCTGCTCCTCCGGCTGCACCGGCAATGATGGGGACGTTGGACTGTGGCAAGGGACCGTTCTCACCGCCCACCTTCCCGGTGGTGTTTCCAGACGGAGGTCCTGTGGGCAGAGGGAAAAAGGAGCGTTCAGTCGTGCTCCTACGGGACCAACCTCTTTGACCGCCGCGAGCTGGAGGACACGGAAACACTTCCTCACAATTTGTACAAGCGGTTGAAAAACGGTTCGGCTCATCAGCGCATCCCAAAGGAGCCACTGCCTGCTCACCACAACGTTCACGTCTGTCGGCTCGGATTAATTGAGCTAATTGCCTGGCGGAAATCTGCCTGGGACAGCCTCGTGGGGAGCGTTCAGATTTCAAGACCCATCACTCCCTGCTCTGACCCATCCCTGGCAAAAGGGGAGGGTGGAGGCAAACAGGAACCGGCGGGGGCCCCCAATCCTTCCCTGTTTGGGACCCCCAAAGTATCAGTCTCAACCCAGACTGAGGTAGGAAACCGGGAAACACTGTTTCTGCCCTAGCGATGTTTCCAATCTCAGCTGACACAACAGTCAACCTTGGGGCTCAGAGCCTCGAGAGGAATACAAGTGCCCTCGACTTACGAACTCCATTGCTAACAAAAATTCCAGGCTTCCTTACGGTCATCAGTTGAGGACTGTCCAGGGAGTCCTCAATGTATGACTGCAACCGACCCCCAAATTTCTCTGGCGAAGCAAACGAGTTTTGCCCCGATTTTAGGACTTTTTTGGCCACTGTTCTTGAGCGAATCGCCACAGTCGTTCAATGAATCGTGTGGCTGTTAAGCGAAACTGGCTTCCCCCGTTCACTTTACCTGTCAGAAGCCAGCTGGGAAGGTCGCAAAGGGCAATCACGTGACACACACACACACACACACACCCTGAGACAGGGTCATCAATACAGGCCGGTTGCCAACGTGCCTGAATGTTGATCACGTGCCCGCGGGGATGCTGCAACGGTCGTACGTGTGGGGACCAGCTGCGAGTCCCCTTTTTTTCAGTGCTGCCGTAGCTTCAAACGGTCGCTATGCAAAAAGTTGTTTGCCAAGGACTACCTGGATTTGCGTGCGCAACGGGAGGGAGAGAGACAGGAAAGGAGGAAGGACACACAGCGTGTCTAGAAAACATTCCGTGGGAATATTCAGGCGCCGCATTACGACGGAAACCTCCTTGCCAGACGGCGGATGACGAACCCTGCTGGCTTAAGGTGACGGCAGTCGCAACGACCCATTTGAAGAGGCTCCCTTGTTAGGGGACAGAGAGAGGTCCCCAGGGGTGGGATGAGAGAAGGGCCCTACCTGGCACCATTTCCTTGTTCGGTTCGGCGGCACCCGGCATCCCTCGGTCCTTCTCAGCAGGCGTGGCGGGCATGGAATTCTGGGATTTGGAGCCTGTGTTGCGATCTGGCGGGCAAAGGGAAACGTGGGGCAGAGGAAAAAGGGACAATCCGAGCAGGAAGAGGGCTTCACACCCCGAAGCAGCGACCCCAGTTCCCCTCCTTGGTACCCAACAGGTGAGCGTACCAAAAAACAAAAAACAAAAATTGAAGATGGCAAAGCACGTCTACGCAATCAAAGCGCTGCCCGTTCTACGAGCAGGCCGAAGGATGTGGCTTTGATGACACAATTACAGTCACCCTTTTAACACAACACACAATCACCCCCACCCACCCCCACCCACGGCTGCCATTCCCACAAGGACCTTGACTCAATTTATCCTATTTTGTGTGCGTGTGTACATCCAGGCAGTCCTCAACTAACACCCACAACAGAGTCCCAAATTTCTGTTGCTAAGTGACACTGTTGTTAAATTAATTTTGCCCCGTGGGACGACTTTTCTGGCCACGGTTCTTCAGAAAATCACCCAAATTGTTAAGTTAGCAACACGGTCGTTAAGCGAATCCAGCTTCCTCGTTGACTTTGCTTGTCAGAAGGTTGCAAAAAGGGAATCAAGTAACACATACTGCACACACACACACACACACACACACACACGGGACACTGCAACCGTCCTAAATAGGAGTCGGTTGCCCCTGAATTTTGATCACCTGGGGATAGTACGATGTTTGTGAGTGTGAAAAATGGTACTGAGTCATTTTTTCCGGTGCGGCTGTAACTTCGGACAGCTAATAAATAAACTGTTGTAAGTTGAGGACCACCTGTGCTGTACTAGGATCCATAAACTGATAAAAGAAGTTGCGTTTACGTACCCCACTTAACCACTAGGCAAGGTTAATTCCTTACTCTTTAAGCTGATCGCGTCGCGTAAAAGATGCGGCTGCCTTAACAAGCCTAACTGAGCATCCTGTACAAACACCCAGGTAGTCCTCGACTTAGGACTGTAATTAAGCCTGGAATGAGGATCATAAATCCTAGTGGTTGTTAAGCAGCTCACCAAATGACGATTTCATGACATTGTGGTCATTAAACGAACACTGCGGTCATTAAGCAATTGTTTTTCATCAAGGGGTGTTTTCTGCTGGAAATTGCAAATAAATGCTGGAAACTGGCAAAAAAAAAAAGCCAGAAACCCCACAGTCATGTGACCACAGGACACTGAACAGGGCCTTAAATGTGAGCCGGTTGCCAAGGGGAATTCTGGGAGTTGAAGTCTATCCATCTTCAAGATGCCAAGCGTGAGATACAGGCCGTCCTCAACTTACAACAGAACATTGAGTGACCGTTTGAAGTTACATCACTGAAAAAAGTGACTTATGACCGTTTTTTCACAGGTACGACCATCGCAGCCTCCCCAGGGTCATGGGATCAAATTTCAGATGCCCGGCAACCGATTCACATGTATGACGGTTGCAGCGTCCTGGGTGGTCATGTTTTGTGACCTTCTAACAAGCAATGTCCACGGGGGAAGCCAGATTCTGTGAACAACCGTGTTTAGTAACTGAACAATTGCAATGATCCGCTTAAAAATGGAAGGGACAGCTTGGGGAATGTGTGCACGCATGATGCAAAGAGGGGCAGCGCAAGTACGTGCGTGACACTGGCCTAGCACCAGCATGATGCTCAGGACGGGCCTAGTGTCCACATGATGCTCGGGGAGGTCCTAGCGTCCACGCGACGCTCGGGGCGGACCTAGCGTACACATGACACTCGGGGAGGGCCTAGTGTCGTGACGCTTGGAGCAGATGTAGCGTTTGCGTGATGCTCAGGACGCGCCTAGTGTCCACGCAACACTCAGGGCGGCCTAGTGTCCACGCGATGCTCGGGGAGGTCCTAGCGTCCATGCGACGCTCGGGGCGGACCTAGTGTACACATGACGCTCGGGGAGGGCTTAGTGTCGTGACGCTTGGAGCAGACGTAGCGTTTGCGTGATGCTCGGGACGCGCCTAGTGTCCACGCAACACTCAGGGCGGCCTAGTGTCCACGCGACGCTCGGGGCGGACCTAGTGTACACATGACGCTCGGGGAGGGCCTAGTGTTGTGACGCTTGGAGCAGATGTAGCGTTTGCGTGATGCTCGGGACGTGCCTAGTGTCCACGCAACACTCAGGGCGGCCTAGTGTCCACGCGATGCTCGGAGCGGACGTAATGCCTGTGCGACACTCGGGGTGGGCCTAGTGTCCACGCGACACTCAGGGTGGGCCTAGTGTCCACTCAATGCTCAGGACAGGCCTAGAATCCATGCAACGCTCAGGGCAGGCCTCGTGTCCATGCGACGCTCGGGACAGGCCTAGAGTCCACGTGATGCTCGGGGCGGGTCTAGCATCCGTGCGACGCTCAGGGCAGCACTAGTGCGAGTGGGGGGGAGTGCTTGCACTGGCCAGCCATTCACGCGGCCCGGTGGCCAAAAGGCCACAGCCCGGTAGTGGGCTGTGGCCCACAGATTGGGGACCCCTGCTGTACACGGCTCTATCTTTCTTCTGGTCAAAAGAACTGGGTCTTCTCCAAGACGCCCCACCATCCCAGTTCATCTCCCCCCAAGTGGGGCCAGGATTTCCAAGCCCCACAGGTCACTCACCCACCCACCCTGCCACCAGTGGTAGCGTCCACCCCGGTGGATCACTTACGCTGTCCGACTTTGAGCATCACCTTCATCCCTTTGGACAAACAGGCTCCGCCTTTCAAGTTTTCAAGACCTTCCTTGGTACCGTCTGAAGTGGCTGCGGGAGACACAAAGGAGTTAGAGGTTGACCGCCCGTGGTGGGCTAGGCTACTGCAGCAGGCTGTTCGTGGGGCCCACCCTGGAGCACCGTCTCTAGGAACTTCATCCGCTTCGAAAATACAGGCAAGTCCTCGAATTCTACGACCAAATGTCCAGTTGCAAGTCTTGGCTTGCGTGCACAGGCGGTCCTCGACTTACAACATTTCATTTAGTGACCCTCCAAAGTTACAACGGCACTGGAGAAGAGGGACTTACGACCGTTTTTCACCCTTACGACTGTTGCAGCCTCGGATGCTTGACAATTGCATTACTGTTGCATTACTTTCGGATGCTTGACAATTGACTCGCACTTGTGATGGTCACAGTGTCCTGGGGTCACGTGATCATCTTTTGTGACTTTCTGACACGCAAAGTCCACGGGGAAGCCCGATTGACTGAACAGCAGCGTTGCTAATTTAAGAAAAATCATAAAATGGGGCAAAATTGACTTAACAAATTTCCCCCTTAGCAACATAAATTGTGGTCGTACGTTGAGGACAATCTGTATTCGAATGAGGCATTTTAATGTGTTTTTTAAAAAAAATTGTTTTAACGCTTCTTCTTGGGTTGTTGTTTTTTCAAAATTGTTTTTAAAAAATGTTTTTAATATTTTTAATGGGAATATACGTTTCGAATTACGAGTTGCCCGGAGGTGCCGTTTACTAAGATGGACAGCTACGGAAATGAATTTCAGGTACTCCTTGACTTAACTGAGCCCCAGACTGATGTTGCTACGTGACACAGTTTTTAAGGTGAATTTTGTCCCATTTTACGACCTTCCTTCATACAGCTGTTAAGTGAATCACTGCAGGGCTTAAATTAGAAACACCGTTGTTAAGTGAATTTGATTCCCTCCGTGACTTTGCTTGTCAGAAGGTCGCAAAAAGGGGAATCGCGTGACCCCGGGACGCTGCGACCGTCATAAAGGCGAGTCGGTTGTAAGTCACCTGACCATCGGGATGCCGCGACGGTCGTAAGTGTGAAGAACGTTGCTAAATCCCTTTTTTTTCCCGGTGCCGCTGTAACTTTGAACTGTTGTTAAGTCAAGGTCTGTTGTACCGAGATGACTGCGCTTGGGTGGAACGAGAGGGCAAGGATCGGAGGCGCCTCAGGATGGGGGTCAAAAAAGTCAAGATGGCCACCGCGTAAAATATGGGCGGAGCCTCATTCGCACGATCCCAGCTGCGATCTTGACTCTCTTTTTGGGGGGGGGATACCGCCGGAGAAGATAAAGGAAAAGATTTCCCAGAAAGGGACAAAAATGGGAGTGCCAGGCACTCCGATGCCCCTCCATCCGCCCGCCTGCCTCCTTTGCCCGCCCCACCCGACGGCTTCCGGGCCATTTAATATTTAAACAAGCGGTTTAATATGTGTCCAGACACGGATCCAGCATGATCTTGAATGAGCCACTGCAATCCCGAGGCGTTTTTAATGCAGCTGCTCTCTCTCAGACGGCTGGCAGGAATCCCGGTGCCAGTCAGGTAGTCCCGACACGCCCTGTGCCAATGCCAGCCTCATCCCGTCTGGGAGGACATCACCGCGGGCCTCCGGAGCCAAGCCGGGGCATCTAAGGCAATGCCAGGATGGAGCAGAGGATGCCTTAGGCAAGGCTGACTCGGGGTGCCAGGAATGAGGAAGAGGAATGCTAGCAACGCACGCCACAGGATCCGAGCTGAATCAGAATCAGAATGGAGCTGGGAGGGACCCTGGGAGGTCATCTAGCCCACCCACCCACCCCCTGCTCACCCAAGAGACCTTAACCCATTTCAGCTGTCCAATCTCTTCTTAAGAACTTCCAGGGATGAAACGCCCACAACTTTGCTTTTAGAACATTTAAATGTAAAACGAGAAAATCAATAGCATTTTCTTAAAAAAAAAGAAACACCCACAACTTCTGGTGGCCAGCTGTTCCACTGGTTAATTGTCCTCACTGTTAGGAAATTTCTCCTTAATTCCAGGTTGCTTCTCCCCCCCTCTTCTTTGTGGCAGCCCCTCAAATACTAGAATACTTTTATCATGTCCCCCCTACTCCTTCCTTTCTCTAGACACGATGTTCCCAGTTCCTGCAACCGTTCTTCTTCCTATGTTTTAGTCTCCAGGCCTTTAAATCATTCCAGTTGCTCTTCTCTGCACTTTTTCCCATCTTTTTTCGTAACGGGGTGACCAAAACTGGATGGGGTATTCCAGGTGTGGCCTTACTAAGGATTTACAAAGCGGTAGGAATACCCCTTTATAAGAGGTATGATTGCAACCAGGAACTCGGATGAAGAAGGATTTCTGATCTCAATAATAATAATAATAATAATAATTAATAATAATAATAATAATAATAATAATAATAATAATAATAATAATAATAATAATAATAATAATAATAATAAACCTTTATTGTCAAAGTACAACATGTGTACATTGTACTGGACGTACAAACTGGGGAGGCTCCGCTGCGCCTGGCGAAAGATGCGGGAAAAGGACATTTTTGCAATTTGAGTTGCAACCGGGTCAGGATGACATTAAACCAGGTTGCCATGGTCAAGCTTTTCCCCCTGCCTATTGCTCGCCGTAGCTCTCTACGGAGAGGAGAAACAGGCCAACGCAGTGCTAGGCTGCATTAACAGAGGGACAGAGTCAAGATCACGTGGAGTGTTAATCCCACTTTACAACGCCTTGGTAAGGCCACACTTGGAATACGGCGTCCAGTTTTGGTCACCACGATGTCGAGGCTCTGGAAAGAGGGCAGAGAAGAGCAACAAAGATGATCGGGGGACCGGAGGCTAAAACATATAAGGAACGGTTGCTGAAATTAGGGATGTCCACGGATGGAAACTAGTCAAGGAGAGAAGCAACCTAGAACTAAGGAGAAACTTCCTGACAGTGAGAACAATTAACCAGTGGAACTCCTTGCCTCCAGAAGCTGTGAATACTCCAACACTGGAAGCTTTTTTAAAGAAGAGACTGGATAGCCATTTGTCTGAAACGGTATAGGGTTTCCTGCCTTAGCAGGGGGTTGGACTAGATGACCTCCAAGGTCCCTTCCAACTACTACTTCTTCTTCTTCTTCTTCTTCTTCTTCTTCTTCTTCTTCTTCTTCTTCTTCTTCTTCTTCTTCTTCTTCTTATTATTATTATTATTATTATTATTATTATTATTATTATTATTATTATTATTAAGAGAAGGACAAAGGGGGGACATGATAGCCGTGTTCCAGTATCTCAGGGGCTGCCCCAAAGAAGAGGGAGTCCAGCTACTCTCCAAAGCACCCGAAGGCCGGACGAGAAGCAACGGATGGAAACTCATCAAGGAGAGAAGCAACCTAGAACTAAGGAGAAACTTCCTGACAGTGAGAACAATTAACCGGTGGAACTGCTTGCCACCAGAAAGCTGTGAATACTCCAACACTGGAGGCTTTTAAGAAGGGACTGGACAGCCCTTTGTCTGAAATCGGTTAAGGTCTCTCGCTTGAGGAGAAGACCTCCAAGGTCCCCTTTTCAACTCTCTTAGCCTGTTGTTCCCTCGATTATTCGGTTAAGAGAGGAAGCTTATTCCAAGGTGTGCGTTGGGGTGTGTATGTGCCTTATCCCAACATCATTCCCCTGGTTCCGTGATTTAAATTCGGGCGTTGACAACTGACTCACATTGATGACGGTTGCAGTGTCCTGCGGGGGGGTGGAGCACGGGGGGGTGGTGTAGTTGGGGTCCACGGGGTCCCCTTTTGCGGCCTGGTCCAAAACCCGACTCGCTTAACAGCCGAGTTGCCAATTTAGCCACCGCCGCAACGCGGGCGAAAAGTCGTCAGGCGGGGCAAAACGTGGCGAATATCTCGCCCCGGGGGCCTGAATGCTGAGCTAAGTTGCCGTCGTAAGAAGAGGACCGCGGGTGTTCCAGACCTTCCCACTCCCTTCCTCCTCCTCGCAGGATGCAAGGCGCAACCTGGGTTTTTTTGCAAGCTTCCCCCCCCACTCCTCCTCTCTCCTTGCCCTAGATGGCCCAGCCAGCTCCCCACCGCCCCCGGACCCCCGCCCGGCTCCCTCCCTCCCACCCCTCTGTCTACTACTCTTCCCTCATGCTCGGCTGCGCATAAAATCCTTTGCAAAAAGGGGAAAAATGTGGGTCAACCACACCGCCGCGGCACAAAAAAGGGCAGCAGGCCGGCACCGCGGTGGTGGGCACACGGCTACGGGGGGGGGGACCTATGGGGGGGGTGCTCCCATCAGCTGATGGGAAGGAGGGAGGGGGCGACAGAAGGGATCTGGGGCAGGCTGAGAGGGGCTGTCAAGGAGGCCAGCGAGCTTGAACACCCCCCCTTTCTTAAACTGGGTTAAAAGGCTCCTTGGCTGCTAAATCTAGGCTTCTTCCAACACCCCCCCCAGCCCCGCAGTGCCCAAGGGGGGGCTTCCAGAGAGGGCAGCAACCCCCCCTTTCCCCCCCATTGCATCTCCTTGCCTGGGGGGGGGGTGTGCCCAGAATCTGAGAGGAAAGAGAAAAAGGAGGCAGGAATCTGGGCCGCCGTGCCAGCATTGTGCACGTGGGAATGGATCCCGGAGGGTGCAAAGGGGCAGGAGATGAAAGCCACAATCCTTTGCCAGGAGATTTAGGGCCCCCCCTCATCCAGGGTGGCACCCCTTCCAGCCCCTCCCTCTCCCCAAAGGAGGGCCACCCGCCGGCGGCAGCATCGCACAATCGTTGTGTGTGTGTGTGTGTGTGTTCAGGCAGTCCTCGCCTTACGGCCACAGAGGAAGGACCCGAAAAAACGTCCGTTGCTAAGCGAGGGGGCGGCTAAGCGAGCTTGGCCCCCGTTTTGCCGCCTCTCCTGCCACCGTTGCTGAGGGAATCGGCGCAGGGCTTAAGCCAGCAACACGGTCGCTAAGCGAAGCAGACTTTGCTCGTCCGATAGTCGCCCCAAGGAGATCAGGGCACGCCCGGGAGGTTGCGCCCGTCGTAAATACAAGTCAGTTGCCCCTAGCTTCCCGAATTTTGATCCGGTGACCCACTGGGAGGCTGCAACGGTCGAGCGGTCCTGAGGGCAGTTTTCGGCACGGTTGTCATTTCAAACGGTCACTAAACGAATGGTCGTAATTCGAGGACTCGCTCTATTTGTCTGTTCAGAAGCATACGCCTGCGGTGCCCTGGAAGGGGGGAACTGGGTGGGTAAGCCCCTTCCTTTCCACAACGTCTCCCTGCCCAAGGTCACCCGAGAAGCAGAGAGGGAGGAAGGAGGGCACACACACATGTGCACACACACACACACGCACGCACACACTTATTCAGACCCCAGCCCTGCCCAAATCAGAGCCCCCCCCCCAACACCAGGTGCAAGGCCCAAACAGCCAGTCTGGGACATGGAGGGGCAGGGGGGAGGGGAGGGTTCCAGGTCCTTGCACCGACAAGGTTGGGTCAGGCTTGATGACCACAAGGGAGCCTTCTAGAAAGCAGGTGTGCATTTGGACAGGAGCCTCGCCGTGTGTGTGCTTGCGTGTGTGCGTGCGTGTTGGTGCAAATGTGCAAAATTGTAAACCGGCAACCACGAGGCAGTGGAGTGTCTAAAAGGCAGGTGTGTATTTGGGCAAGAACATCGCTCTGTGTGTTTGTGTTTGTGCATGTGTGTGTGTGTGTTGATGCAAACGCGCAATATTATAAATGGCAACGACAAGGTGGAGGGGCCTCTTAAAAGGCAGGTGTGCATATGGGCAGGAGCATCCCTCTGTGTGTGTGTGTGTGTGTGTGTGTGTGCGCGCGCGTGCATGTGTATCGGTGCAAATGTGCAAAATTGTAAACAGCAACCACAAGGCAGGGGAGTGTCTAAAAGGCAGCTGTGCATTTGGGCAGGAACGTCGTTCTGTGTGTGTGTGTGTGTGTGTGTGTGTGTGTCCCCATGCGTGTGTGTGTGTGTGTGTGTGTGTGTGTGTGTGTGTGTCCATGCATGTGTGTTGATGCAAATGTACAAAACTGTAAAACGGCAACCACGAGGCGGGGGAGCAGACCAAAAACCAGGCGTGCATTTGGGGCAGGAGTCTCACTGTGTGTGTGTGTGTGTGTGTGTGTGTGCACATTGTGTTGGTGCAAATGTGCAAAATTGTAAAACGGTAACCACAAAGCGGGGGACGCTTCTAAAAGGCAGGTGTGCATATGGGCAGGAGCGTGCCAGTGTCTTTCCCTCTGTGTGTGTGTGTGTGTGTGTGTGTGCGCGCGCGCACCTGTGCAAACGTGCAAAATGGGCCGGTTCCCACAAGGCAGCGGTGGCACCACTGCCAAGTCGCCAGCTCCTGCCGAGGTTTGCGGGGAGACAGTTGCCATGGCGACGGCTGAAGGGCCACCCCAGGCATCCAGAGACAATGTGACAGGGAGGCTGGGGAGAGGGATGGAGGGGGGGGGGCGAACACAGCGGCCGGCAACCGCCTCTGTGGACTCCCCCACCCATCCCATTGGGAATAGACCCCCCACCCAAAAAAATTCCCCCAGCAACGTTGCAAGGGATGCCCAGGTGTTGAAGCACAGCTGGATTCAGGGGGGGGGAACCTCACTTCTCCATCCTTGTCCCCCCCCCCATCCCAGCCTTCCCGATGTGCTGGAGAAGCCGCAGCAGGCTGGCTGGGAACTCTGGGAAGTGTAGTCCGCCACCATGGGGAAGGGAAGGGCCTGGGCAACGCTTGGGCTGAAGTCCCCCTCCTCTAAAAGTGAATTTTTCCCTTCTTCCCATACAGGCAGTCCTTGACTTACGGCCGCACTCCGGCCTAACATTTCCATCACTAAGCGAGACGGCCACTAAGTGAGTTTTGCTGCCATTTCACCACCTTTCTTCCCGCCATTGTTAACGGAATCCCTGCAGGGGTTGGCTTAGCTACACGGTCGTTAAGCGAGACTGGCTCTTCTCCCTCCCCCACTGACTTTGCTGGTCGGAAGGCCGCCAAAAAAAAAAAAAAAAAAGGATTACGTGACTCCGGGGGGGGGGGGGAGGAACGGACACTGTGACCGTCATAAATAGGAGCCGGCTGCCAAGCGTCTGACGTTTGATGGTCGTAAGTGTGAGAAAAACGGCCATAAGCCACTTTTTTCGCGGGGGGGGTGGGGGAAAGCCTGAACGCTCGCTAAACGGACGGCCGTAAGCCGAGGACCGCCTCTAAAGAAGTGCACCCAAGAAAAAAAAAAAAGGGGGCATGCTTACTGATGATGTAATAGTCCTGGTTGGACTTGAACTCGTGACCCCAGAGGTTGGGACTGTACTCCTGGAACTTGATGGTGAATCGCATGTCGTGTTCGGGCCGGTCGCAGGTCAGGAGCAAGTTGGGGGTCCGCAGGATCTCACAGCGCTTGGCCTGTTCGGTCTGGACCAGGTACAACTTATAGTATTCGTAGTCCTCCGTGGAGAATGGGCCGAGGGGCACGGAGCGGGGGCAGATAAGGTCCAAGCGGTCCCCGATCTGGGGGTACAAGACGTAGCCCCCCTCGTTCTGGAACCTGCAGGGAGAGAAGAGGCCCATCAGGGGGAGGCACACGGAGAGAAAGCCAGCTGCTAAATCCCACTCGGAAAACTGCAGGGAAGTCCCCGACTTACGCCCAGTTCATTTAGGGACCGATCAAAGAGAGAAGCCACCTAGAACTCAGGAGAAACTTCCGGACAGTGAGGACAATTATCCAGTGGAACCACCTGCCTCCAGAAGGGGTGAATGCTCCAACGCTGGAAGTTTTTAAGAGGAGACTGGACAGCCATTTGTCTGAAAGGGTGTAGGGTTTCCTGCCTGAGCAGGGGGTTGGGCTAGATGACCTCCAAGGTCCCTTCCAGCTCTATTCTATTCTATTCTAATTTCTATTTCTATTCTATTCCATATTTTATTATTCTATTCTATTCTATTCTATTCTATTCTATTCTATTCTATTCTATTCTATTCTATTCTATTCTATTCTATTCTATTCTATTCTATTCCATATTTTATTATTCTATTCTATTCTATTCTATTCTATTCTATTCTATTCTATTCTATTCTATTCTATTCTATTCTATTCTATTCTATTCTATTCTATTATTATTTTTATTCTATTCCATATTTTATTATTCTATTCTATTTTTTATTCTATTCCATATTTTATTATTCTATTCTATTCTATTCTATTCTATTCTGTTCTGTTCTGTTCTATTCTATTCTATTCTATTCTATTCTATTATTATTTTTTATTCTATTCCATATTTTATTATTCTATTCTATTCTATTCTATTCTATTCTATTCTATTCTATTCTATTCTATTCTATTCTATTCTATTCTTCTATTCTATTCTATTCTATTCTATTCTATTCTATTCTATTCTATTCTATTCTATTATTATTTTTTATTCTATTCCATATTCTATCCTATTCTATTCTATTCTATTCTATTCTATTCTATTCTATTCTATTCTATTCTATTCTATTCTATTCTATTCTATTTTCCAATATCTATTCCATTCCATATTTTCTATTCTATTCTATTCTATTCTATTCTATTCTATTCTATTCTATTCTATTCTATTCTATTCTATTCTATTCTATTCTATTCTATTCTATTCTTATTTTTTATTCTATTCCATATTTTATTATTCTATTCTATTCTATTCTATTCTATTCTATTCTATTCTATTCTATTCTATTCTATTCTATTCTATTCTATTCTGTTCTACTCTGTTCTACTCTGTTCTATTCTATTCTATTCTATTCTATTCTATTCTATTCTATTCTATTCTATTCTATTCTATTCTATTCTATTCTATTCTATTCTATTCTATTCCATATTTTATTATTCCATTCTATTCGTCAGCCAGTTACCAAGCACCTGAATTTTGATCCCCTGAGTGTGGAGGGTGTACAATGGTGGTAACTTTTACGATAGGTTGGCAGTCCCTTTTTTTCCAAAACTGTCACAAGTCTGAAGTGTTGTTAAGCAAACACTTGTCAGTCAAGGACTACCCCTAAAAGGGACATTTGCAATTTGTACCACAACAGCTGTGAAGGTCTACCCTGGTGGTGGTGGTGGGGGAAATGAGATATTTTTTTGTCTCTGTTCTCAGTGACATCTTTCGATTTGTTTAAAGACCCTTCTGTGTTCCCAAAGCCCCACTTCCAAAATGAGAAAACCAGGAGCCCGCAAGCGAAGGAAGAAGACACACCTGGCTGTTGCAAAAACTCTCGGTAGCCATTCGTCTCCTTCCTTGCAGGCCTCAAGACCAGATTTAACCGGACTCTTAATTTCTGGCGCTCTCTGATCTTGGCGGCTTTCTTGCAGATGCTTTATGAGCCAACTGGAAAGTGTCATCAATGCTGCAAAGGGAGGGGGGGTTGTGGAGGGGAGGAGGAGGAGGAGGAGGAGGAGGAGGAGGAGGAGGAGTATGGGGTCCTTGATGCTTTCTGAGTTTGGTAGTTTACTTGCAGACATTTCATTACCAAACTAGGTAACATCATCAGTGCTAGAAGGGAGGGGGGGGGTTTGCTCTCTGTTTATATATGAAACATTTGCAAGAGAACCACCAAATTCAGAGAGCACTAAAGATCCCGTAGTCAGTCCTTCCTTCCTTCCTTCCTTCCTTCCTTCCTTCCTTCCTTCCTTCCTTCCTTCCTTCCTTCCTTCCTTCCTCCTCTTCTCTCCACTCTGCAGACCCAACTCCCCGCCAGCACTGATGACGTTCCCTAGTTGGGTCAAGAAACGTCTGCAAGAAAATCACCCAGCTCAGAGACCACCAAGGACCCCAGAGTCGTCATTGTCCTCCTCCTCCTCCTCTTCCTCCTCCTCTTCCTCCTCCTCCTCCTCCTCCCACACCCCACTCCCCGCCGGGACTGATGACGTTCCCCAGTTGGGTCATGAAACATCTGCAAGAGAATCACCCAGCTCAGAGAACACCCAGGACCCCAGAGTCATCATTGTCCTCCTCCTCTTCCTCTTCCTCTTCCTCTTCCTCTTCCTCCTCCTCCTCCTCCTCCTCCTCCTCTTCCTCCTCCCACTGTCTTCTAGCACTGACGACGTTCCCTAGTTGGGTCATGAAACATCTGCAAGAAAATCACCCAGCTCAGAGAGCACCAAGGACCCCAGAGTCATCATTGTCCTCCTCCTCTCCCACTCCCTCTTCCTCTTCCTCTTCCTCCTCCTCTTCCTCTTCCTCCTCCTCCTCCTCCCACACCCCACTCCCCGCCAGCACTGATGACGTTCCCTAGTTGGGTCACGAAACATCCGCAAGAAAATCACCCAGCTCAGAGACCACCAAGGACCCCAGAGTCATCATTGTCCTCCTCCTCTCCCACTCCCTCTTCCTCTTCCTCCTCCTCCTCCTCTTCCTCTTCCTCCTCCTCCTCCTCCTCCTCCTCCCACACCCCACTCCCCGCCAGCACTGATGACGTTCCCCAGTTGGGTCGTGAAACATCTGCAAAGAAACCACCCAGCTCAAAAAACACCAGGGACCCCCCCACACACACACCCCTCAACTCAACCCCAAGTGACAAGGCAGGTTTTCAAATGGAAAACCTTGTTATGCCTGTTCAGCTCCGGCAGAGTGGGGGTGGGTGGGTGGGCGTGGGGTTGTGGTGTGTGTGTGTGTGTGTGTGTGTGTGTGTTAGAAACTGACGCTCCCACCCACCCTGCCAAACTTTTTAAGCCATTTCCCAAGTCTTCGCCCCTGCATTTATTTATCCATCTCTCCACTTTGCTCCGATCTACATCGGGGTGTTTTTTGAAAAAATGCAGAGTTTGCCTCCTTTGATGAACAGTTTAGATCAGGGCTCCTCCAACGTGGGCCCTTTAAGACTGGTGGACTTCAACTCCCAGAATTCCCCAGCCAGCCAGCCAGCCATGGGGAATTCTGGGAGTTGAAGTCCACCAGTCTTAAAGGGTCCAGGTTGGACCACCCCTGGGTTAGATTATACACAACTGTTATTTCGAAATTGCCAACTCTTTTTCACCTCTCTCTCTCTCTCTCTCTTTTTTTTAAAAAGGGCCTCTGCGCGCTTTCCCTGGGGTGTTGTTTTTTGTCCCCCAAAACAAAACAGAACAAAAAAAAACACCGCAACAAATTTAACCGACAACAAAACTTAGTTGGATCGACGATGCAAACTTGGAGCAGTTCTTTTTCCAGATTCAAACCCCCACAAGGAAAGCCAGGACGGGGGGGGGAAAAAGACTTAATTCCTCGCAAACAGACGAAAGGCAAAAGTTGTGCGTGCAGCAAAAACAGAGCGTGCTTCCTCTCGGTGTGTGTGTGTGTGTGTGTGTGTGTGTGTGTGTGTGTGTGTGTGTGTGTGATTCTCGGCATCTGCCTTTAATTTAGCTTCTTGGTTGCTGGCAGGGCTCAGCAGGCGCTTCCCTCTGTTCCCCCCCCCTTTTTCCTTGCAAAGCCAAAGCATTCCAACCTGTTGACCTTTGACCCCAGACCCCCTGGGACAGCCCCTGGGACAGATCGGCTGCCAAATGAGATAATCGCCTGGGGGGGAGGAGGGGGATAAGTGGGGTGGGACAGGCTGGGAGGGAGGGGAGAGGGGAGGAGAGACGGAGTGGGATGGGGGTTCCCCCTTTCTCTGTGGGATGAAAAAGCAGCTCAATCGCAGGCCCACCTTGCAGGGCTCTTGGGAGGGTGGAGGCTGACGAAGAAGCGATTTTTGCAGCCGGCCAGCGTAGCCGGGGCAGGGGGTTGGACTAGATGACCTCCGAGGTCCCTCCCAGCCCCAGGATTTTGGGGCTTTTCGGAGAGCAGCCAAGCCACGCTGCGTCCAGAATTTGCCCACGGGCAGTCCCCCACTTACGACCACATTGAATAAATATAGGCAGTCCCCCACTTACGACCACATTGAATAAATATAGGCAGTCCCCCACTTACGACCACATTGAATAAATATAGGCAGTCCCCCACTTATGACCACATTGAATAAATATAGGCAGTCCCCCGCTTATGACCACATTGAATAAATGCAGGCAGTCCCACGCTTACGACCACATTGAATAAATACAGGCAGTCCTCCACTTACGACCACATTGAATAAATACTGGCAGTCCCCCACTTATGACTATATTTAATAAATGTAGGCAGTCCTCCACTTATGACCACATTGAATAAATGTAGGCAGTCCCCCGCTTACGACCACATTGAATAAATACAGGCAGTCCTCCACTTACGACCACATTGAATAAATACAGGCAGTCCCACGCTTACAACCACATTGAATAAATACAGGCAGTCCTCCACTTACGACCACATTGAATAAATACTGGCAGTCCCCCACTTATGACCATATTTAATAAATGTAGGCAGTCCCCCACTTATGACCACATTGAATAAATGTAGGCAGTCCCCCGCTTACGACCACATTGAATAAATACAGGCAGTCCTCCACTTACGACCACATTGAATAAATACCGGCAGTCCCCCACGTACGACCACATTGAATAAATACCGGCAGTCCCCCACGTACGGCCGCTACCGAGCCTAACATTTCTGTGGCTTGAGACGTCCGTTAAGTGAGTTTTGTCCCATTGTACGACCTTTCTGGCCACAGGGGTTAAGGGAATCACTGCAGTTAAGTTACCAACACAGTCGTTAAGTGGATCCGGCTTCCCCTGTCGACTTTGCCCGTCGGAGGGTCACAAGAGGGGATCGCGTGAACACCCCCCTCCCCCCCGGGACTCTGCAAGTTGTCATAAATACGAAACCGTTTGCCAAGTGTTCGAATTTTGACGCCGCAACGGTCGCAAGTGTGAAAAAAACGGTCCTAAGTCATTTTCCCCCCCAGCGCTGTTGTAACTTCGGCCGTTAAATGAAACGTTGTAAGGTGAGGACTTATCTGCAATTCCCCGTCTCCCTAACTTTGGAAACAGGCCGTTCTTTCCAAGCTACCTCATCAGTTACGAAGCTTATTAAATGCTCTATTAATATATATTTCAGAATAAATTCCCCTCGATTCAGTTGCTCAGACAGGGAATGAAGCGGGATCTCGAGATGTGGATCTAACCAGCTCTGATTTTTAAGAAGAGATTTCGACAATCCAAATTTGTCTGAAATGCCATAATAGAGTTTCCTGGCCTGAACGGGCTGGGGGGGGGTTGGACTAGAAGACCTCCGGGGTCCCTTGCTGCAACGCTGTGGATTTCAACCTGACCCCTGTTTCCCAAGCTGCAACCTGGATATTCGGGGCAAGTCATCTACAAGCACAAGGACACGCCTGCACTGAGCCTGCCGGGGCTTATGGGCCCAGAACGGTCAGCCAGCCACCCACCCACCCGGCAACTTCAGAGCCTAAATAGCCACACACACCCCCTCCCCAAAACACAAGGCTGTGAAAACAAGGACCTTTGACCAGCCCCGTCCTTCAAAATACTCCATTCTGACACGGGCGGCGGCGAAGAAACACAAACTTAAGAAAACAGCTGAGGCAGCAATCTTGCATGGCTGGCTGCTACCCCCCACCCTCTCCCACCCCCTTGAATGTGGGCCAGGCCCAGATCTTAGCTTGCACGATGGAGGATGGGAGGGGGGGGTGAGAGGGGGAAAGTGGTGGTGGGGGGGAGAGACAGGAAACAGCAATCTGGTGGACTTTTTCTCCAACCCAGGCTGCTGCTGATCCAGACTTCCACCAGGTCTACCAGCAACGCTGGGGATGATGGGGTGGAGGCCTCCTACCTTTGGAGAGAACCTGCCCCCCCCTCCCCAGGCTGAAGGAGAAGCCAACCCATCTCACGCGTTGAGGCCCTTAGAAGGGTCCCATGGAGGTAGAGAATAAGCAGCCATGGATGGGGAATAGAATAGAATGGAATAGAATAGAATAATAAAATACAGAATAGAATGGAATGGAATGGAATGGAATGGAATGGAATGGAATGGAATAGAATGGAATAGAATAGAATAGAATAGAATAGAATAGAATAGAATAGAATAGAATAGAATAGAATAGAATAGAATAGAATAGAATAGAATAATAGGATAGAATAGAATAATAGGATAGGATAGGATAGGATAGGATAGGATAGGATAGGATAGGATAGGATAGGATAGGGAATAAAATTGAATAAGGAATAGAATAGAATAGAATAGAATAGAATAGAATAGAATAGAATAGAATAGAATAGAATAGAATAGAATAGAATAGAATAGAATAGAATAGAATAGAATAGAATAGAATAATAATTAGAATAGAATAGAATAATAAATAATTAGAATAGAATAGAATAATAAATAATTAGAATAGAATAGAATAATAAATAATTAGAATAGAACAGAATAGAATAGAATAGAATAGAATAGAATGGAATGGAATGGAATGGAATGGAATGGAATGGAATAAAATAGAATAGAATAGAATAGAATAGAATAGAATAGAATAGAATAGAATAGAATAGAATAGAATAGAATAGAATAGAATAGAATAGAATAGAATAGAATAGAATAGAATAGGAGTCAGAGTTGGAAGGGACCCCACCCAAGCAGGAGACCCTACACCATTGCCAACAGATGGAAGTCCTGGCTCTTCTTGAAAACGTCCGGTGATGAAGCTCCCAGAAGTTCTGGTGGCAAGCGGTTCCCTTGGCTGACTCTTCTCACTGTCAGGTAATCAAGGAGACGACCAGTCTAGAACTAAGGAGGAATTTCTTGACGTTGAGAACAATTAACCAGTGGAACCACCTGCCTCCAGAAGCTCTGAGTGCTCCAACACTGGAGGTTTTTAAGGAGAGACTGGACGGCCATTTGTCTGAAATGGTTCAGGGTCTCCCGTTTGAGCTGGGGGTTGGACTAGATGACCTCCGAGGTCCCTTCCAATTCTATTATCCTATTAATTCATCAGTGGAACAGCTTCCCTCCAGAGGTTGTGGTTGCTCCATCCCTGGAGGTTGTTTTTAAGAAGGGACTGGACGGCCATTTGTTAGGGTTAGGGGGATTCTGGGAGTTGGAGGTCCACCTCTCTTAAAGTCGGTGAGGTTGAGAAACCCTGATCTAGTCGCTTAGTTGGAACCAAGCCCGTGAGCAAAAGCAGCCGGGGTGGGGGGGTGGGGGGGAGGGGTGTCCCACAGGACCAATTTAGATTCTTGGATCTCTTCCTTGGAAACCTTCCCAGTCCTGCGGGCCAAGACAACTGAAGGAGAAGAGCCAAGCAATATCTCAAAAAGTCAGTAAGATAACAGAGGCATGAGAGAGAGAGGGGGGGGGAGAGAGAGAGGGGGGGAGAGAGAAAGAAAGAGAGAGAGAGAGAGAGAGGTACAGAGAGAGGGAGAGAAAGAGAGAGAAAGAAAGAGACAGAAAGAGAGAGAGGGACAGAGAGAGGGAGAGATAGAAAGACAGGGAGAGGGAGAGAGAGGGAGAGAAGAGAAAGAGAGAGGGAGAGAGAGGGAAAGAGAGAGGGAGAGAGAGAGAGAGAGGGACAGAGATAAAGAAAGAGAGAGAAAGAAAGAGACAGAAAGAGACAGAAAGAGAGAGGGGGACAGAGAGAGAGGGAGAGATAGAAAGACAGAGGGAGAGGGAGAGAGAGGGAGAGAAGAGAGAGGGAGAGGGAGAGGGAGAGAGAGAGAGGGAGAGAGAAAGAGAGAAGGAGAGAGAGAGAGAGAGAAAGAGAAAGAGAGAGAGGAGGAGGAGGGAGAGAAAAAGAGAGAAACAGAGAGGGGGGGAGAGAGGGGGAGAGAAAAAGAGAGAGAGAGAGAGAGAGAGAGAGAGAGAGAGAGAGAGAGAGAGAGAGAGAGAGAGAGAGAGAGAGAGAGAGAGAGAGAGAGAGAGAGAGAGAGAGAGAGAGAGAGAGAGAGAGAGAGAGAGAGAGAGAGAGAGAGAGAGAGAGAGAGAGAGAGAGAGAGAGAGAGAGAGAGAGAGAGAGAGAGAGAGAGAGAGAATGAATCATACAGCCAGGCATGGACACCATTCAAGACAACCCATGTTTGTTCATTTGTAGTTGGGGGTTTGACCTCCTTGGGGTCAAAAAGGAGGCAGGAGGTCCTCCCAACCGGTTCCAGGGAAGGTCCAAGGAGACCCACTTGAGGAAACAGGCGAGGTGAAGACCCTCTTAAAGGGACCGTCGGCCAACCCAGACGCCCCGCAAGGTCACAAGGGAGAAAGAACAGGCCGTCATAAATCTCCGGGCGAGACTCTGAGGAGGTGTTGACGTGTGAGAGTTGAGGGCCTTCATATCTCAAAGGGGTGCTGGAATGCCCGAGGTCAGAAGAAAATATCTGTAGCAAAGTTTCTCAGGCGCCATAAGCTGAAGAGGGGTGGACTTCAACTCCCAGAACCCCCCAGCCAGCTACCCAGAAGCTGTGAGATGGGTGGACTTCAACTCCCAGAATCCCTCACCCAGTTAAAAGCTGTGAGGTAGGTGGATTTCAACTCCCAGAATCCCTCACTCAACATGGCTGGTTGGGAAATTCTGGAAGTCCACCTATCTTGAAATTGCCAACTCGGAGACACACTGGTCTAGCCAGCCTGAGCAGGCAGAAGGGGATTCTGGGAGTTGAAGTCCACCCATCTTCGACTTGTGGAGGCTGAGGCATACTGACCGATGTGCCGCTGAAAGGGCATTGAAGGTTGAAGGAAGTGTGGAGTCCCACCAAGGAGAGCTAACTCCACATAGCAAAATCTTCTGCTACTCCACCAAGTATGGGCCTAGTTACTACTACAGATCCAGACCTAGACATTGTAGACGTCCTACAGAGAAAAATGAAATTGCAGAGGCATCTCAAGGCGGATCAGGAGACCATCGTTGGGTTCATCAATGGTTAATGAGAAGGTGAGGGACAACCGGCATCTTTCAGCTTCTCTCCACTTACGACCACAATTTATTTGTGGTTGTTAAATGAATCACACCTAGTCCTCGACTTACAACCATTTGCTTAGCAACTGTTCAAAGCTACAAGAGCAGTGGGGGAAAAAAGTGGGTTACGACCGGTCCTCTCACTTATGACCGTTGCGGCACCCCCACGGTCACAGGATCAAAACTCGGGCACTTGCCCACTGGCATGTATTTACAACCGTTGCCATGTCCCAGCGGCATGTAGTCACTATTTGCAACCTTCGCGGCCGGATTCAATGAGAAAAATCAGTTTCACTTAACAACTGCAGTGATTGGTTTAACCGGCATGGCAGAAAAGGTCATAAAACCAGGCGCGATTCACTTAACAACTGCCTTGGAAATTCTGGTCTGAATTATAGCCGTAAGTTGAGGACCAGCTGTAAAGGCTTTTTTCCTTCCAGAAAAAAAAGGAAGTCGCTCCAGATTAGAAGAGCAAAAAAGAACACAAACTCTGGGAGAAGGTTTACAGGTAGTCCCCAACTTACGACAGTTTGTTTAGTGACCTTTCAAAGTTATGACATCCCTGGGAAAAATGACTTAGGAAATGGTAGAGGGTTTCCTGCTTGAGCACGGGGTTGGACTAGATGACCTCCAAGGACCCTTCCAACTCTATTGTTGTTGTTGTTATTGGCATTTGTGGGTGTTTGCAATGATCCTCAGTCGTGCGACCAAAACGTACGAAGTTTTTTTGCCTGGTTTTGTTGTTTTTTTCCTGCAAAAATGAGCTTTTTTTGTCAAAAATATCTTTTGTGGATCACAGTTTCCCTTAAGAACTGCGGCCTCCTTTAACGACCACTACAAACTATGTCGACAAATCAGATCGCTCACACGGGTGTCTCGACTTACGGCCATCATGACATATTAGAGAAATTCTGGGCTGCGTTACGGTCATAAGTCCGAGGACTCCCCTTATGGCCACAGTTTGCATTGCAAAAATCCTTTTGTCATTAAGCAAACCCAGCTTCCCCCCTCCTCCCCCCAACCGACTTTGGTTGTCGGAAGGTCGCCAAAGGAGGATCACGTGACCTCGGGACGCTGCGACCGTCGTAAATACGAGTCAGTTTCCAAGCAGCCGAATTTTGGTCACGTGACCTCAGGACGCTGCGACCGTCATAAATACGAGTCAATTGCCAAGCGTCTGAATTCTGGTCACGTGATTGTGGGAATGCCGGGACGGTCGTAAAGTGAGAAAACCAATCCTCAGTCTCTTTTTTCATTGCCGTCGTAACTCCCAACCGTCGCTAAACGAACCGTCATAAGTCGAGGACTCTGTGATTTGATGCTCCTCCTAGGGACGATGTTTGCAGTTTTATTAAGGGGGTAAAAAAAATGAGTATAATTCCTTGGGGGGAAAAATAATAATAAAGGCAACTGTACGTCTACGTGTCCCAGGCGGATACCGACCAACACACCGATAATCTAATTCTCGGATTTCCCAAAACCTCTTTCCTGCCACGGATCGATTGCAAACTGATTAAAAAAAAGGGAGAGAGAAACGAAACGATGGGCCTGGCGAAGGCCTTTCAGGGGTAAATATAAATAATAATAATAAATAATAATAAATAATCCGGGGGTTACGGCTGAAGAGAGACAGGGGCCAGCCTGGTTGGGGATATCAAACGGTCCAGAGGTTTAAAATCAAGAAAAAAAACATCACCACGAGCTGCTTAAAGACACCTGCAGTTGTGAAGTCCAGGGGTGTGATAAATAAAATAATAAAATAAAATAAATAATAAAATAAAATAGCAAGATAAAGTAAAATAAAAGAGTAATGAATGAAACAAAACAGAATAATAATATAAAATAAAACAGCAACAAACGAAACGAAACGAAAGAGTAATAAACCAAGTCAAATAATAAAATAAAAATAAAAATAAAGGAATGAAAAATAAAGAAATAAAAGTTTTTTTTAAAAAAAATGACCCAAAAAGAAATGAAATCAAAATAAAATGAACTAAGAGGTCAAAATAAAATAAAATAAAAGAGGAATGAAATGAAATAAAACGAAATAAGTAAAAAATAAAATAAAAAAGGAATGAAATGAAATAAACTAATAAAATGATAAAAATAAATAATAAAGTAAGACAAAGTAAATTAAAATAGGAATAGATGAAACAAAATGAAATCAATGAAATAATAATGTAAAATAAAAGGGTAATAAATGAGATGAGATAAAAGAGTAATAAATGAAGTCAAGTAATAAAGCAAAATAAAAATAAAAATAAAGAAATGAAATTAAAAAATGACCAAAATGAAATGAAATTAAAATAAAATAAAAAAGGAAAAAAATGAAATAAACAAAAGAAAACAAAATAAAGATAAAGTAAAATAAAATAGTAAATGAAATCAATGAAATAATGTAAAATAAAATAGTAATAAATGAAATGAAATAAGAGTAATAAATGAAGTGAAATAATAAAATTAAAATAAATGAAATAAGAAATAAAATTTAAAAATGACCAAAAGGAAATGAAATAAAAATAGAATAAAATAAGAAATCAAAATAAAATAAAAAAGGAATAAATGAAATAAAATGAAACAAATAAAATGAAAAGAACGCAAAATAAAATAGCAATAAATGAACTGAAATAAAGTAAAATAGTAATGAATGAAATAAAACAATAAAATAAAAATAAAGAAATGAAATAAGAAATAAAAGAAAAAATGACCAAAAGGAAATGAAAATAAAATAAAATAAAATAAGAAATGAAATGAAATGAAATGATGAAGTAAAATCCAATACATAAAAAAATGAAATAAAATGAAATAAAAATTCAAAAAATTCTGATGTCCAGGGATGTAAAATAAAAGAATAAAATAAAGTAAAATAATAAAATAAAATAATGAAATAAATAGAACAAAATAAAAATGAAGTTAAAAAATGAAACAAGAAAAAATAAAAAAGGAAAAAAATGGGACAAAAGGAAATGAAATAAAAAGAAAAGAAAATATGAAATCAAATCCATAAGAAAATGAGAAATCAAATCAAATCAAATCTAAATGAAATAACAAAGCCAAATCCAATAATTAAACAAAAATTTAAAAAAAGAAGAAATGAAACAAGATGAAGTAAATTAAAAATAAAATAAAATAAGAAATAAAGGGAGATTAAAAATGGAAGGAAATGAAATGAAAGATATTTAATCCCCATCGGAGCCGCTGAAAGAAAAGATGGGGTCAGGGTTGATTATGAGGTAAAAATTGGTCTAGCTAGCCGATATTTGGCGTAGAAAAAGCCAAATCTGGAATTCTTTTATGGAAGGAATTGAAACTGGATATAGTCCTTAAAATCAGAACCACGATTGTGTCCAAAATGTCCATCGCTAAGCGAGAAGGTTGTTAAGTGAGTTTTGCCCCGTTTTACGCCCTCTCTGACCACCGCTGTTAAGCGAATCGCCGCAGTTGTGAAGTTGGTAACACGGCTGTTAAGTCAATCGGGCTTGCCCGTTGACTTCAAAAGTTTGCCAAAGGGGACGCTGCGACCGTCATAAGTACGAGTCAGTTGTGCCAAGCGTCTGAATTTTGATCACGTGACCACGGGGGAGGCTGCATGTGGGGGGGAAAAACGGTCCTAAGTGACTTTTATCAGGGCCGTTATAACTTTGAACGGTCACTAAACGAATTCTGGTAAGGCGAGGACTACCTGTATGGGGAGGGGAGAGTCGCCAGAGAGTCTCCCCCCCCCCGTCCCCAAAAGCTCCTTCTGGGCCCCTCCCAGCCACTCACACGTATGCAACACGCTACAGACCCGCTCGGAGACACCCCCCTCAAGCCCCCAGGCCATCCCTCCAGTTGCTGGAGTAACTAATGATGGAGAGGTTGCTAATTGATGGAGGGGCCCAGAGGGAGGACACGCCTGGTTGGGGAGGGGGGCTAGAGTACCCAGGCTGCCTCCTCCCCCCCTCCCCCCGGCCTGCTTCCCCCCCCCCACTGCCCGCTCCTGCAAAAAGGTCAGGGGCTCTGCTGGAATTAGAGGAGGGGGACAGGAGATGAAATGGAAAGTGACAGCTCAGGAAAGGAGCTAACGAGCGTCAGGGAGAGGGGAGAGGGGCGGGCGGGGGGCCCTTCGAGGCCCAAGCGGGACCCCCAGAGTGGGGGTCAAATTCCAGCCCCCGGACACCTGACCACCGGCCCTCCTGCCCTCCAGATGCTCTGGTGCCCAACTGCTCCCCCCCCCCCCGGCCGGGAGGGAGGGGTCCCGGAGGCCCGACTCATGCCAAGACCCCCAGCCCTTGCTCGGGCCAGATGCAAAGCTCCCCAAAGTGGGGGTCCCGGCTGGCTACGTCCCCCAACCTGGGCCTTTCTAAGGACTGGAGGGCCCAAAGGGGATGGGGGGAACCGGCCCCCTTTGCAACTGCAAACACTCCCCCCAGTTCGTTATTTCTTTTCTCTTTCTTTCTTTCTTTCTTTCTTTCTCTCTCTCTCTCTCTCTCTCTCTTCTTCCGCTCTCGCTTTCTGTTTTCTTTTCTCTCATTTCCATTTCTTTTTTCTCTTTTTTCTTTCTTTCTTTTTCTTCCTTCTGCCCTTTCCCTTCCTTCCTTCCTTCCTTCCTTCCTTCCTTCCTTCCTTCCTTCCTTCCTTCCTCCCTCTCCTTCTTTCTCTCTTTCTGTCTCTTTCTATCTTCCTTCCTTTCTCTTTCTCTTTTTTCTTTCTTTCTTTCTTTCTTTCTTTTTCTTTCTTCTGACCTTTTCCTTCCTTCCTCCCTGCCTCCCTTTCCTTCTTTCTCTTTCTGTCTCTGTCTTCCTTCTTTCCTTCCTTTCTCTTTCTCTTTTTTCTTTTTCTGTCTCACCCTCTCTCTCTCCCTCCCTCTTTCTCTTTTCTCTTTCTTTTTCTTCCTTCTGACCTTTCCCTTCTTTGCTTCCTTCCTTCCTCTCCTTCATTCTCTCTTTCTGTCTTCCTTCCGTCCTTCCTTCATTCCTTCCTTCCTCCCTTTCTCTTTTTTCTTTTTCTCTGTCTCTCCCTCCTTCTCTTCCTCCCTCCCTCCCTTCCCCCCCTTTCTCCCCCACCCCTCCTCACATGCTCCCCCCTACCACCAAGGCCAAGCAGGAATTTAATCTCTCTTCTGGTTAAATATTAGAGAGTTCCCCCCCTCCCTCACCCACCCCCCTGCGTGACCCTCCCGTGGCTCTGCCCCATTCCAGCTCGCTGGACTGAGACGCTCTCTAATGCCCATTCGTTGCGGGGTGGTGAGGGGAGCTGGGGGGGGCAAGATAAGACAGGGCCGTCCCGGTGGCTTGACCAGTTTCCCCTTAACGAAATAATTAATTTCCCCTGGTGAACCCTGCCCAAAAGCCGAGGGGAGCCTTTGGACCACAAGCCCCCCTTGTTCCACAGCAAGGGGGGGTGCGGCCAGGGACCCCAAAACACACACAGGGTAACCAAAGACCCCCCACTCCGCGCGGAACTTCCTTTCTCACCACAACCACACTGCCAACCCATCCCTTGGGCATCGCTTAGCCACAATTGCTTTGGGCGGGGTAAAACGAAGGCCCTCTGTGCATGCTCAGAGGCCTCCATTTCCAGAGTTGGGAAGGAATATTTGGAACAAAGCCAGACCTGGGTGACATTTTATTATGCCTGTATTGCATTATATTCCATTACAGGCAGTCCTCGACTTAACGAACGTTCGTTCAGTCAGCATTCGAACTCGGCCAAGTGACTTGGGACCGTTTTTCAGACTTGCGACCGTCGCAGCCGCCCAGTGGTCACGTGATCAAACTTCAGACACTCGGCAACCAGCTCGTATTTATGATGGTCATGGCGTCCCGGGGGGGGGGTGTCACACGATCCCTTTTTGCGACCTTCCGACAAGCAAAGTCAGTGGGGGGGAGGGGAAGCCGGATTCTCTTTAACGACCTTGCGACTAACTTCACAACTACAGCGCTTCGCTTAACAACGGAGGCAAGAAAAATCATGAAACGGGGCAAGACGCCTCTGACAGGTTGTAAAATGGGGGGGGCAAATCACCCTTCGCTGTCTCGCTCAGCAAGGGAAAATTGGGCCCTCCATTGTGGTCGTAAGTTGAGGACCTGGCTGTCCTTCGACCACCCCATTAATGCTGTCAAACCTTGTGCTGAATTTCACAGGGAAAAAAGAGCTTAAAAGCCGGGAAAAGAGGGCGAAAGAGGTGGGTGGCCATGCAGAAACACACCCCACACAAACACACACACATGGGGAGCGGGGGCTCCCCGGAGGAAAACACTCCCCAAAAGCTTGGAGGGAAACTGTCTTTCCCCCCCCCCCCCGACCTCTGAACTGCCGCGTCTCTCACCAGGATCCGAACAGAGCTTAAAGTTTTTCCCAGTCAGTGATTTGACCAGGATTGCATCCCCTGGCAATAATTAACACTGATCGGGTGAGTGGATGGGAGGCAAAGTCCCTGGCCTAGCCTTGGGGAAGGGGAGAACGGGGAGTTAAGCCAGGGGTCTCCAGACCTGGCCACTTCAAGACTTGTGGACTTCAACTCCCAGAATTCCCCAGCCAGCATGTTCAATCTCGGCCGCTTTAAGTTTTGTGGACTTCAACTCCCAGAATTCCCCAGCCAGCATGTTCAATCTCGACCGCTTTAGGTTTTGTGGACTTCAACTCCCAGAATTCCCCAGCCAGCATGTTCAATCTCGACCGCTTTAAGTTTTGTGGACTTCAACTCCCAGAATTCCCCAGCCAGCATGTTCAATCTCGGCCGCTTTAAGTTTTGTGGACTTCAACTCCCAGAATTCCCCAGCCAGCATGTTCAATCTCGTCTGCTTTAATTTTTCTGGACTTCAACTCCCAGAATTCCCCAGCCAGCATGTTCAATCTCGGCCGCTTTAAGTTTTGTGGACTTCAACTCCCAGAATTCCCCAGCCAGCATGTTCAATCTCGGCCGCTTTAAGTTTTATGGACTTCAACTCCCAGAATTCCCCAGCCAGCATGTTCAATGTCAGCCGCTTCAAGACTTGTGGACTTCAACTCCCAGAATTCCCCAGCCAGCATGTTCAATCTTGGCCACTAGGTGAACTGTTCTAAGTCAAGGACGAAATAAATACAAAAATAAATAGAAACATCCCCACCCCTTGGGTCCTGAGGTCTGGAAAGCGACGCCGAGTGCCAAACACGCTTCCTCAGCCTAGCCTACCTCGCAGGGCTGTCGGGAAGAGCAAAGTGGACGGAGAGCACCCACGTCCCTTCTAGAGCAGCCCCTTCGGGTCCCCTTCCCAGCCTGTGTCTGGGGGGGTGTCCCTCGGATCCCCCCCTTCCCCTCCCCCAGCCTCTCTTGCCCTGGTAAGGCTGCCCCCCACCCAGCAAAAAAAAACACGGGGGGAACGGCATCTCCTTCCTTTCCACAAGTATTTTTCCCTGCCTGGCTCTGACCCACACCTGCGTCAAATCCCCAGGGATTTTCCGAGCCTCAACTTGCCTCCACGCCTTCTCCGCGGGCAACATTCCCAGCACCCGGCTGCTCCCTGCCTCGATTTCCCAGACGGAAAAGGCCGACGGGCAGGCATGGGCAGGCATGGAGCAAGAATTCTCAGGGCCGCTGACCCCAGACCTGCACCCTCTCCAGCCCCCCACCCCCCCAAAACAGGATCAGGGAGGACCCTCCTTTTTTTCTGGGAAGGAAGGGGCAAGATCCATGCCCTCCCCCCTGGAAGGAGCAGGGGGTGCCTGGATCCAGGCCAAGCCCTCTGCCTCTGCTTCCCTTCGATGGCAGATTTAATCTGATTTTTCCCAGGCGCTCCAAAGCTTTCCTCCTGGCAAAATGGGGAATTAAATTGCCGGGCCCCGTTTGACGTGGGTTGGCGTTTGGGGTGGCACGCCCTGCAACAGGGCCACGTCTCCGGGTTCCCACCCCTGGGAAGGGGCGATGAGAAAGTTGGAGGGAGAGGCATCGTTTGAAAAATAAAATCCTGATGATGATGATGATGATGATGATGATTTTCTGAGCAAGGTTTAATACAGGGTTTTTCCAAACTAGGCCCTTTGATGACTTGTGGACTTTAACTCCCAGAATTCCTCAGCCAGCGTGCCTGGCTGAGGAATTCTGGGAGTCGAAGTCCACAAGTCATAAAGGGGGTCATAGTTCCCTCACGCTGGCTGAAGAATTCTGGGAGTTGAAGTCCACAAGTCCTAAAGGGGTCATAGTTCCCTCACGCTGGCTGAGGAATTCTGGGAGTTGAAGTCCACAAGTCCTAAAGGGGTCATAGTTCCCTCACGCTGGCTGAGGAATTCTGGGAGTTGAAGTCCACAAGTCCTAAAGGGGTCATAGTTCCCTCACGCTGGCTGAGGAATTCTGGGAGTTGAAGTCCACAAGTCCTAAAGGGGTCATAGTTCCCTCACGCTGGCTGAGGAATTCTGGGAGTTGAAGTCCACAAGTCCTAAAGGGGTCATAGTTCCCTCACGCTGGCTGAGGAATTCTGGGAGTTGAAGTCCACAAGTCCTAAAGGGGTCATAGTTCCCTCACGCTGGCTGAGGAATTCTGGGAGCTGAAGCTCACAAGTCATCAAAGGGCCAAGTTTGAAGACCCCTGGTTTAATAAAGGGGGGGCAGGACTGTTCTGCCCCCCCCTCTTCAGCCTGAGCCCCAAAATTGTCGACTTTGGAGAGCTCTGGAATGCCCATCAGTATAACCAGTATAACGGGGCAGGCGGAAGTGCCGCAGGAAAAGCTGTGTTCAGCAGGTGGGGCTGCTCTGTTCTTTCTCCCTGGATGTCACCCGCGGGGCATTAACTGCTAGGGGAAGGTGGCTGAAGGCAGCTTGGGTGGGGTGGCAGGCCCTGCCCGGCTTTCGGGGTGCTTTTAAGCGCTTAAGAGGCTGAGAGGATGATGGAGGGCTTGGAAGGGGTGGAGAAGGCAGCCTGTCTGGTCTTGAATGGAACAGCAGCCGCTCCCAGGGATGGGGATGGTTCAGCTTGGGAACAACATGCATGAATCTGGGGGACTTTAAGACGGGTGGACTTCAATTCCCAGAATTCCCCAGCCAGCAGGCCAGGCTTGAGACCTGTGGACTTCAACTCCCAGAATGCCCTAGTTAACACAGGTAGACTTCAACTCCCAGGATTCCCAGCCAGCAGGGCAGCCTTGAGACCTGTGGACTTCAACTCCCAGAATGCCCTAGTTAACCCAGCTGGACTTCAATTCCCAGCATTCCCCAGCTAGCACAGATGGACTTCCACTCCCAGAATTCCCCAGTTAACATTGGTGGACTTCAACTCCCAAAATTCCACAGCCAGCAAGCCTGGACATCACTTCCCAGAATTCCCTGAACAGCACAGGTAAACCAATTTCCAGAATTCCACCAGCCCCGCATGGGTGGGCTTGAACATCCAGAATTCCCTAGCCAGTTCACATGGACTTCAACTCCCAGAATTCACTAGCTAGCATGGATTGCACCTCGGCTACTATAATTCTCCAGACTGCATTTATATACTTCAATTCCCAAAATTCCCCAGCCAGAATGCATGGACTTCAAACTCCCAGAATTCCCCAGCTAACATTGGTGGACTTCAGCTCCCAGAATTCCCTATACAGCAAGCATGGACTTCAGTTCCCAGAATTCCCCAGCAAACATTGGTGGACTTCAACTCCCAGAATTCCCCAGACAAATGTAAACCAACTTCCAGAATTCCTCATCCAGCACAAGTGGACTTCAGCTCCCAGAATTCCCTAGCCAGCGTGCTGGCAATGGGACATCCCAGCATGGGAATTCTAGGAGTTGAGGTCTACTCGCCTTAAAGTTGTCGAGCTTGAGAAATCCAGTCTCGGAGCGACTGGCGCCGTGATTTTGCATAGCCACGAGAGAAATTTTCCACTTTGCAAATCAGAAACGCCGAATAAATTCTCCGGGAGCAGCTAGCCTGGCGGGAGCAGAGCAGCCCCTCCACCCTCACTTCAAAGATGGCGGCCTCCTTGAACCCAGGGCCACACCCGACAGATGTGCCAGATGCTGCATTCCTCTGCGGGGGTGGGGGGGGAGGGAGGGGAAACCCCAACCTTGAGCAACCTGGTTTGGTTTGTCCCCAGCGTGGCACCATCTAGCATCCCGTTTTCAAAGGGAGAAACCTTCTTTGAATTCCAAGGAGTCAGCTTCACTTCTTGCATACATTTGCATGTCTGAACCGGCAGCCTCAAAAAGTGCAAGATCCTTGCTTTTTCAAGGAGGCTGCTTTAACCCTGGAAGTCTTTAAGAAGAGACTGGACAGCCATTAGTCTAAAATGGTCTAGGCCGGTTTCCTGCCTGAGCAGGGGGTTGGACTGGATGACCTCCAAGGTCCCTTCTGACATCATCATCATCATCATCATCATTATTATTATTATAGAACTTTTATTCATTAAACATGAAACTCAGTCAGCTGAACACTCAAACTGACTGGCACCAATGGTTGACACGGGTTGCTGCCAGCATCCTAGGTATCAACCAGGTATCTCCTTAAAATGTAAGATGTTCCGAGTAGTGCAGTATTATTATTATCATTATCATTATCATTATTATTATTATTATAGAACTTTTATTCATAAAAGATGAAACTCAGTCAACTGAACACTCAAATTGACTGGCACCAATGGTTGACACGGGTTGCTGCCAGCATCCCAGGAATCAACCAGGTACCTCCTTAAAATGTAAGATGTTCCGAGTAGCGCACATTTTTGTAGCTTTGCTGGAGTTATTGCAGGAAGCTGCAACTTCTTGATGCATTTTGCAAAGTTTTTGGACATGGTTCCCAGTGCCCTGATGACAATGGGTATCACTGTTACACGTTTCACCCATAATCGCACAGTTTCGATGGCCAGGTCGCAGTATTTCGTAATATTTTATTATTTTATTTTATTTTATTTTATTTTATTTTATTTTATTTTATTATTTTATTTTATTTTATTTTATTTTATTTTATTTTATTTTATTATTTTATTTTATTATTTTATTTTATTTTATTATTTTATTTATTTTATTTTATTTTATTTATTATTTTATTTAATTTTATTTATTTTATTTTATTTATTTATTTTATTTTATTTTATTTTATTATTTATTATTTTATTATTTTATTTTATTTTATTATATTTTATTTTATTATTTATTTTATTATTTTCTTTTCTGTTCTTTTCTTTTCTTATTATTAAGTCTGGGCTGTTCACCTGCAAAGTCTGTAATATTCTTGCCACCTTTTACGGCAGACAGTCACGGAGACGGGGATCCCGCTCCGGATTTTGGGGCCTGGTTACCATTAACCACCCACCACCCACCCCCAATAAAAGATAAAATAAAATAACATAAAAAAATAAAACGAGTTGATAAGTTTAGCTGTAGGCATTTTCCAGGCATTTCCCCGCTTAGGTACGGCTGTGCCAGGAAATTAACCGGCTTTCGAGAGAAAGAGAGAGAGAATCCACAAGGGTCCCTGGCTGAATCCGGCTTTATTGCAAATCTGACTTTATTGCACGAGGAGGAAAAGAAGAAAAACCCACAAAAAATCCCTCAGAAAAATCTGGACTGGTCACCCCGCGACTTAATTTACGACGGAGGTGCTTCCTCTGGCATTTCAAAGATGCTTCTTCCTTGGTGACTTTGCAGACTTCCAGAATGTGGAAATTTAATTTCTCGACAGCTTTTCGGCCCTCCGGAAAGAGAGGATAACGCTAGCCGAAGTCCATCTTGTCCGTTTGCGAAGGCAGGCAGTCCTCGGCTTACGACCACAGCCTTGCCCATTTCTCGTTGGTAAGTGAAACAACTGCTAAGGGACTTTTGCTCCATTTTACAGCTTTTCTCGCCACGGTCGTTAAGTGAATCACTGCAGCTTGCTCAATTAGTCAAACTTTTATGTTCAGTGAACCCGGCTTCCCACTGTTGACTCTGCTTGCCAGAAGGTCGCAAATGGGGACCACGTGACACACCCCCCCAGGAGACACCGCAACCATCATAAAGGCGAGTCAGTCGCCAAGCGTCTAAATTTTGATCACGTCACCAGGGAGATGCTGCAATGGTCGTAAGCGTGAAAAACCGGTCATAAGTCACTTTTTCCAGCGCCGTTGTAACTTGGGACAGTCACCGAACAAACTGTTGTAAGGCGAGGACTGGCTGTCCATGGAGAAGCTGCACTCGTGGTTTTGCGGGATGCCCTCACTCTTCCCAAACTCCAGCTAAGGAACGTCCTTGGTGAATCCGGCATAGGATCAGCCCAGATTTTGGCTCCGTCTTCTTGGAAAATTAGATTTTTTTTTGTGGGAACAGATTTGCCGGAGAAAAAAGCTTGGGTCTAGCTTTACAACTATGGCATCTGTTTAACAACCCGTGGTTAGGGGATCAAACATAGGAGCTCGGCTCCTATTTGTGACGGTTGCAGTGTCCCAGTGTCCCTTTTTGTGACGTTCTAACGAGCACCGTCAATGGGGAAGCCAGATTCACTTAACGACTGTGTTAGTTACTTAACGACCGGAGCGATTCAGTTAACAAGAAGTGTCAAGAAAGGTGGTAAAGTAGGGCGAAACCCGTGGAATAACTGTCTCACTTAGCGACAGAAATTTTGGCTCAATTGTGGTCGTACGTCAAGGACTATACCTGTACGTTGAGGACTAGCTACATTACCAACTTCCCAACTGATTGCTGGGAAATTATCAGGAGGGTTGCAGACTGAGAATACCACGGCTCGCAGAAGATCACAAATGCAACTTCATGGGAAAATGTAACACGCCACCCACGTTTCTTACCAAATTTGTGGGCAGAAAAACACCCCCGGGGTTTCAACACATTTCTCAGGAATTACCAGCTGCAAAGTTGCTACAAATACTCCCTTGAACCGTGGTTTGCTTCCCTTCAGCTTCTCCATTTTAAGTTAAGGTAAAGGTTCCCCCGCACATGCGTGCTAGTCGTTTCTGACTCTAGGGGCCGGTGCTCATCTCCGTTTCAAAGCTGAAGAGCCAGCGCTTGTCCGAGGACGTCTCCGTGGTCATGTGGCCGGCATGACTAGACGCCAAAGGCTGACCACCGTAGTGGTCCCTATTTTTCTACTTGCATTTTTACATGCTTTCGAACTGCTAGGTTGGCAGAAGCTGGGACGAGTAACAGGCGCGCTCACTCTGTTACGCGGCAGTCGGGATTTGACCCGCCAAACTGCCGACCTTCTGATCGACAAGCTCAGCGTCCTAACCAGAATCTGCAAGCGCGAAACGCTTCCGGAGAAGCGATAGAAATGGACACTCTGCGTGTACAGCAGCATGTTTTGCACCCGAGACCGGGCCACCCGCCTCTGAAATGGCTTGGATTTTAAATCACTGTGCGCCCCGATTTCGGCTGGCAGGAAGAGCCAACGTCCCAAAGGAGATCTAGAAGGATCTCAACAAACTTGAGATCTAGAAGGATCTCAAAGCAACCTAGAACTAAGGAGAAACTTCCTGACAGTTAGAACAATTAACCAGTGGAACTCCTTGCCTCCAGAAGCGGTGAATGCTCCAACACTGGAAGTTTTTAAGAAGAGACTGGACAGCCATTTGTCTGAAATGGTGTAGGGTTTCCTGCCTGAGCAGGGGGTTGGACTAGATGACCTCCAAGGTCCCTTCCAACATTATTATTGTCGTTGTTGTTGTTGTTATTACTATTATTGTCACCATCATCATCATTATCATCATCTTGAACAGTCCCCATGTAACAAAAAGTAATTCAATGGGGAGAAAAGTCAGGTTCTACATTTAGGCAAGAAAAAACAAATATATATATACAGGTTAGGTGGTACCTCGCTCAATAGTAGCAACCGTGAGAGGGATCTAGTGGACGATCACTTAAATAGGAGCCAGCCGTGTGCTGCAGCTGCCAAAAAAGCCAACACAGTGCTAGGTTGCATTAACAGAGGGATAGAATCAAGATCAGGTGAAGTATTAATACCACTTTACAACGCCTTGGTAAGGCCACACTTGGAACACTGCATCCTTTGGTCACCATGAGGTAAAAAAGATGTTGAGACTCTGGAAAGAGTGCAGAGAAGATCAACAAAGAGGATCAGGGGACTGGAGGATAAAACATACAAGGAACGGTTGCTGGAATTGGGGATGTCTAGTTTAACGACGAGAAGGACGAGGGGTGACATGAGAGCAGCATTCCAGTATCTCAGGGGCTGCCCCAAAGAAGAGGGAGTCAAGCTATTCTCCAAAGCGCCCGAAGGCAGGACAAGAAGCAAGGGATGGAAACACATCAAGGAGCTAAGAACCTGGAACTAAGGAGAAATTTCCTGACAGTGAGAACCATTAACCGGTGGAACTGCTTGCCTCCAGAAGTGGTGGGTGCTCCATCACTGGAGGCTTTTAAGAAGAGACCGGACAACATTCATCAGAAATGGTAAAGGGTCTCCTGCTTGAGCAACGGGTGGGACTAGAAGATCTCCAAGGGTCCCTTTCAACTCTGTTACTCTGTTTCTATTCCTCAGTCTGGTGCTCTTCCACCACACCCAGTGACTGACAGGGATCAAAAGAAAATACCAACAGAGGTAACGGGGGACACATCATTTGACCAAGCTCCGCTCTAGTGCACCCGATTATTGTGTTAAACGAGAGATATCCGGGGGCGGGGAGTTCTGGGCCCGCGAGAACTTTTGGATTTGTGGAAGGCCTTGGGAACATCAACACACCCAGATGTAGGGCACGGCTAGGGGTCAAAAAGCTGAGTGCAACCCTGCTCACCCATTGAGCTAACAAACAAGCCAGCTTTTACTCTGTGGTCGAAGCAGTTTGCACACTTCCCTGGAGACTTTACGATAACATATTACCATCGGGGTTCCTGGACGCTCTGGCGACCTCAAAGGGAGGTTTCTCACCATCAATACACACACAGAGAGACACACAGACACACAGAGAGAGACAAAAATCAATCTTCAACCAGACCTGGATTAACTTCACAGCTGTTTACCCAGCACTGCCAACAGCCAACGATTTTGTGGGTCGGCAAACACACACCTGTTGAGTTTGCACACCGAGCCACGGAGGCCCAAAGGATACGAGAAGCTTCGGTGTGTGTGTGTGTGTGTGTGTGTGTGTTCCGAGCTTGTGATTATTTGTCGACGCAAAATGCACTTCAGGGGGAACTTATAAACCCAGACGGTGCTTGCAGTTTATCATGCTGTTGATGGCCCACGCATTGCGCCTTAAGTGGACCCAACAATGGTGCAAACCTGGGTTTAGGGGCTAGTCAGTTGTAGGAATGCTGTTGCCTACATGGGCGCACGCGCGCACACGCACACACACACACACAGAGCAACACCTGCACACATACAGCGTGTAAGAGGTCCTTTTTGTTATCTGGCGCAAGGGAAGAGGGTGTCTCAAAGTGCACATCCATGCTGCCTGCCTCTCTTTCCCCTTTTCTATCCGAAGCACCAAGGAAGCAGCCGTGCGCAAAAAGCACTTTTAACTTCAGAGGCGTCCAAAGCATTCACGGCCTAATTAATAAGAGCCCATCAGCCACCCCGCCCCAAACCCTCCTCTTTGCTCATAGGTGACACCAAGGGGGTTGCATTTGTGCTCATAATATCCCACTGTTCTGACATTGCAAAGCCCACGCAGGGTGGAAAAGACGGGTGTGTATTTATGAATCCAACTCAGCTCCGTGTGGGGATGGGTTACAATTGCTATATTTACCTAAAAGGGTTATTTTTCCTCGAGAATTTATTGTTAAAACGGAACGTTAAGTCCTGGACTTACCGCCGTTCGTTTAGCCACTTGGTTTTGCAACGGCTCTGGAAAAAAAAAGTGACCTGCAGTCGGTCCTCGCAGTTACGACCGTCACAATAACGTCCCCACAGACACAGGATCAAAATACTGTTGCTTTGCAACCGGTATGCATTTATGATGGTTACAGCATCCCAGGGATACGCGATCGCCACTCGCGACCTTCCCAGTTGAATTCCAACAATGGGACGAACCGGATTCGCTGAACGACCCTGTGATTCACTTTAACAACCACGGCGATTCCCTGAACCGCAGGGGGGAAAAAAAACCGGCCGTAAAATCAGACCTAACCACCTTGTAAGGAATGAATAATTCTCCTCCCAAGTGCGCTCGTAAGTTGGGGACTACCTTCGCCATCATCCTGGTCTCCACCCAACCCGAGCCGGGCGCCTGGGAGATGCCGCCCGGGAAAGCTTTAAAAGACGAACAAGAGTGTCCGTTTTTCTTTCGCAAGAGGAGATGGTCTCTTAAATTCGGAATTTAAGTTCAGAAGAACGGCTCCCCTTAGCCTAGGGTTTAATGTCAGTTTGCCAAGGAGGAAAAAGCCAGCTTTGGATCTTAAAGCTTATGAAAAGGCATCCAAGTGGCCATTTTCTCGTCCAAAACTTGACCTCCCGGCGCCTGTTTTTTTTTTTTTTTTGCAGGTGCATCCAGTAATTTGCACCCGAAGCTCACACCAGCCTTGGGGTCAAGGCAGCCAAGCGATGCTCATCCCCACCCTTGATTTAACAAGAGAGGAATGATTTAAAAGGGCTCCCGGGGGGGCGCGTGCCCCGCTTTCCCACGAGGGGTGTAAAACTGACCCGTGTCCCCGTCCGCTTTCCCAACTCGGCTTGCGAGGGGCTCTCGAAACCTGACGGAGAAACGTGAACGCCAGAATGAGAGCCGGGGGTGGGGGGGGGGCTGAGAAAAATCCAGCGAGAGGGGCTTAAGAGTCTCTCTCTCTCTCCCTGTGCCCCCACCTTTCTTTCCACACACAATAGATTATGATTGACCACTTGGGCAGAATGGACAGGTAATTGGACGAGAGGAGAGAACCAGGCAAGCCAATTTGTGCGGTAAACCCACAACGGGCTGGGTGGCTGATTGCCAGCCTGTGGGAAAGACAAGGTGCAATTTAGCTGAATGCACACGGGGGGGGGGGGGGGGAGAAAAAAAAAGATAATATGACAATAGGCCATCTTTCCCAATTCCCCCTCCCCGGTTT
>NC_138205.1:2022171-2034671 GCF_964194415.1 Vipera berus | reverse complement strand
TTGGTGATGGCTGCTTTGGCCTGGGGATTTTGACAATAATTAGAACAATGCTCAGGGCGAAGCAGAGGCTAGACGCTCTTCTATAAATCCACCTCGCCTCGGTCAGCAGAAAAAGTCCAGAATCTCCTCCTCTGGGGTCCAGAACCGGACAACTGGATGAGGGTGGAACATCTGGATTGGTGTTTCTCAAGCTTGCTACTGAAAGATGCCTGGACTTCAACTCCCATCATTCCCCAGCCAGCCATGCCTGGGGTTTTTATCCCCCCCCCTCCTATCTCCTATAGCGGAGAGATTGCAGAGAAAGGGATTATAAGAGAGTAAGCAGGCCACAACAGGCATACCTATCCAAAGGAATGCAGTAGTTCCCGGGGATTCTGGGAGTTGAAGTCCACGCAGCCAAGCTTGAGAAACAGTGGTCTAGGTCAGGGGTGCCAAACTGCCGGCCCACGGGCCGGATGCATCATGCCGAAACCGGGCCCACCCCAGCTCCGGCAATGGGAAAAAAGTCACGATACGTCCCGACACGGGATGAAAGATTGCAAATGGGGATACAGGTAGTCCTCAACTTACAACGGTTCACTTAGTGATCATTCGAAGTTGCAACGGCTCTGAAAACAGGGACTTACGGCTGTTTTACACATTTACTTACGACCGCCGCAGCCGCCCCGGGGTCATGTGATCAAAATTCAGACGCTTGGGAACCGACTCGTATTTATGACGGTCGCAGCGTCCCGGGGTCATGTGATTGCCCTTTTTGTGACCTTCCGACAAAGCAAAGTCAACGGGGGAAGCCAGGCTAACTTTACAACCAGGTGACTAATTTAACAACTGCAGTGATTCACTTAACAACAGCGGCAAGAAAGGTCGTAAAATGGAGCAAAATTCGCTTAACGAGCTTCAGGCACTTGGCAAATGGCTCCTATTTATGACGGTTACAACATCCCAGGATCATGTACAGGTAGTCCTGAGCCCCAAAATTTCCATTGTTAAGCAAAACACTTGTTAAGGGAGTTTTGCCCCATTTAACGACCTTTCTTGCCACCGTCATTAACTGAATCACTGCCGTGATCAAGTTAGCCACACGGTCGTTAAGGGAATCTGGCTTGTCAGAAGGTCACAAAAGGGGGAAGGTGTGACCCTGGGACACTGCGACCGTCAAAAATATGAGTCAATTGCCGAAGCGTCTGAATGTTGACCATAGGGGATGCAGCAACGGTCGTAAGTGTGAAAAATGGTCGCAAGTCCCATTTTGCAATGCCGTTGTAACTTGGAACGGTGACTAAACGAACCGCCGTTAAGCCGGTAGGAATCTTACCAGGAATTTGGTATAGGGTTTCCTGCCTGAGCAGGGGGTTAGACTAGATGACCTCCAAGGTCCCTTCCAAATTATTCTTCTTCTTCTTCTTATTATTATTATTATTTCAACACCATCCCCAACTTGATTTTTTTTTTACGGAGGCTCCTTGTTTTTGACAAAAGGCCGTTGATTTGAATAAGAGGGACACCTCTGTGGATATTTCCATACAAATCTTATTTGCCGGGTAACCGTTCACGCTACGAAAAAAATATTGGGGTGGGGATAAAAAAACAACAACCCTTTTTTTTATAAAACGAGCACGAGATTCATTTATGCAAGATCTGAACGGAGGCCCCAAACTTGGACCAGAGTGGTGATGGGGGGGAAAATATATAGATTTTTGCAAACCAGGACAGCTTTATAGAAGAGAGAGCGATGCACCTAAAAAGGCTTTTTAAAATTAAAAAAAGAGAGAGAGATATAAGAGATATATGCCTGGCGGTGCTCTCTTTCTTTCCCTTTTGTGCGTTGAAGGGGAAGGGGGGGGGGAAGATAATGTGGTTTTAAATGGACAGGAAACCAGCTTTTAAAAGCAGCTGAAGGCTGAACAGGAAGATGGTTTTACAGGCATTTGCAGCTGGATCGGTCCTTTGGTATCACCTGGGAACAGATGTGTTCCACCTGAAGCCCATTAGAGGGTCCTGCAGCCTTCCAGAGAGAGAGAGAGAGAGAGAGAGAGAGAGAGAGAGAGAGAGAGACCCCCCCATGTTAGGAGCTTTTAAAATCTTTTTTTTTTAAATCGAAGCTGAATTAAGCAAAAATGGAAGGAGAGTTATTACAAAAGACTTTCTCTCTCTCTCTCAATGGCTTTATATTGCTGTGTGATATATATATATATATATATATATATATAAACAAAAACAACAAAGGAAAAATGTGCAGCAACCATTTGCCTTAAAAGCCAAAACAACAAAAAAAGTGGCCTCATATGAATAGACTCTCGACACAAATCAGCTTCAACCCTGAGCCGGGAAAGCGGGGAAGTGGGGGGAAAATAAAATAAATGACAAAACCAATTTGCAAAGCGCAGTGAAAATTCACCCCAATCAGACCCCTTGCTGATCTTCGCCCCCCACCCCAAAGGTTGCATTTGCCTCAAAAGGAGAAGGGGCAAGGGGGGGGGATTGCATTTCGAGGCCCCCAGCCCTGAGAAAACATCTCCCCCCCCCAAAAAAAAAGCAAAAAAAGGACCCCATCCTTTGCTTGCGATTCGTCCGGGAAGGGCGGGGGGGGAGGAGAATTGGAAGAATTTTTTTAAAAAAAAGAAATTCTAAGGAAAAATGACAGAAAAATCAGAATTTTGCTTACAGAAGGCAAGGGAGGGGGGGGGGGGAGAGGCTGGCTAGCAATCCATACAAAGCCGTTTGCCAGGCCAGAAGAAGCACAGATATTCCTTGACTTACGACCGTTGCTTTAGCGACCAAAGTTAGAACAGCGCTGGGGGAAAAAAATGACTTACAACCGTTTTTCAGTCTTATGACCGTTGCAGCGTTCTCCACGGTCCCGCAATCAAAATTTGGGTGGACTGGCAACCCAGGATGGATTGGGTTGATGGTTGAAGCATCACGGGGCGGCCCACTGCGACCTTCCCGACCAACCACGGGGGAGGCTGGTATTTGCTTAAGGACCGTGTGATTCGTTTAACGACTGCAGTGATTCACTTAACGGCCCTGGCAAAAATTCGGGCGCCGGGCCAGGCCCGTTGCAGCCTCCGTGGCTCGTGTGATCGCCATTTCCAACCGGTTTCCAGCACCCAAAGTAAACGGGGGAAGGCTGAATTCGCTTAACGACCCCGTGATCCGCTTAGCATCTGCATTAATTCACTTAGCGACCGTGGTGATTCGCTTAGCAATTCTACCGACTCGCTTAGTAACTGCGACCAAAAAAAAAAAAGGTTGTTCAATTCCATTGCACGTAACGACCAACTTGCTTAGCAACGGAAAACCCGATGCTAATTGTGGTCGTTAAGCCGAGGACTGCCTGTAGCAGCATCTCGGTTCCGATTCCTAACATTGAACAGAACTTCCTAAGGGCTGAGAGGAGAATGTTTGCCGGGAATAGGAGGACACGATCTCCCAGAAATCGAAGGCAAAATCTCCCCAAAATTGGACCCTTGGGGAGTGGCATCAAGAGTCAGAAGAGTCTCGACAGACTTGAACCCAGGGCCCTGTCTAACAAAACGAAATTCAATGGGGAGAACAGTCAGGTTCTACATTTAGGCAAGAAAGACCAAATGTACATATACACATTAGGTGGTACCTGGCTGAATAGTAGCAACTGTGCGAGGGATCTTGGAGTCCTAGTAAAAAACCACTTAAATAGGAGCCGACGGTGTGTGGCTGCAGCAGAAAAAGCCAACACAGTTCTAGGCTGCATTAACGGAGGGATGGAATCAAGATCACGTGGAGTGTTAATACCACTTTACAAGGCCTGGGTAAGGCCACACTTGGAATACAGCGTCCAGTTTTGGTCACCACCATGTAAAAAAGATGTTGAGACTCTAGAAAGAGTGCAGAGAAGAGGATCCGGGGACCGGAGGCTAAAACATAATAAGGAACAGTGGCTGGAATTGGGGATGTCCAGTTTAATGAAGAAAAGGACAAGGGGGGACACGATGGCAGTCTTCCAATATTTGGGGGGCTGCCCCAAAGAAGAGGGGGTCAAGCTATTCTCCAAAGCGCCTGAAGGCAGGAGAAGAAGCAACGGATGGAAACTAGTCAAGGAGAGAAGCAACCTAGAACTAAGGAGAAACTTCCTGACAGTTAGAACAACTAACCAGTGGAACCACCTGCCTCCAGAAGCTGTGAATGCTCCAACACTGGAGATTTTTAAGAAGAAATTGGAGAACCATTTGTCTGAAATGGTATAGGGTTTCCTGCTTGAGCAGGGGTTGGACTAGATCAGTGTTTTTCAACCACTGTTCCGCGGCACACTAGTGTGCCGCGAGATGTTGCCTGGTGTGCCGTGGGAAAAATTGAAAAGTAATTATAAAATACTTTCTTTGTGTTTATTTGATTCCTATTCAAGAGAATTACTTTATATATAGTCAATATAGGCACAGAGTTAAATTTTTTAACATTTTCTAATGGTGGAGTGCCTCGTGATTTTTTTCATGAAACAAGTGTGCCTTTGCCCAAAAAAGGTTGAAAAACACTGGACTAGATGACCTCCAAGGTCCCTTCCAACTCTGTTATTCTGTTAAAATTGTCCCAAAACTCGGGACCCTCAGGTGGAAAAATACGGGCATGTCTTTGTGTCAGTCTTGTATCTGTTTTCAAGCTGATTTGGACGGGGGGGGGTGTTTCTCCCCATAAAAGTTATCCTGCATTCCCCAGATTGTGGCATAAATGGCTCCAGTTGTCCAAAATTCTACGCGTCCATCCACCAAGTTATTTTGCACACCGGGGCAAAAAAATTAAATAAATAACCACCGGCATCACTTCAAGTCATTGCTTGTAATTCTGATCCGTGGCCTGCTTTGCAAATTAAACCTGTCGACTAATTCAGTCTTCTTGTGTGTGTTTTTTTGTTGTTGTGTTTTTTGCATCTCGGTGTGTATGTGTTTGTGTGTGTGTGTGTGTGTGTGTGTGTGTGTGTTTTAAAAAAATCAATTTGTAATAGACTCGGCGGGTGGTAAATTTTAACCTGTGATTAAAATGTTAATCGATTAATCACGTTTGTCTCGCTGCGCCGAGCCGGCGAGGAAGAACCGAGAGGGTGCGAGTGTTGCAGCACACGTGTTCACAACACGGAGAAATTTGCGGTCCCCGGGCAGCACAACTGGATGTGGAGGATGGGAGCTGTAGTCTGCTGTGCTGTTTCTTCCCCCGCCTCCCGCAACGTGGAGTACCAAAAATCAGAGTAGTAATTTTATCTGCTTCCGATTTTATACACCTGCAAAGTCTTTCCTCTAAAGGTGTGGACTTCAACTCCCAGAATTCCCCAGCCAGATTTTAAAAGGTGTGCAACGCCCAGAATTTCGCAGCCAGCTCTGGCTGGGGAATTCTGGGAGTTGAAGTCCACACCTTTTAAAACCACTAAGTTGGAAAAAGACTCGAGTAGCCTGCATATTTCGGCAAGACGCTCTATCCGAAGAAATGGCTGTGACTTTTGGATAGCACAAGCCGCTGACTCTGGTCGGCCACGTCACAAAAACGAACACAACTGCAAGTTGTTCAGTTTTACAACCATGTGCAAATACAAGGCTCCGCCCTCCCTCAGAATTTTAACCCTGATAACCCCTGTGGGAATAAATACAAATATTTAAAGTTAGCCAGAACAGATCCAGGGGGCCCAAAGCTGCAGGAGATTTTTTTTTTATTGATTGATTGGTTGGTTGGTTGATTGATTGATTGATTTTCAACCGGGAGATTCAAACCAAGTCCTCTTGATTGGTCGGGAGGAAAAGAAGGGGAGCATCCTACTTCTGTTTTCAAATACAGGCTTCCTCGATTTACGACAGCTCATTTAGTGACAGTTCTAAGTTACGACGGCATGGGAAAAAGAGACTTAGGACTGTTTTGTGCATTTACGACCGTTGCAACATCCCTCACGGTCGCATGACCCACATTCAGACACTTGGCAAAGGACTCGTATTTATGATGGTCGCAGTGTGCTCTAGGGTCACATGATCCCCTTTTGCGACCTTCTGACAATCAAAGTCAATGGGCGATTCACTTAATGACCATTTGACTCACTTCCTTTCACTGGTTTAAAACTCTCTGGCCTTGAAGCTGGACAACTGCCTGTGTACAGAACAGACATTGCAAGGAGTCCTCAAATTACAATCCCAAAATTTTCGTCACTAAGCGAGACAGTTGAGGGAGAAATTGCTCCATTTGTGACTGTTCTTGCCAAGCAAATCCCTGCAGTTGTTAAGTGAGCAACGTGGTTGTTAAATGAACCTGGGTCCCCCCTTGACTTCGCTGCTGGAAGGTCTCAAAAAGGGGATCACGTCTCTCTCTCTCTCACACACACACACACACACACACACACATGGATACACACGGACACAAGGACACACACGGACACAAACACAGACACTGCGACCGTCATAAATATGAGTCAGGTTTGCACCTTTGGACCAGCAAAGTTCGTGGGGAAGCCAGGCTTGCTTAGCGACCGTGTTCCTGACTTAAGAACTGAAGCGATTTGCTTAGCAACAGCGGCAGGAAAAATCGTCAAAGGGGGCAGAATCCACTTAACAAAACATCTCGCTTAGCAATGGAAACTTTGATAAATGTTTGATTAATATTTATACTTGTATGTTACTTATATGTTAGGGTGTAGGTCTATACATATGTTGTATATAGTATGTTTAAATGTGTGTTATGTATGTGTACGCTTTGACAGTGGGCAACTAAATTTCATTCTTAATGGGTGCCATTGTGCCCACAGGGGAAAAAAATGACAATAAAGGTTTTCTATCTATCTATCTATCTTCTATCTGTTTGTCCTTCCATCCGTCCATCCATCCATCCATCTATCTGTCTATCATCTGTTTGTCCGTCCATCCGTCCATCTATCTATCTATCTGTCTGTCTGTCTGTCTATCTATCTATCATCTATCTGTTTGTCCGTCTATCTATCTATCATCTATCTATCTATCTATCTATCTATCTATCTATCTATCTATCATCTATCTGTTTGTCCGTCCATCCGTCCATCCATCCATCCATCTATCTATCTATCATCTGTTTGTCTGTCCATCCGTCCGTCCATCCATCCATCTATCTATCTGTCTATCATCTATCTGTTTGTCTATCTATCTATCTATCTATCTATCTATCTATCTATCTGTCTGTCTATCATCTATCTGTTCATCCGTCTATCTATCTATCTATCTATCTATCTATCTATCTATCATCTATCTGTTTGTCCGTCCATCCGTCCATCCATCCATCCATCCATCTATCTATCTATCATCTATCTGTTTGTCTGTCCATCCGTCCATCCGTCCATCCATCCATCTATCTGTCTGTCTGTCTATCTATCTATCTATCTATCTATCTATCTATCTATCATCTATCTATCTATCTATCTATCTATCTATCTATCTATCTATCTTCTATCTGTTTGTCCTTCCATCCGTCCATCCATCCATCCATCTGTCTATCTGTCTATCATCTGTTTGTCCGTCCATCCGTCCATCTATCTATCTATCTGTCTGTCTTTCTGTCTATCTATCTATCATCTATCTGTTTGTCCGTCTATCTATCTATCATCTATCTATCTATCTATCTATCTATCTATCTATCTATCTATCTATCATCTATCTGTTTGTCCGTCCATCCGTCCATCCATCCATCCATCTATCTATCTATCATCTGTTTGTCTGTCCATCCGTCCGTCCATCCATCCATCTATCTATCTGTCTATCATCTATCTGTTTGTCTATCTATCTATCTATCTATCTATCTATCTATCTATCTATCTGTCTGTCTATCATCTATCTGTTCATCCGTCTATCTATCTATCTATCTATCATCTATCTCTTTGTCCGTCCATCCGTCCATCCATCCATCCATCCATCCATCCATCTATCTATCATCTATCTGTTTGTCTGTCCATCCGTCCATCCGTCCATCCATCCATCCGTCTGTCTGTCTATCTATCTATCTATCTATCTATCTATCTATCTATCTATCTATCTTCTATCTATCTATCTATCTATCTATCTATCTATCTATCTATCATCTATCTGTTTGTCCGTCCATCCGTCCATCCATCCATCCATCCATCCATCCATCTATCTATCTATCATCTGTTTGTCTGTCCATCCGTCCGTCCATCCATCTATCTGTCTATCTGTCTATCTATGTATCTATCTAATTATGGTGGTATCAGGGTTAGTCCAGAAGTTGTGAAAGCTCCAACAGTGGAAGTTTTTAAGAAGAGCCATCTGTCAAAGATATGATAGGGTTTCCCGCTTGAGCAGGGGGTTGGACTAGATGACCTCCAAGGTCCCTTCCAACTCTGTTATTCTGTTCTCCACCCGCAGCAGAAGGACTATCCTATTATCCCCATTTTTTCCCCAAGCTGGCGGGGTAGGGGTGGGGCTCCAGGGCTGCCTCTGCACCCACGACCCCTGACCTCTGACCTCAACCTAGACCAAAAGCCCAGCTGACTGGAAACCCTTACAAACAACAAATCCTATTCCTTTCAACTCCAGAAATTTAATAATAATAAAAAAATGTCATTGCAGGAGAGAAACCAGGCAGGGCAAAAGATCTCTCTTTCCCATCGGGGAAGAATGTTAGCAGCCACAATTTTCCTGCAAAGGAGAGACTTTGAAAGCATCCGAAGACGGGGAGGGGAAGATTATAGCATTAAATAATTATAGGTCTATCCCCGAGACCGCAAAGACCATCCAATCTGACCTTTCCGTAACAACCAGGGCCAGGATCTGTCACACCCAAACCCTTCGATGAGATTAAGAGCGGAGTGTGGAGGGAGGCACAGTTTGCCACAAGCCAAGCCGAAGGAAAAATTACGGGCCCTCAGAACCTTCCGTGGGGCACCATGTTATGTGGGGGGAACCCAAACTTTGCTGCCACTTATAGAATAGAATAGAATAGAATAGAATAGAATAGAATAGAATAGAATAGAATAGAATAGAAAATGGAATAGAATAGAATAGAATAGAATAGAATAGAATAGAATAGAATAGAATAGAATAGAATAGAATAGAATAGAATAGAATAGAATAGAATAGAATAGAATAGAATAGAATAGAATAGAATAGAATAGAAGAATAGAATAGAATAGAATAGAATAGAAAATGGAATGGAATGGAATGGAATGGAATAGAATAGAATAGAATAGAATAGAATAGAATAGAATAGAATAGAATAGAATAGAATAGAATAGAATAGAATAGAATAGAATAGAAAATGGAATAGAATAGAATAGAATAGAATAGAATAGAATAGAATAGAATAGAATAGAATAGAATAGAATAGAATAGAATAGAATAGAATAGAATAGAATAGAATAGAATAGAAAATGGAATGGAATGGAATGGAATAGAATAGAATAGAATAGAATAGAATAGAATAGAATAGAATAGAATAGAATAGAATAGAATAGAATAGAATAGAATAGAATAGAATAGAATAGAATAGAATAGAATAGAATAGAATAGAATATAGAATAGAATAGAATAGAATAATAAAATACAGAATAGAATAGAATAGAATAGAATAGAATAGAATAATAAAATACAGAATAGAATAGAATAGAATAGAATAGAATAGAATAGAATAGAATAGAATAGAATAGAATAATAAAATACAGAATAGAATAGAATAGAATAGAATAGAATAGAATAGAATAGAATAGAATAGAATAGAATAATAAAATACAGAATAGAATAGAATAGAATAGAATAGAATAGAATAGAATAGAATAGAATAGAATAGAATAGAATAGAATAGAATAGAATAGAATAGAATAGAATAGAATAGAATAGAATAGAATAGAAAATGGAATGGAATAGAATAGAATAGAATAGAATAGAATAGAATAGAATAGAATAGAATAGAATAGAATAGAATAGAATAGAATAGAATAGAATAGAATAGAATAGAATAGAATAGAATAGAATAGAATAATAAAATACAGAATAGAATAGAATAGAATAGAATAGAATAGAATAGAATAGAATAGAATAGAATAGAATAGAATAGAATAGAATAGAATAGAATAAAAATTAGAATGGAATGGAACAGGAACAGAACAGGAATAGAAATAGGATAGAATAGAATTAGAATTAGAATTGGGAATAGAATAGAAGGGAAGGGAAGGGAAGGGAAGGGAAGGGAAGAGAAGAGAAGAGAAGAGAAGAGAAGAGAAGAGAAGAGAAGAGAAGAGAAGAGAAGATATGGAACAGAATAGAATAGAATAGAATAGAATAGAATAGAATAGAATAGAATAGAATAGAATAGAATAGAATAGAATAGAATAGAATAGAATAGAATAGAATAATAAAATACAGAAGAGAATAGAATAATAAAATACAGAAGAGAATAGAATATAGAAGAGAATAGAATAGAATAGAAATAAGAATAGAATAATAAAATACAGAATAGAATAGAATAGAATAGAATAGAATAGAATAGAATAGAATAGAATAGAATAGAATAGAATAGAATAGAATAGAATAGAATAGAATAGAATAGAATAGAATAGAAAATGGAATGGAATAGAATAGAATAGAATAGAATAGAATAGAATAGAATAGAATAGAATAGAATAGAATAGAATAGAATAGAATAGAATAGAATAGAATAGAATAATAAAATACAGAATAGAATAGAATAGAATAGAATAGAATAGAATAGAATAGAATAGAATAGAATAGAATAGAATAGAATAGAATAGAATAGAATAGAATAGAATAGAATAGAATAGAATAGAATAGAATAGAATAGAATAAAAATTAGAATGGAATGGAACAGGAACAGAACAGGAATAGAAATAGGATAGAATAGAATTAGAATTAGAATTGGGAATAGAATAGAAGGGAAGGGAAGGGAAGGGAAGGGAAGGGAAGGGAAGAGAAGAGAAGAGAAGAGAAGAGAAGAGAAGAGAAGAGAAGAGAAGATATGGAACAGAATAGAATAGAATAGAATAGAATAGAATAGAATAGAATAGAATAGAATAGAATAGAATAATAAAATACAGAAGAGAATAGAATAATAAAATACAGAAGAGAATAGAATATAGAAGAGAATAGAATAGAATAGAAATAAGAATAGAATAATAAAATACAGAATAGAATAGAATAGAATAGAATAGAATAGAATAGAATAGAATAGAATAGAATAGAATAGAATAGAATAATAAAATACAGAAGAGAAGAGAAGAGAAGAGAAGAGAAGAGAAGAGAAGAGAAGAGAAGAGAAGAGAAGAGAAGAGAAGAGAAGAGAAGAGAAGAGAAGAGAAGAGAAGAGAAGAGAAGAGAAGAGAAGATGAAAGGGAGCTTGGAGATCTTCTAGTCCACCCCCCCCACACACACACACACTCAAGCAGGAGAACTTACACCATTTCAGACAAAAATCTTTGTAAAAGATATTTTTTTACGCCTAAAGAAGGAAAGAGAATGGAGGAAGGAGCGCTGAAACGGGAGAAAAATTGGCACCGATTGAAAAAAGGCAGTTACTCCTCGACTTACGAGCATTCGTTGGGTGACCGTTGAAAGTTGCCTGGTAACGACTTCAAAATCCGCGCACTTCGCAACCGGCCTGTCAATGAACAGTTGTAAAATGAGGACTATCTTGACTTACGAACATTTAGCGACGGTTCAAAGTTACAACGCTACCGCAAAAAGGGACTTGCGAGCGTTTTTCACACTTAACCGTTGCAGCGTCCGCCATGGTCACGTGATGAAAATCCAGACGTTCGTCAACCGACTCGCGTTTATGACGGTCGCAGCATCCTAGAAGGGTCACGTGAGATCCCCTTTTTTGCGACCTTCCAACCAGCAAAGTCAAGGGCGGAGGGGGGAGTCTGGATTCGCTTAATGACCACGTGACTCATTTAACATCCGCAGTGATTCACTTAACAGCGGCGGCGAGGAAGGTCTCCAAAGGAGGCAAAACTCGCTGAACAAAAAAGCAAACTGGGCCTCAACTGTGGTCGTACGTCGTAAGTCGAGGACTACGCGCAAAATGCTGGTGCAACCTAGTTTTAGTCATATTTACTTTCCGTGCATGCGTGAATTTTGGGATTTGCAAGATCTTCCTCGTGTTTTGTGGGGGGTTTTGCCCTTGGCATAACGTTGCTAACTCTGGAACGGAACAGCACATTGTGTTAACTATGAGTTTTGTGCGTGCATCTTTGCTCAGGAGTGCTACACACCCTTCAAGAGGTGGGATTCACACATATGCCGGAGCCGGCGTAGCGAAGGGGAAACGAAAAAAAGACTCCATGCTCTGCGCAGGATGGCAAACGCCTTAGACACGTCAACATCTGTTTGCCGAGGAAATGAGGAAATCGTAGGTGAGTGTCGAGAGGCAGAAAATATTTTTACACCTAGACAAGTGTGGCTGCTCTTCGACGTTGGGCCGTGACTTTGCCACCGTGTCATCTGCTCCCTCAGAACAGATGGGAAGGAACCGTTTCTTGGAAGATCTCCAGGAAG
>NC_138205.1:1877782-2021971 GCF_964194415.1 Vipera berus | reverse complement strand
GCCCTCTCTCTCTCTCTCTCTCTCTCTCTCTCTCTCTCTCTCTCTGTGTCTCTCTGAATATAGCCATAAATGCACACACAGACACATTGCGGTCAAAAGTACACTGCGCCCAGCAAAGTTAATTAGTTAATTAATCCACAGCTTCATTGCAAGATTCCAGGACCCTGGTTTTATTTAATTTATTTTTTTAGTTTTTTTCAGCGATTGCCAAAACTGGGCGGGGGGGGGGGGGGGGCAAAACTAGACAAGGCAAACCCCAGGAAAAGTGCTGACATTCCAGACTGAACTTGCAAGGAAACCAGTTTAGTATTATAGGGCTGATACACACACACACACACACAGACCCACATACATACACACTAGGCAGCCAACTTTTAAGATACGGTCCCGAATAATATTTTGCATTTCACATGCATAATCTAGGAAACCTGACAAACCAGAAGAAGAAGAAGAAGAAGAAGAAGAAGAAGAAGAAGAAGAAGAAGAAGAAGAAGAAGAAGAAGAAGAAGAAGAAGAAGAAGAAGAAGAAGAAGAAGAAGAAGAAGAAGAAGAAGAAGAAGAAGAAGAAGAAGAAGAAGAAGAAAAACACCACAGTGGGGAGTAGGAGGAAAGACACAGGGGGGGGAAAAACAGTTTTTCTGTCTGTATTGTGTCTGTAGACACCCCCTTCCCCCCAGATCTTAGCCAAGGCAATGTCATTTTTTTCCCCCACCCTGTTTTTGCTCCCAAAGTGGAGGGGGGAAAAAATGGAGATTTTGCAAAAGTTTGGGGAAAGGAAAACAGGGCTTCACGATTCCAGGCTTGGTCTGAAACTGCCAAGAAGAAACATCCTCCTCCTCGTCTTCTACTTTGCCCCAAACCAAACCAGGGTGCCCACCTTCCGCTCCCCCCCACCTCAAAAACAAAACAAAAAAAACCCTGGGCATTTCCAAACTCTGATTATTATTATTTTTCCCCCCTGTCTCCCGTCTCCTCTTTGCTCAAAGCATCTGCTTCCAAATTCCAAATTCAAACAAAGCAAGAAGCCAAAACCTAACCAGATTTTGTTGCAGAAAAGCCATTCTTTTTTATATATATATATATATTTATTATTTTCCTCCCAACCCTAACCCTCCCAGCACCTGAAGCTGCCTCCCCAGACAATACCTGGATTTTTTTCTTTTTTCCCCCAGGCCCGAGAGAGAAGAAGCTTACTTTTTGTTCGAAGTGTTCCAGTAAATGGGCTCCAGGCTGAGTGCATCTACGAACAAGAGTTCCCAAAAGCAGAGGTGCAAAGCCATATAAAATCCAAGCCCAGAGTTTTCAAAGGCCATCACTGCAAAAAAACAGAGAGTCAGCCACGGGCAGGGGAGGCCAAGACACCAACTCCCCTCCAGTCTCTCTCCTTCTTCCTCTTCCTCTTCCTCTTCCTCTTCTTCTTCTTCTTCTTCTTCTTCTTCTTCTTCTTCTTCTTCTTCTTCTTCTCCTTCTCTTCTTTGTTTTTCTTTCTTTGACACTCTCACCCCCGCCGCTTCCAAGAGGCAACTGCGAATCCCCTCCTGGGCGAGCAGGGTGGGAAAAATAAGCCGAGAGACACAGAGAGGTGCATACCAAATATATTGAGGCAGAAAGAAAGAGAGAAAGAAGAAGAAGAAGAAGAAGAAGAAGAAGAAGAAGAAGAAGAAGAAGAAGAAGAAGAAGAAGAAGAGGAAGAAGAAGAAGAGAGAGGAGCTTTGGGTTTGTTTGGTTTTTAAGGAAAGAATCTGCGGGATCTCACCGGCGGTGGCGGGGTTGGGTGGGTGGGGGGTGGGGGTGGTCAACAAAGTTTTATAAATCCTCCCTTTTGCACCCGGGTCTGGGCCGATGCGAAAAGTTTGCACCACTTACAGAGACTTGCCGAAAAGAAGGGCATTTTTTTTTCCCCTGTCCCTCTCTTCCTGCAGAAAGAAAGAAAGAAAGAAAGAAAGAAAGAAAGAAAGAAAGAAAGAAAGAAAGAAAGAAAGAAAGAAAGAAAGAAAGAAAGGATGGTGAGAGAGGACTGAAAGAAGGAAGGAAAGAAAGAGATGGTAAGAGGAAAAAAGAAAGAAAGGGAAAGAAAGAAAGAAAGAAAGAGAGAGAGAGAGAGAGAGAGAGAGAGAGAGAAAGAAAAAGAGAAAAGAAAGGATGGTAAGAGAGGACTGAAAGAAGGAAGGAAAGAAAGAGATGGTAAGAGAGGAAAAAAGGAAGAAAGGGAAAGGGAAAGAAAGAAAAGGAAAGAAAGAAGAAAGAAAGAAAGAAAGAAAGAAAGAAAGAAAGAAAGAAAGAAAGAAAGAAAGAAAGAAAAGCTGAATCAAGGATTTAGTTCAGAAAGGCAAAAATTGCATCCACTCAGCTGCACCAGCCTCTCCGCTTCCAGATCCTCCAGGAGGTGTGGAAAAGTGTGCAAGAAAGAAGAAGAAAAAAAAAAAAGAGGGGGGGGGGAGAGAGAAAAAGGAGGAATTCATTTGCAAGCCCCCTCCTCTATTTTTCCATCCCTCCGCAGCGCTGGTTTTTTTCTCCTTCCCCAGCAACGAAGAATTCCCAACGATGTAAGCCGGGGGGGGGGGGAGGAAAGGGGGAGGGAAGAGAGAGAATTTAAAAAAAAACGAGAATAAGGAAACGGAGAGATTTTTTCCCCTTCCTCCTCTCCCTTCTTGTTCTTTCTTTCTTTCTCTCTCTCTCTCTCTCTCTCTCTCTCTTTGGGGGGGGGGAAGAAGAGGAAAAAGGGAGGAGAGAAGAAGTGGTGAGCGTGAAAAAGCGGAATGGAGAGACAGCCCCCAAAGCGCAGGAACCGGAGTCTGGAGATGAAAGAAGATACGGAACGCGGAGCGAAAGGGGGGAAGAGGAAAGAGAGAGAGAGGGAGGAATAAAAAATAAAAATAAAAAAAAAGAACTTCGGACGAAAGAGGAGGAGGAGGAGGAGGAAGAAGAATGAGAAAAGGGAGGGGGGGGAAAAAACAAAACACACAGCAACAACCAGGACTCCGGTTGTCGCCTGAATGCAAAAAAATAAAATAAAAAGAAAATAAAATAAATAAATTCGGAGATGGGAGAGGCTCGTCCTTGCCCAGACAATTGCAAACGCAAAGGGAGAAAAAAAAAGGACGCTTGAAGCATGCACAAAAAGAGAAAAACAGGGGTGGGGGGTGGGGGGAAATATTGGGTGCCTTCTCTCTCTCTCCCCACCCCCCCCCAAAAAAAAACCCTTTTATTTATTTATTTCCCCCCCCCCAGGTGAATGGAAAGAAGGGTGGTAGGAGATTAATGGCAGGGCTGTTTGGAAAGGCGGCAGCATATTGGAAAGATAAGCCGGAATTTGAAAGGGGCAAAAGGCGTAGAAGCGAGGGGTGGGGAAGGACAGGGGGGTGGGGGGGATGGGGAGGGTGAAAATGGGGGGGAGGGCAGGAAAAAGAGAGGGGGGACGTGCCCCCCTCTCCTCCTCCTCCTCCTCCTCCTCCTCTTCTGCACAAATTAAGGCATTGTGTCTGGAGGTTTCCAAGCCTGCCAGATGTGGTTTGCAAGTTTCCACCTTGGAAGATTTTTGGAAGGGGGAAAAATATATATATATATATCTATATATATCTATATATATATCACTTTGCAGAGAGGCTGCTTCAACTTTCCAGAGATCCTGGGAGGGTGTGTGTGTGTGTGTGTGTGTGTGTGTGTGTCTCCCAGGCGGGAGCTGCACCTGTTGAGTTTCCAGCTTGTCGAGAAAGGGCTGGGTCGGGCATCAGGGCATGAAGTGGGGGGGGACTGTGGAAAGGCCCCCCAAAACTGCTTTTCAGGCGCCAAATAAAATGAAGACCTCCTGGCCTGTGTTGGGCGTGGCTGAAAAACCAGGTTAGCTACAAGCCAGGTTCTGGGCCTGTGTTTAGGATGCCCGCAGGGTGTCTGGGATTAGAGGCATCCCCCAAGGGGGCGGATGTGGCCGTGCCCCCCCCCAAGCTCTCCCCATTCCCCATAAAGGGAGGACGATGAGAATCACGGAGTTTCAGAAGAAACGGTTCTCCGAAAACTCAGCTTCCCTAAGTCAACTACACCTCCCAGAATCCCTAGCAGTGGAACGTCCACGCCAGCAAGGGGATTCTGGGAACTGCCAAGCCAGAACTACAGCATCACTCAAATAGCTGGGCTAAAACTACACCTCCCAGAATCCCTAGCAGTGGAACGTCCACGCCAGCAAGGGGATTCTGGGAACTGCCAAGCCAGAACTACAGCCAGTTGCTTAACCGGCTGTGCTAGAACTACACCTCCCAGAATCCCTAGCATTGTAACATCCCTGCTGACAGGGAATTCTGGGAATTCCTAAAATTAACATCCCTGCTGACAGGGAATTCTGGGAACCGCTGAGCGAAACCCACAGTTTTAACCAGCAACTCCCAGAATTCTTAGCCGTGGAACAGCAGGGGATTCTAGGAAATGTCGACGCCTGACCACCGCAAGCCTTCGGGTCAGGGAGGTTAATTTGCAAAGCCCTGGGCCTTCCATATCGGGGGGGGGGGGGGAAACCCATATTTGCCAGGGTCTGTTCAGAAAGACCGTCTCTCTTTCCTATAATTATCCTGGCTTACGACAAACCGTTCATTTCGCGGCCCTCCAAAACCTCAGACCTTCCAAGGCACCGTTTAAAATCTGGCTTACTTTGCATATTTAGCAAGTGCAAAGATGCTCATTTTTTGCATTCGCGGGTTTGGCGAGGCTGAATCGGGGCGAAGGAATTTGGGGAGAAACTGCCCCCCCCCAAAAAAAGGAAAACTGAAAAGAAAGAAGCCAAGTTTTGTGATTTGCAGCTGGGAAACCAAGATAGTTTGCTTTATCCTGGCAGGTCACCTTCACCCGTGATGCTGGGCTGGCTGTAAACTTGGCTTAATGTTTTTCTTTTTCTCTTTCCTCTTTCTTTCTTTCTTTCTTTCTTTCTTTCTTTCTTTCTTTCTTTCTTTCTTTCTTTCTTTCTTTCTTTCTCTCTCCCCCCCTTCCTTCCTTCCTTCCTCTCTCATTCTTTCTTTCTTTTTTCTTTTTTTCTCTTTCTTTCTTCTTTCTTTCTCTCTCTCTCTCTCTCCCCTTCCTTCCTTCCTTCCTTCCTTCCTCTCTCTCTCTCTCTCTCTTTCTTTCTTTCTTTCTTTCTTTCTTTTTCTTTCTCTCTCTCCCTTCCTTCCTTTTTCTTTCTTCTTTCTTTCTTTCTTTCTTTCTTTCTTTCTTTCTTTCTTTTTTTCTTCTTTCTTTCTCTCTCCCTTCCTTCCTTTCTTTTTTCTTTCTTTCTCTCTCTTTCCCCCTTCCTTCCTTCCTTCCTTCCTTCCCTTTCTTTCTTTCTTTCTTTCTTTCTTTCTTTCTTTCTTTTTTATTTATTTTCACTGAATGTGTTATTTAAACGCAGCCCACTTAATTCCTATTTTGCTGCAGAGTGCCCATCCCGAAAACCTAGTAATTCAGTGAATAAGCATATTATATCCATCCACGGTTTGCATTTTTCTTGCTTTCCAAAACAAAAAAAAATATCTTGCAAAAAAATTAAGAGACAGAGAAAAGAAGAAAAGCAAACAAACAGCAGCCAGGTAAAATTGGAAACTTTTGAAACAATCTACAAGGTGGCTAGTCCTCAGTGTGAAAGTGCAGGACAAAATCCTGCCAAAGAAAATCTGATTCCTTCTTCCAAAACTTGAGTGTGTAAGTAAGCCACATCACTACAAATAGTCCCCGACTTACAATGATTTGTTTAGTGACGGTTCAAACTCACCAAGGCACTGAAAAAGTGACTTATGGCCATTTTTTGTACTTACGACCGTTGTAGCATCCCCACGGTCACATGGTTAAAATTCAGACAGTCGGCAACTGACTCGTATTTACGATGGTTGAGGGTCCTGGGATCGTGTAATCCCTCTTTTGTGGCCTCCTGACAAGCTAAGACAAGTGGCAAGAAAGGTCATAAAACGGGGCAAAATATACTTAACAATCCTGTTACTCACTTCAGGACTGCAGTGACTCACTTCGGTACGGCGAGAAAGTTCGTAAAACGGGGCAAAATTCACTTAACAAATGTCTCGCTTAGCAACAGGAACTCGGTTGCGGTCGTAAGGCAAGGACTACCCGTATTAAATATCCGGTGGTGCCGAGGCCATCCACATTTTGGACCCACCAAATCTCTGGACAGGCTCCAGTTCAGAGAAACGGCAGCTCAGCTCCCCGAACGCCGTGGTTTTGAATTCGCAGCCAGCCGGGCGACGAGGCCGAAACCCTGCCTCTGAGCACGCACAGACAGAAGGAAATCTGGGATTTTCAAACCGCCCTTTTCCGACTCCATCTCTGTTTGAGCTGGGAAGTGGTGCTCAAATTCTTGTTTATCTTTTTGGAAACGGGATCTGGGAGAAGCGCCCTCCGAAATCTAAATATTTTCTCGTAACCCTGCTGGACTCGGCTTAGCGACGGAGTGCCTCCCCTCGCTCTGTGTACATTCCGGGGTTGTTTCCTCCCCCAACCCCGGCTAGCTCGGCTCCTTGGCAGCCTGAGGTTTTGGGGGAAAGCGTTTAGGAAGGAAATCGTAAGGAATGAACGGAGTGATGGAACACGGCTAGTCCTCGAATTATGACGGTTCATTTAGCGACCGTTTGGGAGCAAGGCAGGGAGGTTTCTGCAAGCGGAAAAGGTGGGGAAATCGTAACAGAAGATGCAGAATGAACGGAGTGATGGAACACGGCTGGTCCTCAAATTATGACAGTTCATTTAGGGACCGTTCGAAGTTACAACAGCAGTGACAAAAGGGACTTAGGACCATTTTTCACACTTACGACCGTTGTTCACGCAATCAACATTCAGACGCTCGGCAACTGACGCGTACTTATGACGGTTTCAGTGTGTCCGGGAGAGGGGTCACGCGATCCCCTTTTGCGACCTTCTGACAAGCAAAGTCAAGGGGGGGAGCCTGATTCACTTAAGGACCGTGTGACTCACTTAACAACCACAGCGATCCTCTTAACGACTGTGGCAAGACAGCTTGTAAAAGGGAGCCAAATTCACTTAGCAAATGTCTCGCTTAGCATCAGAAATTTTGGCCTCAATCGCGGTCATAAGCCGAGGACTTGGAAGGGACCTGGGAGGTCTTCTAGTCCAACCCCCTGCTCAAGGGATCGGCGTGTTTTACCCCTTTGGCAGACACGTTGGCCAGAAAACAAGCAACAGCTAGTCCTCAATTTACGACACACAATTGGGAGCCGAGCTTCCATTGCTAAGCAAGGCAGGGCGTTAAATGAGTCACTTCCAATTTTACGACCTTTTTGTCATAATTATTGTTAAGTGAATCGCTGCGGTCATTAAGCAAATCCACCTGCCCCCGTCGTCGGAAGTTGGCTGGGACGGTCGCAAACGGCGATCACATGATGCTCATAAATACATGCTGGTTTCCTAGAGCCCCAGTTTTGATCACGGGACGGTTGGGGCGTTGCGATGGTCGTAAGTAATTTATTTTCTCCGTCATAACTTTGAACAGTCACTAAACCAACGACTGTAAGTCAAGGACTAGCTACAAAGGACATTATTGGATGGATGTGCTGATGGATGGATAAACATCTCACAATACCGATCAGGAACCCTTAATCCAACCGGTAAAGCTGGGTGAGGGTTTAAAGCAGTGAGGACTAGCGACATGCTATAGTGTGCGGTGGGCAAATCAACGTTGAACCTTGTCAGTCTTAATCCCGACCAGGTTTTACAGCTCCGGAATATGTGATATTTTGAGGGAAGTTCAGTTTGTGGGGTTCTCTGGCGCCCCAAATCTCAAGTGACACCCCGCCCCCCAAAAAAGGAAAAACTACAAGCTTGGTTGAAACTCCGATCTGTATCTTACATTCCCTTGTAGGTTTTCCAAGGAGGGCGGGGAATTAATTAATGCTTAATTTAATTCAATTTTGCATGGAGATTAAATTAATTAGACCCATTTAATAGAGACCTAGGACCCATGGTGAAAGACTTAGGACTGGACTGGCAGACTCAGATTTCCTGCACGGTCACACACAGATGACGAGGTGTGCGTGTGTGTGTGTGTGTGTGTGTGTGTGTGTAAATTTGGGTATCGGGGTTTCTCCCTCGCAGGGTGATTGTTCGGGAGAGGGGAAGGAGAATTTCCCACCTATTTTCTTGTGTGTGAGAGGAAAGGCAGACATAAGCTTTTGGCAAGGGTTCGAGAGTCTTCTTGAAAACACCTGCAAGACTGAACCTTTGAGTAAATAGTGTTTCTCATCCCTGGGGCAGTTTTAAGAGACATGGACTTTAACTCCCAGAATTCCCCAGTCAGCAATGCTTGGTGTGTGTTTTTTTTCTTCCTCCCCTCCCCCCCCGCATCTCCTAGAGCGGAGAGATTGCAAAGGAAAGGATTATAAGAGAGTAGTAAGCAGGCCACAACAGGCATACGTATCCAAAGGAATGCAGTAGTTCCCGGGAATTCTGGGAGTTGGAAGTCCACCCATCTTAAAAGTTGCCAAGAAACCCTGGAACATTTCATGCATCCCTCCAGACCAGAAGGTGCCCGGGTAAACCGAGATCAAGGTTCAAATTGTCCCCCCCCCCCAACAAGAGTTAAAAAGCACAAAATAACCCACACTGCTGACATAGGTCAAAAAGCTATAATTTATGACCTAGAATACAAAACAGAAGCCAGCTTGCCTGCTGGATGAGGGGCAACCTCTTCCCCGCAGCATACGGGACCCTTTTCAAAATGCTTAAATCGTCCTCAAGTTTCTAGTCCTTGTGGTTTTCTCTAAGTACGATCCGAGCTCTGAAAACATTGTTAGGAGCCAAAGCTGGACTTTTTTTTAAAAAAAAAAGCCTTTGCTTGATGGGATTTTTTAGGGAGGGGGTGCCTTCTTAATTAAGGCATTTTGGGAGATTTCCCCCCCCCAAGCAGAGAGGCAGAGACCCCCCCCTCCCCAAATTTAGCAGGGCTTTGTAGAGGGGAGTAAGTTAAAAGTGCTTGGAAGCCAGTAACGTGTGAACCAGAAAGGAAAAGGCGCCACCTACAGGCCGTGAGAGGAAATGACAGGCTGGATTGTAGGAACAAAGAAGACTTGGAGGCCAGGGCTTGAAGCAAAATAAACCTCCAATGTTGGTTTGTTTTGCGTTGCTCGGAGCTAACTCTGGAGCAGGGGCAGAGTTCCAACAGAGGAACACAGAAGGCCTCCTTCTATTACCACGGTTCGTTTAGTGACCGCTCGACCTGAAAATCGCCCTTTAAAAAAAATAAATGCCAGCAGGGGGAATTCTGGGAATTGAAGTCCGCAAGCCTTAAAGTTGCCAAGTTTGGAGAACCTGCTTTTTATGGGAAAGGTCCCGGGAGGGTCTCCTGGCTCTAGGAAGGATGCCGGACCCCCACTCTGTGGCAGTGTGAAAATGCACAAGTCGTCTGTCTTTGTCAAACCCCAGGATGTGGTTGTGTCCTTGTGCACAACGGAGGCGGCCCGGCGGAAAAGTTGCAAGTCGTTTTGTGTTGCCCATCTAGGCTGAGTTGAGCTGAGCGCCAGTTAACCAGGATTGGCTCTTCCTTGTTCGTGGAGAGTCAACCCAGACTTAAAAGAGGGTTTAACTGCTAGTTTGTGGACCAGCAACTTGTAAATGCGTTGTGCAAATTGGTGCAAACGAGACCACATCCGTGGGGAAAGGTCGACACAGTCAAAAAGGTTGTGGCTATCGCACCATTGTGGCCACCCTCCTGACTCGGGTTGATTCTTTTCCCGGCAGACAGGGAATACACGACTTACGACGGCAAGCGAGCCCAAAATGTTCGTCGCTAAGCGAGACACTTACCCAGCGCATTTTGCTCCGTTTTACCACCTTCCTGGCCACCGTCGCTAAGGGAGTCCTTGCAGCGGTTAAGTGAGCCACACGGTCGTTAAGTGAACCCGGCATCCCCCCCCCCTATTCACTTTGCTTGTCGGAAAGTCGCAAAAGGGGATCGCGTGACAACACACACCCCTCGGGATGCTGCGACCGTCATAAATACGAGTCAGTTGCTTAGCTTCAGAATTCTGATCGCGTGTCCCCAGAACGCTGCGACCATCGTAAACACGAGTCCGTTGCCCAGCGTCCGAATTTTGATCGCGTGACCCCGGGGATGTTGCAACGGCCGTAAGAGTGAAAAATGGTCACAAGTCACTTTTTTTCAGAGCCGTCGTAACTCTGAACGGTCACTAAGTGAACGATCGTAATTCGAGGACTGACCGGTAACTGGTTTGGCTGTGGGAGGTGACCTGAACAGAATTGTTGGGTTGGTTAAATCGGAATAAGTTTGGCGCCCAATTTTCATTTCCCCCCCCCCAAGTGTACACCAGATATTGTCCTCGACTTACAATGGTTGAGTTAGTGACCGTCCAAAGTTACATCACTGAGAAAAGTGAGTTAGGACCGTTTTTCGCACTTACGTCCGTTGCGGCAACCCAGGGTCACATGATCAAAATTCGGACGCTGGGCAACCAACTCGTGTTTATGACGGTCACAGCATCCCGGGGGGAGGTCACGTGATCCCCCTTTTCGACTTTCCGAGGAGCAAAGTTAATGGGGGAAAGCTGGATTTGCTTAACGACCGTGTTACTCACCTGACAACCGCAGCGATTCACTTCACAACTGTGGCAAGGAAGGTCATTAACGGGACAAAACTCACTTAACGACTGTCTCCCTTATCTGAGGAAAATTTCGGCTCAATTGTGGCCGTAAGTCGAGGACTCCCTGTAACCGCCTAACGGTGGGAGATCTGCAAAGGGAAAAGGGTCGAACAAGTCAAGATGGCGGCCACAAGCGTGCGACAGCCACAACGTTTTTGATTGTGTCAGTGTCTCCCCGCCGATGTGCTGCCTGGCGGTCTCGTTTTCACACAAAGGTGCAAACACATCTACAAGTCGCTGGTCCTCACAGCTGCAGGGATTCCCTTGACAACTGTGGCGAGGAAGGTCGTTAAATGGGGCAAAACCCATTTAACAACCGTCGCAGGTCGTACGTCGAGGACTGCCTGTGTAACTCGCACAATCTCCTCCTGCGCAGACCCACAAACTCTTTGCCCTCGCTCTGTTCCCCGCCGGGCGAAGGCCGCCGCCCCAAGGCTCCGTGCAATGACGCTCCGCAACAATTCTGGGCACGGTTGTGTGCAGCTGGGATGCACACACGTGTGTGTGTGTGTGTGTGTGTGTGTGTGTGTGTGCACACACACAAGGCGGGGAGAGAGAGAACGATGCTCCTGCAGCTGACGAGGACCCGCTGGGTGGGAAACAAAGTGTGAGATTGTGACGGGGGCGAACAAGCCGAGACACAACCCGGGGCGAGAGGAAAGGAGTGTCACACAAGTGAGAAGACACAACTTGGAAATTGCCAAACAGTGACCGCCTGCCTTGGCAAGCCCCCTCCCAGCTCAAAGGAGACCCCCCCCCGACTCCGGCTGCCTTTCTGCCTGTTTTCTCCTGTAGTAAAAGGCCCCCACCTCGGAGGTTTTGCTTGGCAACTGCCTGAAAAAGGAATCTGCTGGGGCCCAAGGATCTGACCATGTGCAGAGTGCAATTTGCTCTCTCCCTCCTCCCCCCCACCCCACCCCCATCAGCCAAGCAGGGTCCCAAGTGGTTAAGATCTATAGAAGAGAATTATTTGTGGGTCAGGGCTGAAATGAGGGGTGGTCTTTGGTGCTCTCTGAGCTGGGCGGTTTTCTGGCAGACGTCTCGTGACCCAACTTGGTTACATCATCAGGGCTAGGAGGGAGGTGGGGTTACACACCGGAAGGGTGCAGGAGGAGGAGGAGGAGGAAGAGGAAGAGGAGGAGGAGGAGGAAGAAGAAGAAGAGGAGGAGGAGGAGGAGGAGGACGACTGTGGGGTCCTTGGGGGTCTCTGAGCTGGGTGGTTTCCTTGCAGACGTTTCATGACCCAACTAGGGAACATCATCAGGGCTAGAAGGGAGGAGAGGAAGGAAGGAGGGAAGGGAGGGAAGGAGGAAGGAAGGAAGGAAGGAAGGAAGGAAGGAAGGAAGGAAGGAAGGAAGGAAGGACTGTGCGGTCCTTGGTGCTCTCTGAGCTGGGTGGTTTTCTGGCAGATGTTTCATCAGGGCTAGGAGGGAGGGGGGGTTGCACACCGGAAGGGGGCAGGAGGAGGGGGGGAGGAAGAGGAGAAGGAGGAAGAAGAAGAAGAAGAGGAGGAGGAGGAGGAGGGCTGTGGGGTCCTTGGGGGTCTCTGAGCTGGGTGGTTTCCTTGCAGACGTTTCATGACCCAACTAGGGAACATCATCAGGGCTAGAAGGGAGGAGAGGAAGGAAGGGAGGGAAGTAGGGAGGAAGGAAGGAAGGAAGGAAGGAAGGAAGGAAGGAAGGAAGGAAGGAAGGAAGGAAGGAAGGAAGGAAGGAAGGAAGGAAGGACTGTGGGGTCCTGGATGGTCTCTGAGCTGGGTGGTTTCCTTGCAGACGTTTCATGACCCAACTAGGGAACATCATCAGTGCTAGAAGGAAAGGAAGGAAGGGAGGAAGGGAGGAAGGGAGGGAGGAAGGAAGGAAGGAAGGAAGGAAGGAAGGACTGTGGGGTCCTGGGTGCTCTCTGAGCTGGGTGGTTTTCCTGCAGACGTTTCATGACCCAACTAGGGAACATCATCAGGGCTAGGAGGGAGGGGGGGTTGCACACCAGAAGGGGGCAGGAGGAGGGGGGAGGAGGAGGAGGAGGAGGAAGAAGAGGAGGAGGAGGAGGAAGAGGAGGAGGAGGAGGAGGAAGAGGAGGAGGACTGTGGGCTCCTTGGTCTTCTCCAAGCCGGACTGATGATTTCCACAAGCTCAACCCCCTTCCCGAAATAAGCCATCTTCTCCATTCACACAATCCTCCAGACCAGCTTTCGGCTGGGTCTCCTGCAGCTAAGCCTCCCCCCCTCAAAAAAAACAACCCCTCCTCCCTCCCCCCCCCAGGAGGTGCCCAGGCCTTTGGCTGCCGAAGCCCCAGAAGGGCAAGAGAAACCCTAAATGGGGGGATGGGGAGGGGTCCCCAGCCAGGTCAGACCCTTCCCAGCTTTTGGGTTTGTCCTTGAAAAGGCTGCCTTCAGGTGCTTTGGCAACACCAGACCCTCATTCTCGGTTTGCCCGGTTGCCAGGCAACCGTCTCTCCAAGCAAGCCTTCAATTGGGAAGGGGTGGGGGGGGAGACCATTAGCAGGGAACGGAGGGAGGGGGCTCCAGCAGAGACCAGGAGCCGAATTCTGCTGGGGCACGTTAGATTGGGAGGCCCGGCCCTATTCCAGATGTTCTTCCCAGGGGTTTTGCGGGATGAAAGGTGCGGCATTTGCGTGCATCACAACTGGCAAAGGACACTTTGAAAAGTGAGGGGGGGGGTTCCTCGGCTTTGGGAGACCCTCTCCCCAGCTTTCTCCCCGAACCCAGAGCCAGCTCAACGGGGTCTGCTGGCTAGTGGTGCAAAGTGGGGGTACCCATTTGCTACTTGCCGAGACGTTCATTTCCCCCCAAAGGGGAATAAATACAGGAAGTCCTCATCTTACGACCGTGTGAGACGTGATCCCCTTTTGTGACCATCAAGTAAAGTCAATAAGGGTGTGGGGGGGGGAGCTGGATTTGCTCAATGACTGCGCGACTCGCTTAGCCGCTGCGGCGAATCTGCTTAAAAATTAGGCCAAGAAAAGTCGCAAAATGGGGGCAAGAGTCAGTTAGCAACTGTCTCGCTTAGTGACTGAATGGTCGTAAGCCGAGGACTGTCTGTGATCAATTGCCTCGATGGGCTGTTTGCATTTGGATGGGGGTCTTTTCGCTTTGCAGCACGAGCATCTGGGGGAAAAAAACCCTAATTAATGATTATTTTGTTATTGTTGTGGTTGTGATTATTATTATCTTGGAGGAAGTATGCAAAAAGATTCCACTCGGGAGAATCTACTGGATTTCCATGAGCTTGGACTGGTAGGGATTCTGGAGCCTGCCCCCTTGTGGTAGTCAGCAAGCATTACACCCTCTCCTTCTGGCAGGGTTGAACCACTGAACTTCTTATCCCCAGCCAGCTCCAATTGCTTTACTGGGTCTGCATGGTTGTGTGTACGTGTGTGTGTGTGTGTGTCATTGCATTCCTGCACCAAAGGGAATCCTCGGCTTAGGACCGATCACTTAACAAGCCTTCGAAGTAATGACAGATCCGCAAAAAAGGTACTTAGGACAGGACTGCTTAGTTCCAGTCCTGCCTTAGGTAGGAAAGCCAACTGGGTGACTTTGAGCCAATCGCCAGGAGACGGTGAGTTCTAGTCCCGCCTTAGGCATGAATGCCAGCTGGGTGACGCTGGGCCAATCACCAGGAGACGGTGAGTTCTAGTCCCACCTTAGGCACGAAAGCCGGCTGGGTGACTCTGGGCCAATTTATTTATTTATTTATTTAATTGGATTTATATACCGCCCTTTCCCGCAGGACTCAGGGTGGTTTACAGGGTATTTAAAACAAGAAATACAAAAGTTAAAAACAATTAAAAATAATTACAACAGTCCCTGAAAAAGTAAAAAAAAACCGATTAAAATTAAAATTAAAAAATTCTCAGCCTGGGCCAGAGAGCTCGAAGAGCCAGGTCTTCAGGTCCCGGCGGAATGAACGAAGGTCGGGGGCAGTCCTGAGCTCCACGGGCAGCTGGTTCCAGAGGGCAGGCGCCCCCACTGAGAAGGCCCTATCCCTGGGTATTACCCGCCGGCAATCTCTTACCGGTGGGACCCTGAGAAGACCCTCCCTGTGGGAGCGCACTGGACGAAGGGAAGTTGATGCCGGCAGCAGGTGTTCCCTTAGATAATCTGGACCCTCGCCATTTAGGGCTGTATAGGTCATCACCAGCACCTTGAATCTCACCCGGAGGGCAACCGGAAGCCAATGCAGCTCACGGAGAAGAGGTGTTACATGGGAGTATCGGGAAACCCCCATCACAACTCGCGCGGCTGCATTCTGCACCAGCTGAAGCCTCCGAGTGGTCCTCAAGGGCAGCCCCATGTAGAGAGCGTTGCAGTAGTCTAAACGGGAGGTCACGAGCGCATGAGTGACTGTGCGTAGGGCATCTCGGTCCAGGTAGGGTCGCAACTGGCGCACCAGGAGAACCTGAGCAAAAGCCCCCCTGGTCACGGCTCCTATGTGGTCTTCAAAATTGAGCCGGGAGTCAAGGAGGACACCCAAGTTGCGAGCCCTATCAATGGGGAGTAACACCTCACCCCCCATCGTTAGAGGTAGAATAGTCTGGTTAACCCGAGATGCCGATATGCACAGCCACTCAGTCTTGGCGGGATTGAGACAAAGCCTGTTTCTCACCAGGAGACGGCGAGTTCTAGTCCCGCCTTAGATATGAAAGCCAGCTGGGTGACTCTGGGCCAATCACCAGGAGACGGCGAGTTCTAGTCCCGCCTTAGATATGAAAGCCAGCTGGGTGACTCTGGGCCAATCACCAGGAGACGGCGAGTTCTAGTTCCGCCTTAGATATGAAAGCCAGCTGGGTGACTCTGGGCCAATCACCAGGAGACGGCGAGTTCTAGTCCCGCCTTAGATATGAAAGCCAGCTGGGTGACTCTGGGCCAATCACCAGGAGACGGCGAGTTCTAGTTCCGCCTTAGATATGAAAGCCAGCTGGGTGACTCTGGGCCAATCACCAGGAGACGGCGAGTTCTAGTCCCGCCTTAGATATGAAAGCCAGCTGGGTGACTCTGGGCCAATCACCAGGAGACGGCGAGTTCTAGTCCCGCCTTAGATATGAAAGCCAGCTGGGTGACTCTGGGCCAATCACCAGGAGACGGCGAGTTCTAGTCCCGCCTTAGATATGAAAGCCAGCTGGGTGACTCTGGGCCAATCACCAGGAGACGGCGAGTTCTAGTCCCGCCTTAGATATGAAAGCCAGCTGGGTGACTCTGGGCCAATCACCAGGAGACGGCGAGTTCTAGTCCCGCCTTAGATATGAAAGCCAGCTGGGTGACTCTGGGCCAATCACCAGGAGACGGCGAGTTCTAGTCCCGCCTTAGATATGAAAGCCAGCTGGGTGACTCTGGGCCAATCACCAGGAGACGGCGAGTTCTAGTCCCGCCTTAGATATGAAAGCCAGCTGGGTGACTCTGGGCCAATCACCAGGAGACGGCGAGTTCTAGTCCCGCCTTAGATATGAAAGCCAGCTGGGTGACTCTGGGCCAATCACCAGGAGACGGCGAGTTCTAGTCCCGCCTTAGATATGAAAGCCAGCTGGGTGACTCTGGGCCAATCACCAGGAGACGGCGAGTTCTAGTCCCGCCTTAGATATGAAAGCCAGCTGGGTGACTCTGGGCCAATCGCCAGGAGACGGCGAGTTCTAGTCCCGCCTTAGATATGAAAGCCAGCTGGGTGACTTTGAGCCAATCCTCCTCTCTCTCAGCCCAGCCCACCTCACAGGATTGTCGTGGTGGTGAAAAGAGGAAGACGCACGGAACATGTTTGCCTTCTTGAGTTCGGCAGAAACAATAAAAGCGGGATACAAATAAATTAATCATTTTTTTTAAAAAAACTTCCCAATTTATTGAGAGTTGTGGAGTTTGGGACTGGCTTGGTGAGGAAGACTTGAAACAATATGGATCCTCTGGGAGAAACCTTTATGAAATCTTTCATTAGGGGATGAAAGCCACGTCTTTTTTTCCTGTGAAAATAAGTATTGGAAAGAAGGAATTTGGCTCTAAATATGGAGAAAGCCGTCTGAGCTTTCTCCAAAGTCTGTCGGTTTGGGCAACGCCGGAAAAAACACGGATATCCCAGAGAAGCGAGGAATTCCAGGAAAAGAAACCTCTGTGTGTGTGGGGGGGGGGAAATCCGGTATTTCTCGCTGAGTTCAAAAAGAGAGAGGAAAGGGGACCAAGAAGAAAGATCGGGGCCTCTACTGAGACCCCCGTCAGGGCTTTCTCCTCCGTGAAAGACACACACACACACACACCGCCATTGGGTCTGTTGTTGAGACACTTGTGTCTCCTGTTGTGTCTTCAGAACGAGCTCTGGCGTCCATCCGGACCGAGGCACACCACGTCCGGGAGTCGTAGTTATGCGCCCAGTCCTGAAACCGGCAAGCGGAATAGCTTGGTGCAGGATCCTGCCACGATTCTTGTTCGGCTCCTCGTGCCACAGAGGAGGAGGCGGCCACGGCTGGAGTCTGGTCTTCTGGGCTAGGAAACGGCCCCCTCGCTTTGCGAGTCCGGGCTGCACCACCACAACCGGAGAGCGTTGTCGCCCTGCGTCCGAAGAGGGGCGACTGGACGGTCCCCTCCTTCTTCCGCCTCGTCCTCTCCACTCTCTGGCAGATCGGGAAAATGCCGCTGGCCCGAAGCGGTGGCCAGCAGAGGGAGGCTGGGGTGGAGGCTGGAAGAAAGAGGGGGGGAGAGGGATTAGGAAGACGAACCGGGGCTGGCTGGCTGGTGCCCCCCCCGGGACCGCAGGCTGCCACATCTGGAACGCCTGCCCTGCTCCGAGGGCCAAGGGTGACCCACAGCTGGAGAAGCTCTTGGCAAGAGGCCGATCCTGCGGCGGAAGCAGCATTGAATAGCACGCGGATGGGGGAGCTGTGTTAGCGATCCGGAGGGAGATCAAGAGGCTTTTTCTTTTGCAAGATCCAGTCTGGGTCGGTCACTGGGACCAGAACTTCTGGACTGAGGCTGGAGCCCGTCTTCTCTCTACTGGAGGCTTTATTCCCTATTCCTGTTCCTATCCCCCATTCCCAATTCCATTCCGTTCTTCATTTATTCTATTCTGTTGCATTCTCCTTGTTCTGTTCTGTTCTATATTTTATTATTCTATTCTATTCTAATTTTGTTCTATTCTATTCCTTATTCTATTCTATATTTTATTATTTTATTCTATATTTTATTATTCTATTCCATATTTTATTATTCTATTCTATTTCTTATTCTATTCTATTCTATATTTTATTATTTTATTCTATATTTTATTATTCTATTCTATTCTATTCTATTCTATTCTATTCTATTCTATTCTATTCTATTCTATTCTATTTTATTTTATTTTATTCTATTATTATTTTGTATTATTCTGTTCTATTCCATTCCATTCCATATTTTCTACTGTGTAGGTTTATGCATATGTTGCATGGAGCATGTTTAAATGTGTGTTATGTATGTGTACACTTTTGAAAGCAAGCAACAAAATTTCATTTTTAATGTGTGCCATTGTGCCCACAGTAAAAAAATGACAAAGGCTATCTATCTATCTATCTATCTATCTATCTATCTATCTATCTATCTATCTATATCTATCTCTCAACTCTATCTATCTATCTATCTATCTATCTATCTATCTATCATCTATCTATCTATCATCTATCTATCTATCTATCTATCTATCTATCTATCTATCTATCTATCTATCTATCTATCATCTATCTATCATCTATCTATCATCTATCTATCTATCTATCTATCTATCATCTATCTATCTATCTATCTATCTATCTATCTCTATCTATCTATCTATCTATCTATCTATCTATCTATCTATCTATCTATCTATCTATCATCTATCTATCTATCATCTATCTATCATCTATCTATCTATCTATCTATCTATCTATCTATCTATCTATCATCTATCTATCTATCTATCTATCTATCTATCTATCTATCTATCTATCTATCTATCTATCTCTATCTACCTACCTACCTACCTACCAAGCAAGCAAGCAACCATTATATGCCACCCATATGGTCACCTACTGGCCCTGGGCAGCTTCCAAGAACCATTTTCCTTCTCCCATTTTCAGTCTCCTGCAGGACGTCCGACTCCCAATATCCCTAACTAAACAGCTAAGGATTCTGGGAGTTGAAGTCCAAGTGGTTAGGACACAACAGAGCAGAGGAAGCTGGCCCAAGCGGGCTCTTTCTGCTTACTTGGGGCCAGCACCGTCCGGGGGGGGGGGAGGGGGGAACAGAGGCACTCCGACACCCCAATGCACACCCTGCAAGCTTTGGGGTTACCCCTCCCGCCCCACAATCCCCTGTGGGGTGACAGAGCCTAGGCCGACCCTGACTTCCTGCACCCCGACGACCGCCCGAGCAGGATTCGTACCTGATCCCATTCACGCAGTCTCCCACGGCCTGGAATTGCAGCACTGGGGGTAACACAGCTGGGGGGTCGCCGGGGGGAGGCTGGGTGGTGTCCCAGACCGTAACGAGGCCGTTGGTGTTCCCACTCACCAAATACCGCCCACTCCTGTCCGGGGGGGGGAGGAGAAAGCAGGGGAAACCTGGTTAAAGTAGTCCCTTGACTTACGGCCGCAGTTGAGCCCCAAAGTTCCGCTATTAAGCGAGACAACTGTTCAGTGACTTTTGTCCCCGTTTTGCGGCCTTTCTTGCCGCGGTTGTTAAGTGGATCGCTGCAGTTGTTAAGCGAGTAATGCTGTTGTTAAGCGGACTTGGCTTCCTTATCGCTTGCCAGAAGGTCGCCAAACGGGAGCGCGTGACCCCGGGATAATGCAAGCGTCGTAAATGTGAGTCAATTGCCAAGCGTCTGAATTTTGAACACATGACCACGGGGGTGCTCCTCCTCCTCCTCCTCTCCTCCTCCTTCCCCCCACTCCTCTTCCTCCTCCTCCTTTCACTCCACAACCCCCATTTCCTTCTAGCACTGATGAGGTTCCCTCGTTGGGTCATGAAATGTCTGCAAGAAAACTGCCAAGCTCACAGACCCCCAAGGACCCCACAGTCCTCCCTCCCTCCCTCTCCTCCCTTCTAACCCTGATGACGTTCCCTAGTTGGGTCATGAAATGTCTGCAAGAAAACTGCCAAGCTCAGAGACCCCCAAGGACCCCACAGTCAGTCAGTCCTTCCTTCCTTCCTTCTAACCCTGATGACGTTCCCTAGTTGGGTCATGAAATGTCTGCAAGGAAACCGCCCAGCTCAGAGACCCCCAAGGACCCCACAGCCCTCCTCCTCCTCCTCCTCTCCTTCTCCTTCTCCTTCTCTTCCTCCCTCCTCCTCCTCCTCCTCCTCCTCCTTCTTCCTCTTCCTCTTCCTCCTCCTCCTCCCACTGTCTTTTAGCACTGATGATGTTCCCTAGTTGGGTCATGAAACGTCTGCAAGGAAACCACCCAGCTCAGAGAGCACCAAGGACCCCACAGTCCTCCTTCCTTCCTTCCTTCCTTCCTTCCTTCCTTCCTTCCTTCCTTCCTTCCTTCCTTCCTTCCTTCCTTCCTTCCTTCCTTCCTTCCCTTCTAGCACTGATGATGTTCCCTAGTTGGGTCATGAAACGTCTGCAAGGAAAACCGCCCAGCTCAGAGACACCCCCCCAAGGACCCCGAAGAAAACAAGCCATCTCCAGGAGGGGAGCGCATCCAGACGGCCACTTACGGATCCAGGTCAAAATACAGCCTCTGATTGGTGCCCACCGTGCGGGAGAGCGAGAAGACCATTTCGCCCGGCTGCCGGAGGTCCCAGCAGAGAATCTCGGCGTCCTGTCGGAGAATGGCGGACGCTTACGAGAAGGCGGAGGAGCAAGCTGGACTCCTTTCCCACGTCCTTCACCCGCCTTTCCCGACGCTCAGGCCACCCGGAGCCGGGTTCAAGAGATGGGACAGCCACCAGGCCACGCTCGGCCCCTCCATCCCTCCCGCCAAACGCCGCCGGGCTTTACCTTGCGTCCGCCGGTGAAGAGGTAAAGTCCGTCCGGGGAAAAGGCGGCGTGGGTGACGCCCCCGCGGTGCCCAACGAGCATCGCCAAGGGGTCTCCCTCCGCGCGGGAGTAGAGGCCGACGGTCTTTGCGTACGAGGTGCAGGCGTAAAGGGGCTGCGTCGGGCTGAAGGCGATGCAGGAGATGATCCCAGTTTGTCCTTGTTTTTTCGCTGGGAAAAAGGGGGCAAGGCGGCAGGATGAGGCCCATTTTTTTTTTTAAGGAAAATTTTATTGATTTGTCTAGTTTTACATTTAAATATTTGCAAAGCAACGTGGCGGCTGAGTTGGCCCACAATTCAATAACAGACAGATATCTTTAGTACAGATCACGAACTGTTAAAATTCAATATTTCCTCCCTTTTCCCCCCTGGGCGTTTACTGTCTCACATTTAAATTAACACAATTCTTATGATATCGATTTAATAAAAATTAAAAAAAAAACTTTCTTACGTTTATCCATATTTTTTTTAGTTTGTACCTGTCCCTAGTTGTTTTAACGTTCAATCTTTTTAGACAATCGAGGTCCTGGTTAGTTTTCCCCCAATTTTTAGTTTCCCGTTAATATTTTAAGTTTAACGTTTAATATTTATAATTCCCAAGTTTTAAAGGAGGCCCAGTTCTATTAATCCACCCTTAAGACCCATGAAGCTATGAAAGGGGGGGGCTTTCCTGGGGTCCCCCACCCCGGGGCACCGAGCACCCCCCCCCCAATCTGGAGACTCCCCTGATGCCAGAAGACAGGCCGACGTGGAGACAGGTGGTCCTCAAGTTACAGCAGTTCATTTAGTGTGCGGTCACTAAATATTTTAGATTTTATTTTTTAACCCTGCCTTGATTATGTTTAGAAATCACTCGGGCTATTTATGCAGCTAGTCCTCAACTTACAGCAGTTCAATGAGTGACCGTTCAAACTTACCACGTCACTGAAGAGAGTGACCTATGACCGTTGTTTGCACTTACGACCGTTGCACGGAGCCGTGATCAAAATTAAAATGCTTGGCAACTGACTCGTATTTACGACGGTGGCAGCGTCCCGGGGTCACGCGATCCCCTTTGGCGACCTTCTGACAAGGAAAGTCACTGGGGGAACGCCGGATTCACTGAACGAGACTCTGTTACTATTGTTAACAAACAGCGCTTCGCTTAACAACTGCAGCGAGAGAGGTCGTAAAATGGGGTCCTTGAATTACGGCAATTCAGCCTAAAGTTTCCACGGCTGAGCGAGACAGTCGTTAAGTGAATTTTGCCCCATTTTATGGCCTTTCTCGCCAATTTAAGTGTTTCTCAATTTGGGCCACTTCAAGGCGGCTGGACTTAAACTCCCAGAATGCCCCAGCCAGCAGTGCCAACGGGAGTTCAGGCCTTATGGGAGTTGAAGTCCGTTTAAAGCAGGGGTCTTCAAGCTTGGCCCTTTGATGACTTGTGGACTCCCCGAATTCCTCAGCCAGCGTGAGGGAACTATGGTCCTTTGATGACTTGTGGACTTCAACTCCCAGAACTCCTCAGCCAACGTGAGGGAAGTTTGACTCTTTGATGACTTGTGGCCTTCAACTCCCAGAATTCCTCAGACAGCGTGAGGAAACTGTGACCCTTTTCTCACTTGTGGACTTCAACTCCCATAAGTCCTCAGCCAGCATGAGGGAACTGTGACTCTTTGATGACTTGTGGCCTTCAACTCGCAGAATTCCTCAGCCAGCATGAGGGAACTATGACCCTTTGAGGACTTGTGGACTTCAACTCCCAGAATTCCTCAGCCAGCCTGAGGGAACTGTGACCCTTTGATGACTTGTGGCCTTCAACTCCCAGAATTCCTCAGCCAGCGTGAGGGAACTATGGCCCTTTGATGACTTGTGGACTTCAACTCCCAGAATTCCTCAGCCAGAGTACCTGGCTGAGGAATCCTGGGAGTTGAGGTCCACAAGTCATCAAAGGGCCAAGTTGGAAGACCCCTGGCTTACAAGTGACCACTCCTTTAATTATTGCAGATTATTTTATATATGGATCCTTTACAGGAGAGGAACTTTTAAATAGGACATTGTCACCAGTCCCTCAACAGCTCGGGACTACAAAACCTTAAAACGACACCTCTTCCCCTGTGATTCCCCCCCACAATTTACGTCCTTCCTGAAGTGGGGTCCCACTTCTGTCATAATTCTCCCATGTCTTCATATATATATATATATATTTTTAATTGGTTTATTTATTCCTGGGATTTCTGCTCACTGCCTCAAAAAAGGGACTTTTTGGCAGTTTGCAAGTCTCCCATCAAGTCCGCAAAAAGGCAAACCGACAAGAGGCAAAATAAACGGCAAGTTTTTCACACCTCACAGCTTCTCACAAAAACAATTATCTTTTTTCTTTAAAAAAAATGGCGGCTAGCCAACAAATTTCGGGGTGGGGAGGAGGCAGGCTGTTGCAGCGACGCGAAGCAAAGCAACGGGAAGACCAGGCTGCGACGTTCTGCCTCCCCCTCCGCCGTCACTATGCAAGAACGGGGTGCCCTCCTACGTCGTGTGTGTGTGTGTGTGTCAGAACCGGCCTCTCTTCCCTTTTTAATTGCCATTTTTATTTATTATTTTGCTGATTCTCTCGTCCCTGAGCGCACGGGGATTCCTCGACTTACAACGAACGGCACCCGAATTTTCCACGGCCGGTTGGTTTTACGAGCATTCTTCCCAGCTGTTTTAAGTGAATCACGCGGACGTTAAGCGAAGCTGGCTTGAGGTGGCTCATCGGAAGCCGGCTGGGAAGGTCGCAAATGGGGATCGTGTGATCCCGGGACGCTGCAACTGTCGTAAGGAGGAGTCAGTTGCCAAGCGTCTTGATTCTTGATCCCGTGACCAGAGGGATGCTGCAACTGGTCGTAAAGCGGTCGTTAAGTGAGTTTTTCCCCACTGCCGTTGTAACTTCCAGACTTTGGCTGTTGCCCTCAATCCGACCTAGGGTTTAACTCACCAAATGTGGGTCTGTTTTCGCACGACCGGCCGGGCCGCGATGTGTCGAACACCCGCACCATTTTGTCGAAGCCGCAAAAGAGCTGGGCGCCATCAGGAGTGAAGCAGAGCGAGTGGGCGGCCGTCAACTCATCCTGGACCGAAAGGACAGACAGACAGGTCTCTGGTCAAGCTCTTTGTGTGTGTGTGTGTGTGTGTGTGTGTGTGTGTGTGTGTGTTGTGTGTGTGTGTGTAATTGTAGAGCCCCCAGCTTTTCCCCAGGACATTTTTTTGTGTTTTACATTAGGCTGCATTCATTACAGAATAACAGAAGGACAAGAGTTGGAAGGGACCTTGGAGGTCATCTAGTCCAACCCCCTGCTCAGGCAGGAAAGCGTACACTGTTTCAGACAAATGGCTGTCCAGTCTCTTCCTTAAAAACCTCCTGTGATGAAGCACCCGCAACTTCTGGCAGCAATTCGTCCTACTGATTATAATAGAATCATAGATTCAGACCTGGAAGGGACCCTGGAGGTCATCTAGTCCAACCCCCTGCTCAGGCAGGAAACCCTATACCGTTTCAGACAAATGGCTGTCCAGTCTCTTCTTAAAAACTTCCAGCGTTGGAGCATTTACTCCTTCTGGTGGCAGGCGGTTCCACTGGTTAATTGTTCTCACTGTCAGGAAGTTTCTCCTTAGTTCTAGGTTGCTTCTCTCCTTGACTAGTTTCCATCCGTTGCTTCTTCTCCTGCCTTCAGGCGCTTTGGAGAATAGCTTGACTCCCTCTTCTTTGGGGCAGCCCCTGAGATACTGGAAGGCTGTTATCCTGTCCCCCCTCGTCCTTCTCTTCGTTAAACTGGGCATCCCCGATTCCGGCAACCGTTCCTTATGTGTTTTAGCCTCCTGTCCCCTGATCCTCTTCGTTGCTCTTCTCTGCACTCTTTCCAGAGTCTCCACATCCTCTTCTTTACACGGTGGTGACCAGGCCGTATTCCAAAGATGGCTCATTAACGGAGCAAAGTGCGCAGACCTTCGAATGATTAACTGGGCGATTCATTTCTGGGCAAGATGGAAATCCCAGGGGGGCTGGGGAGGGTGGGGGAGGCTGAGTGGGGGGGGGCTCTGGCCTTCAGACCTACTCACCAGGTGGTTGTAGGGGCGAAAAGAGGCCCGCAGCTCCCCACTGAAGGCATCCCACACGTGGACCGGGTTGTCTCGGCTGCTGCTGGCCAGGCTGCAAAGGGAGAGAAGGCAGTGAAGGGAAGGGGAAGGGGAAGGGGAAGGGGAAGGGGAAGGGGAAGGGGGAGGGGAAGGGAAAAGGAAAGAGAAAGGGAAGGAAGTGGAAGGGGAAGAGAAAGGGAAAAGGAAAGAGAAAGGGAAGGAAGGGGAAGGGGAAGGGGAAGGGAAGGGGGAGGGGAAGGGAAAAAGGAAAGAGAAAGGGAAGGAAGGGGAAGGGGAAGGGGAAGGGGGAGGGGAAGGGAAAAAGGAAGGAGAAAGGGAAGGAAGGGGAAGGGGAAGGGGAAGGGAAGGGAAAAAGGAAAGAGAAAGGGAAGGAAGTGGAAGGGGAAGGGGAAGGGAAGGGAAAAAGGAAAGAGAAAGGGAAGGAAGTGGAAGGGGAAGGGGAAGGGAAGGGGGAGGGGAAGGGAAAAAGGAAGGAGAAAGGGAAGGAAGGGGAAGGGGAAGAGAAAGGGAAAGGGGAAGTGGAAGGGGAAAAGGAAGGAGAAGGAGAAAGGAAGGGAAGGGGAAGGAAGGGAAGGGGGAGGGAAAGGAAGGAAGGGGAAGGGGAAGAGAAAGGGAAGGAAGTGGAAGGGGAAAGGGAAGGGGAAGGGAAAGGGAAAAGGGAAGGAGAAGGGAAGAGGAAAGAGAAAAGGGAAGGGAAGAAGGGAAGGGGAAGGGGAGGCTGGCATGGACCAAAACCAAGCCGGGCTGTGGAAGAGGACGCTGGGTACCGAGGGGACCCACAAGGGACCCACAAGGGCTCCAGGGGGGGCACACAAGGAGCACCGGCCTCCCTCTTTCAGCATTTCAGATCAGAACTATTGACGTCATATTTCATATATTCAATATCTAACCCTATCCCCCCCCTGGGCAGCTTCCAAGAACGTTGGGGGTTTGGGGGGGGGAGCAAAAGGCTGCGAGAAGAACCGAAGTGGATTTACAAGCAAGTCTCCGGATCGGAAGAATTCATCTGCGGGAACCAGCAGTAGTCGTATAGGGTGTCGCCTTCCGCCATGCGCAGGACGGGACTCTGTGGAGGGGAAGAGGAGAGGAGAGGTAATAATAATAATAATAATAATAATAATAATAATAATAATAATAATAATAATAATAATAATAAAGTAACAGTGATACCCATTGTCATCGGGGCACTGGGAACAATGTCCAAAAACTTTGCAAAACACATCAAGAAATTGCAGCTTCCTGCAATAATAACTCCAGCAAAGCTGCAAAAAACTGGGCTACTCGGAAGATCTTACATTTTAAGGAGGTACCTGGTTGATCCCTAGGATGCTGGCAGAGAAAGAAAGAAAGAAAGAAAGAAAGAAAGAAAGAAAGAAAGAAAGAAAGAAAGAAAGAAAGAAAGAAAGAAAGAAAGAAAGAAAGAAAGAAAGAAAGAAAGAAAGAAAGAAAGAAAGAAAGAAAGAAAGAAAGAAGGAAGGAAGGAAGGAAGGAAGGAAGGAAGGAAGGAAGGAAGAAAGAAAGAAAGAAAGAAAGAAAGAAAGAAAGAAAGAAAGAAAGAAAGAAAGAAAGAAAGAAAGAAAGAAAGAAAGAAAGAAAGAAAGAAAGAAAGAAAGAAAGAAAGAAAGAACCTTGGAGGTCATCTAGTCCAACCCTCTGCTCAGGCAGGAAAGCTGGTTTGGCACATTAGACTAAAGGGATGTGGGTGGCGTGCAGGACCACCCTGAGGGTGGAGGGCTCAGGCCCCTTTCATCCAGAGTGGCGTTTCTCGACTTGGGCAACTTGGAGACGGGTGGACTTCGACTCCCAGAATGCCCCATGGAGGGAAGTTGGCCCAGAAAAAGGATATGCCCCAGCAAAGAACAGACTGTCTGAGGAATTCTGGGAGTTGAAGTCCACAAGTCTTAAAAGTTGCCAAGTTTGAAGACCCCTGATCTGGAGTTAAGGCTGACCTGGACTTTCCAGCTGTTAACAGCAATGGTTGATCAATCCAGGTCTCTTTTAACTCCGGTTTAACATGAGAGCTCGGGTTAAGCCTACAAACCAGAAGTTATCCTGGTTTGATTTTTAAGCACCTCCCGCTTACTCGGGTTTTCAGCAAAAGCTGAGGAGAGAACGCACCTCTCAACTGCCCGCAAGGCTGACTCTGCCTTGTTCACAAGACCGGCAGATTCAAATCCCAGGTTTACAGTGACAAAGAAACGGGCAGCCATGGGAAAGAGGTTAGAACACATGCTGGTTTAGCACATCAGACTAACCCGATATTGGTCAGCCCTTCTCTCTCAGCCCAGCACACCACCCAGCGCCGGTAGGAGGAGAAGAGAGGAGTAAAGGTCCTCCCTCCACTTACGACCGCAACGGAGGCCAAAATTTCGAGTTGCTAAGTGAGAAATTTGTTAAGTGAGCCTCGCCCCGTTTTTGGACCTTCCTGGCCACCGTTGTTAAGTGAGTCACAAGTGAGTTGCTAAGTGAATCCGGCTTCCCTATTGACTTTGCTTGTCCAAAGGACACAAAAAGGGGGATCGCGTGACCCCGGGACGTAAATACGAGCCAGTCGCCAAGCGTGTGAATTTTGATCGCCTGACCCTGGGGAGGCTTGCAACGACGGTTGTAAGTACGAGAAAGGGTCGTACGTCAGTGCCCCTGTAGCTTCGAGCGGTCTCTCCATGCATTGTTGTGAGTCGAAAAGGAACAACGAATCCACGTACCATTTCAGTCACCTCTCCCCACTGCTCTGCATACAGCTCTGGAGGAAGGTTGTATATCCGCAGTGTGTTGTCGGCACTGTTGGTCAGCAGGCAAGTCCCATCGGGCGCCCTGCAGGAGGGAGGGAGGGGGGTCAGAAACACCCCCAAAAGGGGTCTCCCCCCCAGCCAGGTGGGGTTCTGCTACTCCCAGCTCATTTAACCAAGCAAGTCGTTTTTTTCAGCCACAAAAGAGGGGGAAATGATTAATAATTTAATTTAATAATTTGATTTCTATACCGCCCTTCTCCCGAAGGACTCAGGGCGGTGATAACACAAACCTGACAGGGAAAGTTGTGTTGCAATGAGGAATACAACCAACAAGATGACAATTACTTTTCGAAACCAATGTTTCTCAGCCTCAGCAACTTTTAAGCTGGGTGGACTTCAACTCAAAGAATTCCCCAACCAGCCATGCTGGCTGGGGAATTCTGGGAGTTGAAGTCCACATCTGTTAAAGCACACTGAGGAATTCTGGGAGTTGAAGTCCACCCATCTTAAAGCAGGCTGGCTGGGGGATTCTGGGAGTTGAAGTCCACATCTCTTAAAGCACACTGAGGAATTCTGGGAGTTGAAGTCCACCCATCTTAAAGCAGTCTGGCTGGGGAATTTTGGGAGTTGAAGTCCACATCTGTTAAAGCACACTGAGGAATTCTGGGAGTTGAAGTCCACCCATCTTAAAGCAGGCTGGCTGGGGGATTCTGGGAGTTGAAGTCCACATCTCTTAAAGCACACGGAGGAATTCTGGGAGTTGAAGTCCACCCATCTTAAAGCAGGCTGGCTGGGGGATTCTGGGAGTTGGAAGTCCACATATCTTAAAAGGGAACTCTGGGAGACAAAATCCACGCGCCTCAAAGGGAATTCTGGGAGATGAAGTCCACCCATCTTAAAGCAGGCTGGCTGGGGGATTCTGGGAGTTGGAAGTCCACCCATCTTAAAGAGGAATTCTGGAATTAAAAGTCCACACGCCTCTCAAAGGGAATCCCAAGAGTTGGAATCCACACACTTTGAAAGCAATTCTGGGAGTCTTAAGTCCACATATCTTCAAAGGGAACTCTGGGAGACGAAATCCACGCGCCCCAAAGGGAATTCTGGGAGATGAAGTCCACCCATCTTAAAGTTGCTGAGGCTGAGAAAGACCGATCGACCCAGCTGAAGCATTCTGCCTTGGGGGAGCCTGCATCTTCCTTTCAAGAGTTTCTCACCCACTTTAAAACTGGAACTTGCGTGAGCCCATCTGCCTGCCCCATAGACCCCTTCTTTCTCCCACTTTTTAAGCCCCTTCCCTCCCGGTCATTCAGCTGCCTTCTTCTTACTTCTAGCAGCCTCCACGCCACCTCCATCGCTGCTGGGACCAGCCGATAGGTCCCTGGGTGGGCTTCTGCTGTCCAGTCCCATCCAAGAGGAGAAGAATCTGGGGAATTCTCCACGTCTAAGGGCCAGCAGCAGCCCAAACCCAGAACAGGTGGGAAGTGGCCTTCACTTCCAAGACCCAGGCGGTCTCACCCGGGCCCCGAAAGAGCTCTCCCGCCAGCTACTCACCACTTGCAGCCTTTCAAGAAGTTCTCCGGGACGTGGCTGTACTCGGCCCACGCGCCTGTCAGAAGTCGGGGGGCCTGCCCAAAGTCGTACGCTGGAAAGCTAGGAGACGGGAGAAAGATGCCAGTTGCATCCTGTGAGCTAAACTACTAATTACTACCAACCAGGGCTGTAAATGCTGCTAATTAAGTCTCCCTTCGGCTGCTCTGCCATAACTAGCACTGGGTGGGTCGTGAAAGGTCGGAAAGAAAACCACCCAGCTCAGAGATCACCAAGGACCCCACAGTCCTCCTCCTCCTCCTCTTCCTCCTCTCCACACACCTCACTTCCTTCTATTTTTTATTTTTATTTTATTTTAATTCCATTTATATCCCGCCCTTCTCCGAAGACTCAGGGCGGCTTACAAGCTTAGCAGTAGCCTTCATTCTATGTATATGCCTGCTTATTAGGGCTTTCACACACACACCCCAAGCGGCATTATTACAAAGTCAGCTTATTGCCCCCAACAATCTGGGTCCTCATTTTACCTACCTGGGAAGGATGGAAGGCCGAGTCAACCTTGAGCCTGGTGGGACTCGAACCTGCACTAATGGCAGGCAGCTGGTGTTACTTAAGGAGGCGTTAGCCCACTGCTCCACCAAGGCTCTTCTAGCACCGATGTTACCCAGTTGGGTCATGAAATGTCAACATGAAATGCATAGAGAGCCCCAAGGACCCCACAGTCCTCGTCCTCCGCTCCTCGTCCTCCTCTTCTCTCCATAAAGCCCACTCCCTTCTAACACTGATGAGGTTCCCTAGTTGGGTCATGAAACATCTGCAAGGAAACCACCCAGCTCAGAGAGCACCAAGGACCCCTCAGTTCTCCTCCTCCTCCTCCTCCTGATGCTGTCTCCACAATCTCCCCTCCCTTCTAACATTGATGATGTTTCCTAGTTGGGTCATTCATGAAATGTCTGCAAGGAAGACAATCAAGTTCAGAGAGCACCAAGGTCCCCACAGTCCTCCTCCTCCTCCCTTCTAGCCCTGATGATGTTCCCTAGTTGGGTCATGAAAGGTCTGCAAGGAAACCACCCAGCTCAGAGACCCCCAAGGACCCCACAGTCCTTCCTTCCTTCCTTCCTTCCTTCCTTCCTTCCTTCCTTCCTTCCTTCCTTCCTTCCCTGATGATGTTCCCTAGTTGGGTTATGAAAGGTCTGCAAGGAAACCACCCAGCTCAGAGACCCCCAAGGACCCCACAGTCCTTCCTTCCTTCCTTCCTTCCTTCCTTCCTTCCTTCCTTCCTTCCTTCCTTCCTTCCTTCCTTCCTTCCTTCCTTCCCTGATGATGTTCCCTAGTTGGGTCATGAAACATCTGCAAGGAAACCACCCAGCTCAGAGAGCACCAAGGACCCCTCAGTTCTCCTCCTCCTCCTCCTCCTGATGCTGTCTCCACAATCTCCCCTCCCTTCTAGCACTGAGGATGTTACCTAGTTGGGCCACGAAGCATCTACAAGAAAATCACCAAGATCAGAGAGCATCAAGGACCCCCTCGGTCCTTCTCCTCGTTCTCCCTTCTCCCCCTCTCTGCAAACTCCCCTCCCTTCTAGCACTGAGGATGTTACCTAGTTGGGTCCTGAAACGTCTGCAAGAAAACCACCAGGCTCAGAGAGCCCCAGGGACCCCCCCCCCACCCTAAGCTCCCCAGGCCACGCCTCAAAGCCACAGACTAGAAGACCTTCAAGGTCCCTTCCAAACTTATCATCCTACGTTCATATCCTGTTCCGATTCTCCGGGGTTGAGGAAGACCCAACTCCTCTGCCTAAACTGAACTGCCTTTTGTTCGGAATCCAACTCACTAATATTGTCCCCCATCGGTCAACGCTCCACTTCCTTCGACCGCTTCCTCCTGCTTCTCGTTGCCCAGCTCTTCCTCAAAGCCCAGCGAAGCGTCCTGGAAGCGGGATCCTCCTTCCTCTCGAGAAAGTCCCCGGGCAGCAGGATGTTCGTCTTCTTGAGCTCCGTTCAGCCGTGGCACCTTAGAAGCCGGTCCAGAATTTACTCCCGCTTCCCCATCGTTGTCCGTTGAAAGTTGCACGTCTGCCGTAGCCGGGCTCTCCGCAGAGAATTCGGCCTCCATCGCACACTTCGAAAAAGGGTCTCTTGAACAAGAGCTGCTAGGCTGGGACGCCCCTGGGAGGAGTGTGGATACAAGCAATCCTCCTGGCTATAGCTATAAATTGCAGTTTCAGCTGGAGGAGAAAGCGGTTTTATTCATCCCAGCTTGGGAAAGGAAAGGACGCCACGAGGAAGTGAGGTTTCTGTAGATTAAGAAACAAAAAAACATCAATATTGTTGATTCTGTCGAAACCGAATAGAATAGAAAATAGAATAGAATAGAATACAGAATAGAATAGGACAGAACAAAATATAGAATAGAACAGAATATAGAATACAGAATATAATAGAACAGAACAGAATATACAATACAGAATAGAACAAAACAGAAGAGAATACAAAATAGAATATACAACACAGAATAGAATAGAATAGAGAATAGAGAATAGAATAGAATATAGAATAGAATATAGAATATAGAATAGAATAGAAAATTAAAGAATAGAATAGAATAGAATAGAATAGAATAGAATAGAATAGAATAGAATAGAATATAGAATAGAATAGAATAGGAAATTAAAGAATAGAATAGAATAGAATAGAATAGAATAGAATAGAATAGAATAGAATAGAATAGAATAGAATAGAATAGAATAGAATAGAATAGAATAGAATAGAATAGAATAGAATAGAATAGAATAGAATAGAATAGAATAGAATAGAATAGAATAGAGGATAGGATAGAATCTGGAAGGGATCTTGGAGGTCTTCTAGTCCAACCCTCTGCTCAGGGGGAAACCCTTCTCCATTTCAGACAGATGGATCTCTAATCTCTTCAACTGTAGCAAGTTATTCTAGGGGAAAGTATTCCAGACCACCCCAGAATTTAGTAGCCCGATGAAGGTTTCTCGTATTTGACAGAGCAAGGAAATTAACACTTAAAACCAAAATACTAGTCCTTCTAACACAGGTCGTCCTTGACTTACAATCGTTCATTTAGTAACCGTTCATGAAGTTACAACAGGACTGAAAAAAAAGTGACTTACGACTGTTTTTTACACTTTACAACTGTTGCTGCAGGATCAAAATTCACACGCTCAGCACCTGACTCATATTTATGACGGTCGCAGCATCCTGGGGTCACGTGATCCCCTTTTGCGACTTTCCGACAAGCAAATTCAACGGGGAAGCTTGACGACCAGGTGACTCACAACTGCACAACTGCCGTGATTCACTTAACAACTGTGGTGAGGCAGGTCGCCAAACAGAGCAAAACTCACTTAACAACTGTCCCGCTTAGCAACGGAAATTTGGGGCTCCATTGGGGTCGTAAGTCGAGGACTACCTGTGCAGTCATCCAAATAATTTATAATAAATGATGTAACATCTAATAAATTAAGGGGTGGCCTTCATTACATCAATAACTTTATGCATTATAGTAAAATTATTGCACAATTCAATGAAATAATAAATTAAAGGACGCCCTTCCTTGCATTAATTTATAATGATTATTTTAATAAATTAAGGGATGGCCACCACGACATCAATCAACTTAATGCATAGTAATAAATAGTGCAGCGATATAACAAGCTAAGGGGTGGTCATCATTACATTAATTTTTAATAAACGATCCACCTAATAAAACAATAAATTTAATGGCTTAAATTGACTTTTAATAAGGAATTATTGAATGAAATGCAACCATAAATTAATAGCGGCCACCATTCAAATTAAGCATCCTGAGCCCGGCGGTGCAGCGCAACGGGGAAGACCAGACACGCGTCTGGCAGTTCAAGGTCGACACGCGTCACCATCGTAACGTGTAAACGATCTGATGCGTGCAGAGCTGCCCAGCGCCGTCAGGGGCGAGCTCCGAGCCTCCCCGCGGCAGCTTCCCCAGGAGGGGGAGGCGAAAGGCGGCCAGCCTTCAACTTGCCTCCCGGAAGCTTCTGCTCCGCATTGAGGCGATGGGCGGCGAAAGGGAGCCGCCATGACACCCCAGGCCCCGCCCCCTGATCGCGACGCGGAGTCTCGCGAGAGTTGGAGGATTTCAGGCGTCGCGCCATTTTTCCGCACGCAGAGATAGGAAATTTAGAGGAGTCACTCCCCCTCCCCGGAGGTGTAAATTGAAACTTCCGGGTACAGCATTGTCTTTAAATTCTATTCTATTCTATTCTATTCTATTCTATTCTATTCTATTCTATTCTATTCTATTCTATTCTATTCTATTCTATTCCATATTTTCTATTCTGTTCTGTTCTGCATTTTCTTTTCTATTCTGTATTTTCTTTTCTATTCTGAATTTTTTATTCTATTCTATATTTTTTATTCTATTCTATATTTTATTATTCTATTCTATTCTATTCTGTTCTGTATTTTCTTTTCTATTCTTTTCTATTCTGTTCTGTATTTTCTTTTCTATTCTGTATTTTTATTCTATTCTATATTTTATTATTCTATTCTATTCTATCCTTATTTCTATTCTATTCTATTCTATTCTATGATCAAAATTCAGAGGCTTGGCAGCTGACTTGTACTTATGACGGTTGTTACAGTGGCCCAAGGTCACACGGATCCCGTTCTGCGGCCTTCTAGCAAGCAAAGCCAATGTGGAAGCCAAATGTACTTAACAACCGAGTTACTCACTTAACAACTGCAGGGACTCACTTAACAATGGCGACAAGTCAGGTTGTAAAACGGAGACAAAACTCACGTGACAACTTTCTCGCTTAGCAATGGAAATTTTCGGCTCAGTCGTAAGGCGAGGAATTTTCCAGGCAACTGGCGGGCGGGGGGGGGGCAGCTATAGGAATCTGAGTGGGGGCCAAGAGAGGCAGGATCTCTGCACTGTGTGACCTGGTTGACCTAACCTGGCTTCTTTCTGCCAACATGAAAGATGGAGCATTGCGGTATTTTCCACCCACACTCTCCGCTCGAGTTGTCAGCTTGTTCTTTCCAGCGATAAAAGTGTCTGAGTTGCACAATGCGACACTTGTGGCCTTTCCCCCACTTGCCGAGTGGAAGGGCTCCCCCCACCCCCGCTGGGTCCTTCCCCCACCCCACCACCCCGTCTATTCATTAGCTTTCCTTTTAATCCTGCCTTTGTCACTCACACAAGTAGCTCGAGATAGGAAACGTACGTAAGAATCCTCCCTCCTTCTCTTTTCCACACAACAGCCCTGCGAGGAGGGTTGGACGGCGAGAGAGGACCTGGCCCGAAGCCGCCCAGCTGCCTTTCATGCCTTTCAGGACTAGAACTCACAGCCTTTTAGGGATTGGTCCAAAGTCATCCAGCCAGCTTTTATTAGTAAGGAGGAACTAGAATTCACCGTCTCCTGGTGATTTGCCCAAAGTCGCCAAGCCAGCTTTTATGGCTAAGGCGAGACTAGAACTCACCGTCTCCCAGTGATTGGTCCAAAGTCACCCAGTTGGCTTTTATGGCTAAGGCAGGATTAGAACTCACCGTCTCCTGGTGATTGGCCCCCAATCACTCAGCTGGCTTTTATAGCTAAGGCACAACTCTACCACCTAACTGCGGTTGCAACTAACCAGGTTTACATGCCGTGAAAATGGGCGATGTTGCATCTTTAACTGACCCCTTGAAGGCATCTGCCGGCTCATGTGAAAAGGATGACCCCAGCCTCTCAAGTCTGGTGCCCCGAAGGGTCTCTTGGCACTCTTCCAAGCATGACCGAGACCGAAAGGGAGCCGAGTGCGAAAATCAGTCCCCAGGAATGTTGGTTTGTAACAGAGATCAGGACATCTGCCAGGGACGAAGATCTCAAGTCCGCGGCGTGAAGAACTGTGTTAAAGATCAAAGTGTGACCTCTGATCGCCTTCACATCACGCCAGCTTCTCCCACTGAGGGCCTCCCACCATTGGTAGTCAACGAGGGCAGGCAACCAAGTGGAGAAGGCCCAGCTGTCCAAGGGTCAGGCGTGGCCTTTAAAGGACCAGTGTTCAGCAGAGGAACAGCGGCAGGTTCTTCAAGACGAATCCTTGGCCACCATGAGCTTCCTTGTCCGTCCTTGGGTCAAAAGGGACGCCGTGGACGTGGTGCGGCTGGTTAGGGTGAGAAGCTGGACAGTGGGGAGCTGGGAAGGGCAAAAGGGGGGTGGCCTCAAGGGTGCAGGAGGAATATGGTGGTGGTGGGGTTGGGGATCCACCATAACCTGGTTGTTGATTGATTCATGATGTGCTATGAATTCAGTGTAGGCATCTAAAGGGGCTTTCTCAACCTTGAAGGCGTTACGATGGGTGGACTTCAACTCCCAGAATCCTTGGGCTGGGGAATTCTGGGAGTTGAAGTCCACCCACCTTAAAGTCTCCAAGCTTGAAAAACACTAACACTACTTGGATGTTCTTCGTGAAGATCTCTTGGATGTTCTTCATGAAGATCTCTCTCCAACTTGGTCCTTCGGGTCTTCCAATGGTGTCTCCCTCACCACCACAACTCAGTCCATCCTCCTCCCTGCTGGTTGTCCTCTCCTTCTGTTCCCTTCCACTTTTCCCACCGTGATGGACTTCTCCAGAGGTTGGATGGCTTGCCTCAAAAGATATTGGTTGATGGATGGTGACCATCAAGGCAGCGTCGATTCTTAACAACCTCCTAGAAGTTCTGCATGAAGATCTGTCTCCACCCTGATCCTTCAGCTCTTCCGACGGTGCCTCCATCACCACCATGACTGAGTCCTTCCCCCAGACTGCTGATCCTCCTATTCTCCTCCTTCCTTCTCACTTTATGGACTTCTCAAGATGGATGGGTCTTCCCGTGGATTGACATTTCACCATCTGATCAGTTCTGATTGACCACATAGATGTTCTTCGTCAGGATCCGTCTCCAACGTGGTCCTTCGGGTCTTCTAATGGTGTCTCACTCACCACTACACCTCAGTCCATCCACCTTCCTTCTGGTTGCCCTCTCCTTCTCTTCCCTTCCACTTTTCTCCCTATGGTGGACTTCTCTAGATGCCTGGCCTCAAGAGAAATTGATTGACGGATGATGACCATCAAGGCAGGGTCAACCCTTAACAACCTCCTAAAATGGTGTTCTCCATGAAGATCTCTCTCCAGCCTGGTCCTTCAGCTCTCCAAGGTGCCCCCATCGCCACTGGGACTTGAGTTCCTCCACCTTGCTCTTCCTTCTCCCTTCCCTTCCACCTTCTTCTCTTCCCTTCCACCTTCCCAACGTTGGCTTTGGGGTGGGTGGGATATGGAGAGAGAGGAACCCCTATCTTGGTCTTTCGCTACTGTTGGAGAAACCTCGATAAGACTTTTTTGAGGCAAAGACGGGTTTGTCCGAAGTCGAAGACTGAGGAGGAGGACAGAGAAATGGACTCTGCTTTGGACTCTCCTCGCTGGAGTGAGACCCCGGAGAAGACCCCAGCATATGTTACGATCCACTCACGAGAGTTTCCATCTTTTTTAGGAACTGGCGGCATCTCACAACGCCCTCCACCAGGTGAAAACCTCTCCAGAAGGTAAGTCGCTGTTCCCACTCCAAAAAGCGTTCAACGGAACCCCAATTCGGGTCGTCCTCGGCTTACGACCACAACGGAGCCCCACGTTTCCATTGCTAAGCGAGACATTTAAGTGAGTTTTGCCCTTTTTTTATGGCCTTTTTTGCCTCAGTTGTTTAAGGGGCAGAGGTCCCCAATCTTTCTAGACTGGCGGCCTGGAGGGAAAGGAAGGGGGAGGCCTGGGGCCGCGTGCGTGCACCGCAAGTGGAGGTGGTGCGAGTGCGTGCACGATGGTGGGGCTGGAGCTACTACCCGTGTAACTCTGAGGGTGGGTCTAGCATCCGTGCAAACCTGAGGGCGGTGCCAGTGCCCGCGCAAAGCTGGGGTGGCACGAGCCCCCGCGTGACACCGGGAGGGGACGAGCCCCTGCGTAAAGCTGGGGGTGGGCCCAGTGCCTGTGCGACATTGGGGTGGGACAGGTGCTCATGCAAGGCTGGGGGCGGGGCTAGCACCCACGCAAACTGTAGGTGGCATCAGCACCTGTGTGACACTGGAGGTGGACCTAGCGCCTGCACGACGCTTCAGACAGTCTAGCACAGGGGCCGGCAACTGTGGCTCTTTTATGACTCGTGGACTTCAACTCCCAGAATTCCTGAGCCAGCCGTGCTGGCTGAGGAATTCTGGGAGTTGAAGTCCACGAGTCACCAAGGGAGCCATAGTTCCCCCATGCTGGCTCAGGAATTCTGGGAGTTGAAGTCCACGAGTCATCAAGGGATCCATGGTTGCCCCATGCTGGCTCAGGAATTCTGGGAGTTGAAGTCCAAGAGTCACCAAGGGAGCCATAGTTCCCCCATGCTGGCTCAGGAATTCTGGGAGTTGAAGTCCACGAGTCACCAAGGGAGCCATAGTTCCCCCATGCTGGCTCAGGAATTCTGGGAGTTGAAGTCCACGAGTCATCAAGGGAACCATGGTTGCCCCATGCTGGCTCAGGAATTCTGGGAGTTGAAGTCCAAGAGTCACCAAGGGAGCCATAGTTCCCCCATGCTGGCTCAGGAATTCTGGGAGTTGAAGTCCACGAGTCATCAAGGGAACCATGGTTCCCCCATGCTGGCTCAGGAATTCTGGGACTTGAAGTCCACGAGTCATCGAGGGATCCATGGTTCCCCCATGCTGGCTCAGGAATCCTGGGAGTTGAAGTCCACGAGTCATCAAGGGAACCATGGTTCCCCCATGCTGGCTCAGGAATTCTGGGAGTTGAAGTCCACGAGTCATCAAGGGATCCATGGTTGCCCCATGCTGGCTCAGGAATTCTGGGAGTTGAAGTCCAAGAGTCACCAAGGGAGCCATAGTTCCCCCATGCTGGCTCAGGAATTCTGGGAGTTGAAGTCCACGAGTCATCAAGGGAACCATGGTTCCCCCATGCTGGCTCAGGAATTCTGGGACTTGAAGTCCACGAGTCATCGAGGGATCCATGGTTCCCCCATGCTGGCTCAGGAATCCTGGGAGTTGAAGTCCACGAGTCATAAAACAGCCAAGGTTGCCTACCCCTGGTGTAGGTCCTACACGACACTCAGGGTGGGGCTAGCGCAAGGCGGGGTGCGCGCACACCGGCCAGCCATTCACACAGCCTGGTGGCCAAGAGGCCATGGCCCGGTAGAGGGACGCGGCCCACAGGTTGGGAACCCCTGGTTAAGGGAATCTCCACCGTTCTTAAGTGAGTCACAGGGTTGTTAAGTGAAGCCGGCTTTCCCGATTGACTTTTCTTACTGGAGGTTTGCCAAAGGGGATCACGGGACTCTGCCGGAGGACACCGCAACCGTCACAAATATGAATCGGTTGCCAAATGTCTGGATTTTGAACATGCAATGTGGTTCAGTGTGAAGCGTATGTTGCTTTTTTCCCGTGCGGTTGTTGAACAGTCGCTAAACGAGTGGCTTTTGAGTCGGGGACTACCTGTACGCGCCACCTCGGTGGTCCTCATAGGGTGCCCTTGGCCTTTCTTGCTTGCAAACAGGCAGAAGTCCAACAGATCAAGCTTCCACCCTCAGTAGGTACTGACAGAGGAGGAGTATGTGTTAGCCTGGCTTATTAGACTTCCCAGCTTGTTCCTAAGGGAGAAACCAGCGTTAAACCTTGGAAGAAAACCTGAATTTTTCTCCCTTTACAAATACAGCTGGTCCTCGATTTACAACAGCTCATTTAGTGACCGTCCGAAGTTACAACCTCACGGAAAAAAGGGACTTAGGACCGTTTTCCACACTCACGGTGGATGCAGCATCCCTTGGGGGGGGTGTCACCTGATCAAAATTCAAACACCTGGGCAACCGACTCACATTTACAACGGTCACAGCGTCCCGGTCACGTGATCCCCTTTGGCGATCTCCCGACAAGCAAAGTCACAAGGGGGGAGAACCAGGCTCGCTTAAGAACCGTGTTACTATCTTAACAACTGCAGTGAAGGTCGTAAAATGGGGCAAAACCCGTTTAGCGACCGTCTCGCTTGGCGACGGAAATTTTGGGTGCAATTTGCCGTTGTAAGACGAGGGTCCCCTGGCGCATCCCTTTTAAATTGAGAGCCTTGGTGGAGCAGTGGGGTAACGCCTCCTTAAGTAACACCAGCTGCCTGCCATTAGTGCAGGTTCGAGTCCCACCAGGCTCAAGGTTGACTCAGCCTTCCATCCTTCCCAGGTAGGTAAAATGAGGACCCAGATTGTTGGGGGCAATTAAGCTGACTTTGTAATAATGCCGCTTGGTGTGTGTGTGTGAAAGCCCTAATAAGCAGGCATATACATAGAATGAAGGCTACTGCTAAGCATATTAGTTTGTGCTTCTTAGATTGTAAGCCGCCCTGAGTCTTCGGAGAAGGGCGGGATATAAATGGAATTAAAATAAAATTGTAAGCTCTGGAAACAGATCCCGGCAATCCTTGGCTTCTCTTTCTTCATTCATAGAAGCCACTATTTGCAACTCTGATCTCCCAGTGCGTGCGTGCGTCTCTGTATGTGTGTGTGTGTGTGTGTGTGTGTGTGTGTGTGTGTGTGTGTGTGTTTTCAGCATATCAGTGCTGCAATTTTATTTCCACCTTGCCATCCACCCTTGGAGAGATCAAACACAAAAACTGTTTACTTGCCCGACAAGCGGTTTAAACTTTAACCTCTTTTAACTGATTCCTCGGCAGCGCTCCAGAAAGACGGGTTTGAAAAAGACGCCATCTTTGGGTACCTGGTGGCCGAGGTGCCCCCTGCGCAAAAAAGCAAGGACGGTACGGCAACAGGAGGGGGGGGATCCCCTTGCAGGAGGGGGGGGCGTGGAGAAGCCCAGCCCTTGGGAGGTGGGAAAGGCGGCCACGGAGGCAGAGAGGGACTGTGGGAATTGGGGTGAAGGCAACCCTCCCCCCCAAAAAAAGTGTTGTGCCTTATGACCATCGTTGGGTCGGTTACGATGTCCGAGGGAAATGGAAGAAGGTTCGCCCTGGCTTCTGCCAATTCGGTTGGCTGGTTAAGATGGCAGGTTAGAAACCAGGAGACGGTGAGTTCTAGATCCAGCGTAGGTATGAAAGCCGGCTGGGTGACTTTGGGCCAATCGCCTGGAGACGGTGAGTTCTAGTCCTGCCTTAGGCATGAAAGCCGACTGGGTGACTCTGGGCCAATCACCAGGAGACGGGGAGTTCTAGTCCCACTTAGCTACAAAAGCCAGTCTGAGCCAAACACCAGGTGACAGTGAGTTCTAGTCCTGCCTTAGCCATAAAAGCTGGCTAGGTGACTTTGGGCCTGTCCCCCTCTCTCAGTCCACCCTAACTTCACAGGGCTGTTGTGGGGAAAACAGGAAGAGGAAAGAGTAATAGGCATATTCACTGCCTCAGCTTACTTGTAAAAACAATAAAGGTGGGATATAAAAGAAAGAAGGAAGGAAGGAAGGAAGGAAGGAAGGAAGGAAGAAAGAAAGAAAGAAAGAAAGAAAGAAAGAAAGAAAGAGAAAGAAAGAGAAAGAAAGAGAAAGAAAGAGAAAGAAAGAAAGAAAGAAAGAAAGAAAGAAAGAAAGAAAGAAAGAAAGAAAGAAAGAAAGAAAGAAAGAAAGAAAGAAAGAGAAATCACAAACTGTGGATGGATATCATATGCTTATTCACTGAATTACTAGGTTTTTGGGCTGGGCATTCTGCAGCAAAATAGGAATTAAGTAGGCAGCATTTAAATAACACATTGAATGGAAAGAAAGAAAGAAGGAAGGAAGGAAGGAAGGAAGGAAGGAAGGAAGGAAGGAAGAAAGAAAGAAAGAAAGAAAGAAAGAAAGAAAGAAAGAAAGAAAGAAAGAGAGAAATGGATATCATATGCTTATTCACTGAATTACTAGGTTTTTGGGATGGGCACTCTGCAGCAAAATAGGAATTAAGTAGGCAGCATTTAAATAACACATTGAATGGAAAGAAAGAAAGAAAGAAAGAAAGAAAGGCAGGAAGGAAGGAAGGAAGGAAAGAAGGAAGGAAGGAAGGAAGGAAGGAAGGAAGGAAGGAAGGAAGGAAGGAAGGAAGGAAGGAAGAATTTCACAAAAATAGGCACCCCTTTCCAGCCCCCTTATGGCTCCATCCGGATTTCCATTCTCCATCCTTACAAATACTTCTGAACCGTTTCAAAACCTGGTTCTGGGTGTCAAAGACCTCAACGCCTCGTAGGGAAGATCCATGAAACCACAGCGGGAAACCGATGCTCTTTCATCCCACCCACCCCCGCCTCCCCAGGTGCAGAATTCAGGTTGACCCCTTTTTTCCCCTCAGTGCCCTTTTGCTAACCCAGTTTGCTGCTCCTTCCCCCCCCCCCCCGCCGCAGGACACACAATTGTCGGCTATCAGTTCCACTACCTGAGCTTCTGCACATGGGACGGCCCGGTTCTCTTCGGTGAAGACCTCTACGTGATGCCGGAATTCCGAGGTAGCGGAAAAATTCGGGGCTCTGGAAGGTGTCCCAAAGGGCCGTTTTCTGTTACATATGACGGGGGAGGTGGGTCCTCGATTTAGCGATGCCATGAAGTTCTGACAGATCTACCTGGGGACGTTCTTGCAAGTCAGATTCCCAGTTTCAAATATACCGGTAGTTCTGGACTTGCAACAATTTGTTTAGCAGCCATTTGAGATTACAACAGCACTTAGGACCGTTTTTCACACTTCAAAATCTGGACTCGTCACAACGGGTTCAAATTCATGACTGATCTACTGCACAGCCCTGCAGAGTAGACCACTGCCGATGGCAAAAATCAAGGGTTTTTTTGCAGTTTCTTTTCCTTCAGTGCCAGGCAGGGACAGCCCCTCCCCTACTTACGACGGTTTGCTTAGTGACCATTCAGTTACAGTGTCCATGAAAAAAGTGACCGTTTGTCAGAGCATGCGCAGTCTTATTGCACTGAGATAACCCAGAAGCAAACACAGTAAACAGTGGTTTGCATTAAATGGTGGTTTATCTTACAATATCTACAATATTACAGACCAGGAACAATATACAGACACGTGCTAATACAGCAGGATCCAACTAACCAGAGTTACAGCAGGAAACGGAAGAGAGAGAACACATCAGCAGAGCCTTCCCTTTATACAATGGCTCTTAAAGAGACTCAGACCCTGCTGGCTCTTAAAGACACTCAGTCCCTGGCTGTCAGTGTGTCTGTGGATGGAATTGCTTGTGGTGTGACAGGCTTCGATGAACTCACGCACATGGCGGGTGGTTGCGTGGCCGATGATTTTTGTGTTGCTCCAATCGAACTAGAGTTGTTAGGTGTCGGTGTGGGTAGCGATTAAGGAGTTGGGACTGTGGCGTTTGACTGCCAGCCGGTGTTCGTGGGTCCTGGTTTTTGACGGATGTGATGCTTGCCCCACGTAGAATTGGTTGCAATCATTACAGGCTTTTTTATGTTTATTACTCTGTAAGCTGCCCAGAATCGTTTGAAACAAGACGGGTAGCAAATAAGTTTAATATGTAAATAAATCCCACATTTAAGGCATCTTCGGGACGACTCAAACATTAGACTTATCCTTCTCATCTTTTCTAGTACCTATTTCCTTAGCGTCTTATGACTATAACTTTGCGGTTTGGTTCTTAAGACTGGTGTGGATTGTTTTGATTAGTTTCCCATTACAATTTACGATGATTGCTTATTTATTATCCCATGACCATCACTGAATGTTGATTTAGGATTAGGATCATGATTTTATCATTTGATGCTTACGCACCAAAGACAAATTCCTCGTGTGTCCAAACACACTCGGCCAACAAAGAATTCTTCTTATTAAAAAAAAAGAAAAAAAGAAAAAGAAAATGATTTTTCTGTCTCTTTCTCTCTCTCTCTCTCATATTCCTGGCCAGGGAGAGGAGTTGGCACCGCCTTGCTGAACCGAGCTTCCAAGGTAAGACCCACGGGGAGCAGTCTAACCAGTGAGTCCAGTCCAGTCCACGGGCCTCTAAGGGCCCCTCCTAAATCAAACAAACCTGGTTTTTAATCTCTTTCCCCCAGATCGCCCTGGAAAAAGGATGCTCTCAATTGCGGTTCATCTCAGCCGAGAAGCATCAAACCACGAGGAGTTTCTATGAGAAGAAAGGCGCCGTGAACGTCACTAACCGTGACGCTTGGCACATCTTCCGGATCGACAGGGAACCCCTTGTGAAGCTGGTGGGGGAAGTTGCAGCCCAGCCGAACCCTGTTTCCTCGCAGATTTAGACACCCCCCCAACTTCCAATTCTACCCAGATTAGCCAGTGCAATTCCAAAGGGGTGACTCAGGGGTCCCTCCCCACCTCTCCCCTACCTGTCCGCGGGTTGAGAGTGGGGTGGGGGTGGGGGAATATTTTTTTTCCCCTCTTGTTTCTTTTTGGCAGGCCGAAGTTTGTCCCTCCCCATCTCCTTTAACAAGAAGGCAGAATGCAAAATTCAGAGTGCAAAACCCAGGGTGCGAAATACAGAATGCAAAACATAGAATGCAAAATACAGAAGGCAGAATGCAAAGTGCAGGCTTGAGGATGCAGAATGAAGAATGCAAAGTACAGAATTCACGACTGCATGCAGGCTCGGGGATGCAGAATGCAAAACGCAGAGTACAGAATATACAATGCAGAATGCAGGACTGAAGATGCAGAACACAGAATACAGAATGCAGTGTTTTAGATCTTTTCGTGCCAGCCACGGCAGCTCCTTAAAAAGGTCACCAGATGGGAGCAAAGAAGCACCTTTGCTCCCATCTGGTGGGTCAGCGGTCTCCAGCCCCTGCAGCCCCATTGGAGAGAGTTAATGGCCCTCCGGCCCCCTCACTCTCATTGGTAAGGGAGGGGCCGGGAACCCCCATAAAAACCTCTGCATAGGGGCTGCTTTTTGGCTCTTGTTCTAGCTCCCTCTGGGACTGATCCATGGGCTCAATCCAGGCATGGATGCCCCCATGCCAGGGAACTCTTTTCTCTCTGCTTTATATTTTAAATAAAGCTTTCACCTGATTGCATCCCTACGTGCTGCCCTTTTGCTTGGAAGCGCCTCAACGAGCCATCGGCCTTGTGAGGAGGCCTCTCACATGCAGAATGCAGAATACAAGATGAAGAGTGCAGAAGGCAGTATTACATCAGAGTTGAAAGGGACCTTGGAGGTCTTCTAGTCCATCCCCGTGCTTGAGAACAAAATAAAACCTGGCCGGGGGGGGGGGGCGCTCTTTTATAGCCATCTTTTTCCTCTCTTGCCCCCTCGTGTGGTTGAAATCCTGCAAGCACAGTAGGATTCGAAAGCGATGCAGAGGGAACAAGAAAAGGGAGGAAGGCCCAAAAATCAAAGAGTGCAAATTCTTTCATTCACACTGTCTCAGCAGGGCAGAGGAGGAAGCGACGCTTGCTCAAATGAGGATTTAATTTGCAGGCCTAAGAAGGCAAGGGGACCGGAGATTTGGGGTGCTCGACATGAAAAGGGGGCTTCTGGGGTGGCCTGGCAGCTGAACCTGGATTTCCAAGAGATTGCCACCGTTTCCATGGTCTCTTTCCACCAGGATGGGCTGGAATAAGTCTTGAGAATTTGCAAGCGGGAGAGTTTAAAGTTTGGGGTTAAAGAGGATTAAGCTGAGATTAAGCCAGGAAGAAACCAGCTAGGGATTTGGGGACTGGGACTGCAAATCTGAAACACCCCCTCACCCCACGCCCCCAATCCCAGCAAACCTGTTGAGCTCCAGGCTTAACCTGGAGTGAGATCTATCAAACCAAGGTTGCGAAACCCCGGGTCGGCCGCTAGGGGGCAGCCCACAGCTGCAGTTTTTGTTTGGCGCCCTCTGGTGGCTGCCCCGATTGCTGCAACCCTCAAAAATCTGCTTTTGGCTTCTGAGTATTAAAAGAGCTTGTGCAATCCTTTTTTTTTTTTTAGTCCCAGGTTTTATTTGCCGGGGAATTTAAGTCTGAATTTAAGACCATTTAAGAAAGAAGATTGTTGCCTGCGTTGCAGTGCCCCCCCCCCTTAATTACAGCCATGTCAACATTGTGGGTTTGTGACTCACACACTTTCCCTGGGGGGGGGGAAACAGAATAGAAAAACTGAACCCGGAAGTTCCACCTACTGATAGAGACAGACAATGAGTCTATCTACCCTATTCCTACCTCTATGTTATTGTTACGCTGCTGCCCTTTTCCCCTTAAATCTCGCGAGATCTAAGCGTCTCCACGCGAGAGATCTCTGCCGGTAGTTTCAGGATACAAAGAGCTAATAATAGACAGACCTGTTCACTGCTTCCGGCAGTATTTAGCAAAGCTGCAAAAATTCAGAGTTTTCTGCCATTTTACCACTAATTTGTGTATTTAATCTTGTTTTGCCTCCTCAAAATCACTCAGACAAGCCCCCGAGTGGAAGCCCCACTGATTTCCCTGGGTGCAATTTACATGTCCAAAGCGTGCAAGATCTATTTTTAAAACTTGTATTTTATTTTTAAACAGTGTTTTTTTCTTTTTCAAAAAATGTTTCCGCTGCACAATCTTTTGCCCAAGGCCCCCAGATACATCTTGTAATTAAAATGCCATGGTTTCGAACAGCAAATGCAAAATCCTTGCGAGGTTTTGTGCATTACAGTCAGAAAGCTACACCAAATATTTGAAAGGGTTTCCCGACAAAGGTGGCATCGAACCGGGGTTGAAGGGTTGAAATCAGGAGTGGGTAGCAAGGACTCCGATGCTTTTCAGATAGTCCTCGACTTATGACCACAATTGGCACCGTGGTTTCTGTTGCTAAGCAAGGCGGTTGTTAAATGAGTCACACCTAATTTGATATCCTCTTGGCCGCGGTTGTTAAGCAGATCCCTACAGAATTGGGGTCGCTAAGCGAATCCAGATTCCCGCTTGTGGGAAGTCAACTGGGGAGGTCGTAAAAAGGGGATCACGTGACCCTGGGTCGCTGTGACCGTCATAAAGACACGATGCCAAACGCCCGAATTTTGATCATGTGACCACAAGGAGGCTGCGACCATCATAAGCGTGAGGAGTGGTCATAAGATACTTTTTTTCAGTCCTGTCATAACTTGGGTCGGTAAACGGGTGGACGTAAATTGAAGGACTATCTGTATTTCATCCGGCCTCAGAAGAATGGAAGGATTTAGCAAATGGGAGATATCCCAGTTTTTCTCAAATTTGGCCCACTTTAAGACATGAGGACTTCAACTCCCAGAATTCCCTCGCTGGGGGAATTCTGGGAGTTGAAGTCCCCATGTCTTATTGTGGGCCAAGTTTGAGAAACACTGGGCTAGATCCCTCGGTTCCTGGACATTTGCAAAACCTAATTCAAAAAGGTATAAACATGTCTCAGTCCGAAGGCATAAAAAATGTTGGCTGCCCCTTCGATCTCGCTGGATCCAAACTCGAAGAGTAGATTCTCGGGATCTCCCCGCTGAAGGATCTCCAAAGCGATCCGGAAACATAAGCCAGGATGGGCTCAATCTGGTTTGCCCCACTTTTCCTGCGGGAAAATCTCAGCGTTTTTGAGCCTCCTGGCTGTGTCAAGTCTACCTCGTGGCCACAATCCACAATGAAGGAGACGCTTCTGGATGGAGAACCCCAAGATTTGCGGTGGGGATCCTTCTCAGAGGTGGGACGGGGGGTCTGCAAAGATGCTCGGACGTCTACAAACGGAGCACGCCCAGGAAGGTCCCGTGGGTGGAGATGTCAAAGGAGGCGTTGAAACGGGGGATGCGCAGACTCAGACGGTCCCCCTGGTGCAGTTGGAAAACCCCTAGAAGTAGGGAAGAAAGGGGGCTCAGACACAAGGACCCGTATTGAACAGAACCGCCAGCCCAGCTACGGATCGCACCAATGCCCCCGCTGGGCTGAGGACACGTGCCACAAGATCAGGAGAAAACTATAGGGCGGGTTGGACTAGATGACCTACAAGGTCCCTTCCAACACTGTTATTCTATTCTATTCTATTCTATTCTATTCTATTCTATTCTATTCTATTCTATTCTATTCTATTCTATTCTATTCTTTCCATTTCCATTCCATATTTTCTATTTTATTCTATTCTATTCTATTTCATTCTATACACAATGAATATAAAACACGATTAACAATACAAATACTCAACCCTAAAATAAAAGATTTTGCCACAAACTGGTGTTTTAATTCCCGTTTCTGAAATATATTTTATATTCTATTCTATTCTGGCTGAGGAATTCTGGGAGTTGAAGTCCACCAGTCAGAAATGGGCCAAGTTTGAAGAACCCTGCTTGTGGACTTCAACTCCCAGAATTCCTCAGCCAGGCAAGCTGGCTGAGGAATTCTGGGAGTTCAAGTCCACCAGTCATAAAAGGGCCAAGTTTGAAGACCCCTCCCAGAATTCTTCAGCCAGGCACACAGGCTGAGGAATTCTGGGAGTTGAAGTCCACCAGTCATGAAAGGGACAAGCTTCAAGACCCCTGGTATATTACATCGACTGCCTTCCCACTATGGACTAAGAAAGTTTTCCAATTAAAATAAAAAAACAAAAATGCAATGAAGGTAGTCTAAGCACCTTTGTTATGAAACTCCTGCGAGCTGGGGAATTCTGGGAGTTGAAGTCCAGCCGTCTTAAAGGGCCAGAGGTTGCAAAAAAAAAAAAACACCTCGTTTAGACATTCCGGACAGGTGAATGGAGACTCACCTCCACTGTAGCAGCTGTTATAAGCCTTCTCCACCTTGGGAGGCATACTCTGGACGCAGCGGAAGAGGATCTGGTCCGGCTTGCCCAAGGCCACTCGCCGTAGGACCTGCCCCATGGTAAAAGTGGGGTCATGGAACAGCACCTAGGAAGGAGGGGAGGAAGAGGGTAGACGTGACCTTATCTCCGGGGTCTTCAAACTTGGCCCTTTGGTGACTGGTGGACTTCAACTCCCAGAATTCCTCAGCCAGCGTGAGGGAACTATGACCCTTTTCTCACTTGTGGACTTCAACTCCCAGAATTCCTCAGCCGGCATGAGGGAACTATGACCCTTTGATGACTTGTGGACTTCAACTCCCAGAATTCCTCAGCCAGGCACGAATTCTGGGAGTTGAAGTCCACAAGTCATGAAAGGGCCAAGTTTGAAGACCCCCTGCCTTATCTGAATCTATTTAATAATAATAAATGAATAAAGTTGGAAGGAACCTTGGAGGTCATCTAGTCCAACCCCCCTGCTCAGGCAGGAAACCCTAGACCCTTTCAGACAAATGGCTGTCCAGTCTCTTCTTAAAAACTTCCAGTGGTTTCACTCCATTTACAAGTAGTCCTCTCGACGTACGACAATTCATTTATTGGCTGAAGTTACAGCGCTACTAACAAAAAAAAAAGCAACTGATGATCCGTTTTTCACACTTACGACCGTTGTAGCATCCTGGTGATCCCGTGATCAAAATCCATACACTTGGCAACTGACTCGTATTTACCACGGTCACAGCGTCCCAGAGGGATCATGCAATTCCCCTTTTTGCGACCTTCAAAGTTGACGGGGCTCACTGAACAACCGTGTGTCTCACTTAATGATGGCAGTGGTTTCTCTTCACCACTGTGGCGAGAAATGGTCGTAAAACGAAGCAAAATTCACTGGACGACTGTCTGGCTTGCTTGTGGCCGTAAGTGGAGGACCACCTGCCCTTTGGAGAAAAGCTGCTTTGTCTGGTGCACACACAACAATGGAGAACAACACAAGGGGCGAGGGGTCCCCCTCCAGAATCTAACCAGCTCCGACCCTGCTTAGCTTTTTGACATCGTTCAAAGTCAGCTTGGGACTTTGCTGCCTGCTGATACTAGCAGTCCTTGACTTACGACCACAATCGGGATTGCTACCTGATGGGGTCGTTTAGTGGCCACTCCTGATTTTGTGACAGTTTTGCTGTGGTCATTAAGCCGCTCTAACTTAACGTGAAATCCAATCATGCAAACGCTCTTGTTAAGTGAATCCTTACATTGTGGTTGTTAAATGAATCATTGGGTCGTTAAGTGAATCTGGATTCCCCCTCCATCGACTTTCCTTGTTGGAAACCCCCCAGGAAGGTTGCAAATGGCGATCTGGGATGCTACAACCATAGAATAATTAAAAAAAAGATTGTTAAGTGAATCTTTAGAGTTGTTAAATGAATCATTAGGTCGTTAAGCGGAGCACTGACTTTTCTCGTTGGAAGCCCTGCAGGAAAGTCACAAAAAGCGGTCACACAACCCTGGGACAGTGCAACCATCATAAATATATATGCTAGTTCCCAAGAGTTTTGATCAGGGGACTGGCTGGACGTAAATGCGAGGACAGATCCCGTCCTAAGTTCAAACGGTCGTTAAACGAATCGCTGTAAGTCAAGGACTGCCCTATCAGACAATGCTGCCAACAACCAAGCGATACTACCAAGGTAAAGTGAGTCAAAGCTCTGAGCCCTGCCCCAGAGATGCATTTTAGCAAAACAACAACAGATTAAAGTTATTTAAATTTAGCGTATTTTCCCCCTTCGTGTTCACAATTTATAATTGGCCGCCTTTGTCAATTGGCTTTCTTGATGCCCGAAGCCACAACGGGACCTTCTTCGAAGCCGAAACCTGGATATCTTTGCTTTTTTTTTTCCCTTCCTAAAATCGACTTTTTCCAAAAACATCATTTCATTCATCGCGGCTTGGATAATTTCTTTTTTTTTTTCGTTTTTCATTTTTCTGGGTGTCCTTTTACCCTTCTGTAGCAGCTCAAATCAAAATCTTCCTTCTTAGTAAAGCGCAATTAAGAATTTAGGAACCGGGCTGGTCTTAAGAGGCAGTCCTCGACTTATGACCGCGTCTGAGCCCAAAATTTTGGTCGCTCAGCGAGACACAGTTGTTAAGGGAGTTTTGGCCCATTTGACGACTTTTCTTGCCGCTGTTGATAAGCGAATCAATGCTCCAGCACTGGAAGATTTTAGGGAGAGATTGGACCGCCCTTTGTCTGAAATGGAATAGGGTTTCCTGCCTGAGCAGGGGGTTGGACTAGATGACCTCTGAGGTCCCTTCCGATTCTGTTATTCTTTTTTCCTTCCTTCCTTCCTTCCTTCCTTCCTTCCTTCCTTCCTTCCTTCCTTCCTCCCTCCCTCCCTCCCTCCCTCCCTCCCTTCTCATTTTCATCCCCCCTCCCCATCCTTCCTTCCTTCCTCCTTCCCTTCCTCCCTCCCTCCTTCCCTTCCTCCCCCCCTTTCTTCCTTCCTCCCTCCCTCCCTCCCTTCTCATTTTCATCTCCCCTTCCTCCCTCCCTCCCTTCCTCCCTTCCTCCCTCCCTCCTTCCCTTCCTCCCCCCCTCCTCCCTTCCTTCCTCCCTCCCTCCTTCCCTTCCTCCCCCCCTTTCTTCCTTCCTCCCTCCCTCCCTCGCTTCCTTCCTTCCTCCCTCCCTCCCTTCTCATTTTCATCTCCCCTTCCTCCCTCCCTCCCTTCCTTCCTCCCTCCCTCCCTCCCTTCTCATTTTCATCTCCCCTTCCTCCCTCCCTCCCTTCCTTCCTTCCTCCCTCCCTCCCTTCTCATTTTCATCTCCCCTTCCTCCCTCCCTCCCTTCCTTCCTTCCTCCCTCCCTCCCTTCTCATTTTCATCTCCCCTTCCTCCCTCCCTCCCTTCCTTCCTTCCTTCCTCCCTCCTTCCCTTCCTCCCCCCCTCCCTTCTCATTTTCATCTCCCCTTCCTCCCTCCCTCCCTTCCTCCCTTCCTCCCTCCCTCCTTCCCTTCCTCCCCCCTTTCTTCCTTCCTCCCTCCCTCCCTCCCTTCTCATTTTCATCTCTCCTCCCCTTCCTTCCTTCCTTTCTTCCTTCCTTCCTCCCTCCCTTCTCATTTTCATATCTCCTCCCCTCCCCTCTCTTCCTCCCTTCCTCCTTTCCTTCCTTCCTTCCTTCCTCCCTCCCTCCCTCCCTCCCTCATTTTCATCTCCCCTTCCTTCCTTCCTTCCTTCCTTCCTTCCTTCCTTCCTTCCTTCCTTCCTTCCTCCCTCCCTCCCTCCCTTCCTCCTTCCTTCCTTCCTCCCTCCCTTCCTTCCTCCCTTCCTCCTTCCTTCCTTCCTTCCTTCCTTCCTTCCTCCCTCCCTCCCTCATTTTCATCTCCCCTCCCTCCCTCCCCTCTCCACCTCCTGGGGTGGGTGGGTGGGTGTCTCTCACCTGGCTGTAGACGAAGTAGAGGCCGGTGTGCCGGACCACCACGTCTTGCCCGCTGGGCTCCAGGGCTCGGCCCTGTTTCAGGAAGGGGGACCACCAGATCTCCGTGGCGTCCCCCTCTTCTGCAGGGGAGGAAAGAGGGCTCATATTGGAACACACACACACACACACACACACACACACACACACACACTCCACCCGCTCCTGAGCGCTGCCAGCCTTTGTCCTGGGTCTTTAGCAGGGCAGGCAGCAATTCAAGAGGGTGGGCTGGGCCCTGACCCGATTCCCCCCACCCCCCCACCAGCTCCACCCTTGGCACTCTCCACCGAAACATTTCCTTTTATTCCTTTCATTTATCCATCAATCATCTCCACCACCCCCAGACACACATCCCTCGGGAACCGAAGACTAGTTTGTCACATTACAGCCACAAGCTTTTAAAATTACATTTCGGGGTGTGGGGTGTCAGAGGTCCCCCCCTTAATTAAGACAGAGGGGGGTGGGTGCCAGGCAAAAGCTCAGCGGGAGATCAGCCCCGAGTCCTGGTCCCTGGGCCAGCCTGGCAAGGGTGCCAATCAGAAGGAAATTGGCAAGTCCCGGAAAGAGACAGCGTGGGGTTTTCCCAGCCTAGATCGGAGGAGGAAGAGGAGGAGGAGGAGGAGGAGGAGGAGGGGGAGGGGAGGAAGAGGAGGGGGAGGAGGAGGGGGAAGAATAGGGGAAGCACTGTTGGAGTCCTTGGTGCTCTCTGAGCTGGGTTGTTTCCTTGTAGGCGTTTCATGACCCAACTAGGGAACGTTATCAATGCTAGAAGGGAATGGGGTTTGTGGAGGGGGGGAGGAGGAGGAGGAGGAGGGGGTTGAAGAGGAGGAGGAGGAGGGCTAAGAGGAGGAAGAAGACAAATGGTATAGGGTTTCCTTCCTGATCAGGGGTTGGACTAGAAGACCTCCAAGGTCCCTTGCAACTCTGCTCTTCTCTTATTCTCTGAGCTTGACGGTTTTCTTAGAGACATTTCGTAACCTGACTAAGGAACATTATCAGCGCTGGAAGGGAGTGGGGTTTGCAGAGAGGGGGAGAAGGAGAATAAGGAGGACTGTGGGGTCCTTGACGCTCTCTGAGCTGGGTGGTTTCCTTGCAGACGTTTCATGACCCAACTAGGGAACCTCATCAGTGCTAAAAGACAGTGGGAGGAGGAGGAGGAAGAGGAAGAAGAGGAGGAGGAGGAGGAGGAGGAGGAGAACTGTGGGGTCCTGGGTGCTCTCTGAGTTTGGAGGTTTCCTTGCAGACATTTCATGACCCAGCTGGGGAACGTCATCAGTGCTGCAAGGGAGGGGGGTTTGTGGAGGGGGGAAGGAGGAGGAAGAGGAGGAGGAGGAGGAAGAGGAGGAGGAAGCTGCCTTGAAGGGATGATCAGAGGGCTCCAGCAAGGGGGGGATTTCAAGCCTCCCTTTGAACTAGGTCCCCAAAGGCCAGATTGCCCCTTAAACTCAAGTCACCCCCCCAGGCAGCCATTATCCACCCCAAACAGTCCATTGTTCACCAGTCTCCTTGATTTGTCTTCCAACATGGCTGCCTGGTGAGGGGGGGCGGGGGGTAGACCTAGGAGGTGCCCCCCCTCCCCTGTGGCCCCCATTGAAGATCCAGAATTACCCAGATGAGAAAGACCTCCAGTGGGTAGCTGTCTGCAATTTTGCAAGTTTTGCATTTTAACGTACAAATATCCAAGTCGGCCACTCTGCCATTTAACTGTTTTTTTTGTCTTTTCCAATCTGCTGCAAGGCACACTTTTAATTCACACAGGTGTATTGCAATTGCAATTGTAATTGTAATTGTGATTGTAATTGGTTTGAAGGGGGGGGGAGGCTGTCTTTTGATTATGGCATTGAAATGTAGCTTAATTGTTTTGTAATGGTAGAAATTCTGGTGTGTTTTTTTTTTACTTCATTTAACTCTGCGCATTCCCCCAAAGTCACATACAAGGGGGATAAATGGCCTTGAAAATTGAATAAATAATAACATTTTATTCCTCATTTAACAAAATCTGCTACTCACCGGTATTGGAATGGCGATCAGGGACCAAGTGCAAGACGGAGTGTTTTTCTATGGAAATCAAACACAATTGGAGATAATGGGGAGAGGTATAGAGATGACAGGTTAACAATTTAGATTTGGTAGTTTGGTATTTAAAATTCTTTGGGCCCCGTTTTCCAGAGGGTGGGAAACTAATATTGTTGTAATATATTAATCAGCATTCAATTAGGGAGGACAATATGTGTAAAGGTGCTTGCTTCTCCCTTTTTTAATGCACCTTTTTTCTTTTTAATGCTGTGTTTTGTTTGGGTTTAAATAGTTGACTGTTTTGTGTTTTAACTTCTTTTTTTGGGAACAAAATACAAAAAGAGGGGAATTTAAAAAAAAAAGCAAATAAAGGGATTTAACTTGAAAGCATGAACAAGGCCCTCTGCATGTGCTCAGGAACACTCTCCTCTCCTTTTTGGCTGCTGTGAACGCTGTCAGGTTCAGCCCAGCACAGGAAATGCCTCTTAAAACCATGTTTCTCCAACTGGTTACTTGAAGCAAGATCCAGTGTGGATTCTTCCAGACCGTGCTCTTTTTTGATCTCAGGTTGAGCGTTGCTTCAACTCCCAGAATTCAGCATCGATCGGAGAAGAAGAAATAGAATAGAATACAGCTGGAAGGGACCTTGGAGGTCTTCTAATCCAGCCCCCTGCTCAAGCAGGAGAAAAAAATGAGGCTGGACTATTTCATTTTTTGGGGTAACTTGCTTAATAGACGGTGGGAATGCGGTTGACGTAATATACCTTGACATCAGCAAAGTGAGAAAAAAAGTAACCCACGGCAAGCTAAGTGAGTAAGCCAGTTAAATGTGGGCTAAACGGCCTGGGAATTTAATACAGGGAGTTCTGGATTTACAACAGTCCATTTAGCGACCGTTCAAAGTTACAACACCACTGGAAAAAAAAGGACTCCTGACCGTTTTTCACACTTACGACCGCTGCAGCATTTCCCCCGTGGTCACGTGATCAAAATTTGGATGCTTGGCAAACTGATTCGTATTTACGATGGTTGCAGCGTCCTCCCAGCTGGGGGATTCTGGGAGTTGAAGTCCACCCACTTTTAATTTGCCAAGAAACACCATTAATAAACCTGACCAAACTTCCTTCTTGCAAGTCGGAAATGAATTTTCCTGGCTTGAAAAACATGTCAGCCGACTAATGGGACCTAAGTCCATCTGGGCTGGCCAGACTAGTTTGGCTTTTGCTATAATTATGCCAGATCACCAACAAGCTGGTTTATTTGGCTAAAAACGGCCTTCTCCAAAGAAAATAACCACGACGCAAGCCACAGCGGACTCTCCCAGCCAGCCGCAAGAAATTAAAACTCTGGGAAATGGGAAAAAAGCAGCCCAAATTTGTGCCAAACCGTTGGACAACCGCCTGCCTGCTTTGATTAAAAAACGCTTCTCATTTGGTGCGTAAAACTTCCTCGAGAAGCGGTGCCCGGATCAGACGGCCTGCGGTCGAGACACCCCCCCTCCCCCTGTTAAACGTCACAAGTCCGGACACACAAAAAGACACCGTGTCCCTCATCTTTTTCTATCGCTTTCACTTCCCCTCTTTCCACTCTGCAGTTTTTTTTTGCTCCTGAGCTGATCGGCTGGGCTGCAAAATTTAAAGCTGCTCGCATGCTTCCCGCCGGCAGCATGCACAAAGTTTTGTAGCTTGGCAAGAGTGTGCGATTCTGGGTGGAAGTTGCAGGTTAGGGTTTCTGATCAGAAAGATTTTGGGGGGCCCACAGAGGTGGCTCCCCTGGTGTCAAAGTCAGGGCTGGCCTTGACCTAGCGTCCTTCTGCAAGACCGTTCAGAACAGAATAACCACAGAATAACCACCGAATTACAGAATAACAACAGAATAACAGAATAATAACAGAATAACCACAGATAACAGAATAATAACAGAATAACAACAGAATAACAGAATTACAGAATAATAACAGAATAACAGAATAATAACAGAATAACAACAGAATAACCACAGAATAACAGAATAACCACAGAATAACAGAATAACAACAGAATAACAGAATAATAACAGAATAACCACAGATAACAGAATAATAACAGAATAACAACAGAATAACAGAATTACAGAATAATAACAGAATAACAGAATAATAACAGAATAACAACAGAATAACAGAATAACATAACAGAATAACCAAAGAATAACAGAATAACCACAGAATAACAATAGAATAACCGAATAATAACAGAATAACAACATAACAATAGAATAATAAAAGAATAACAGAATAACCACAGAATAACAGAATAACCACAGAATAACAGAATAACAACAGAATAACCACAGATAACAGAATAATAACAGAATAACAACAGAATAACAGAATTACAGAATAATAACAGAATAACAGAATAATAACAGAATAACAACAGAATAACAGAATAACATAACAGAATAACCACAGAATAACAGAATAACCACAGAATAACAGAATAACAACAGAATAACCGAATAATAACAGAATAACAACATAACAATAGAATAATAAAAGAATAACAGAATAACCACAGAATAACAGAATAACAACAGAATAACAACAGAATAACAACAGAATAACCGAATAACCACAGAATAACAGAATAACAACAGAACAGAATAACAGTTGGAAGGGACCTTGGAGGTCTTCTAGTCCAACCCCCAACTCAAGTAGGAAACGCTATATATACAATCTCAGACCAATGGCTGTCCAGTCTCTTCTTAAAAAACCTCACCCACAACTTCTGGTGGCAAGCTGTTCCACTGGTTAATTGTCCTCACTGTTTGCTTTTATTACATTATAAACTGCCCTGAGTTGTTCAGGCTCTGTGGTTTGATAATAGAATAAAAAAAATTAGCATCACCTAATTAACGAAAAGAAGGACTTGGGGGGGGACATGATAGCAGTCTTCCCATATTTGAGGGGCTGCCCCCCAAAAAAGGGTGGTGGTGGTGGTTTCCGAGAAGAAACAACGGATGGAAACTCATCAAGGAGAGAAGCAACCGGGAACTAAGGAGGAATTTCCTAACGGTGAGAACAATTAACCAGTGGAACAGCTGGCCACCAGAAGTTGTGAATGCTCCACCACTGGAGGTTTTTTTTTAAAGAAGAGACTGGACAGCCACTTGTCTGAAATGGCATAGGGCAGGAGTCTCCGAACCTGACAACTTTAAAGACTTGTGGACTTCAACTCCCAGAATTCCCCAGCCAGAATTCTGGGAGTTGACGTCCGCAAGTCCTAAAGTGGCTGACATTGGAGACTCCTGGTATAGAGGATCTCCTGCTCGAGCCCGGGGGGGGGGGGTTGGACTAGAAGACCTCCAAGGTCCCTTCCAGCTATGTTCTTCTGTTATCTGACCCTCTCAATTTGGGACCACCGGTGAGGGTGGCAAGAACCTGCCTGGGCTTAAAAAGCAGGGTGTGTGTGTTGTTGATAGACCTTTCTCAGACATGAAAGAAAAGGGGGCCAGATTGAACCCACCGCATGTCTGGGGCAGCCCCTGCCATAAACAGACCCCCACACAAACACACACACATCCCCCCCTTGCAGTAGAGAGGGCTAAGTTACCTTTCCACTTTTAAACGTTGGTGCAAATTGTGCTCTACTCACTGCGTTGACATGCAAGTGGGTCTTGGGGTGTCTTCCTCACATCCCTGGTCCGTCTCGTCCTCGGCGCGGGGGGCGCGGGACCCCCGACAGCCCTCTGAAAGCGGAAGAGTGACCTCAGTCCCCCCCCTGTTCGCTTATTGCCAGGTGAGCTCGAAAAGGAGGGAGGGGGAGGCTTGTGGGTAGGAAGAGCAAAGCATTCTGGGACGTCGGTTGCTTTGGGGAGGAAGAGGGTGCTGGGATTGGGAGGAGGGGAGGGGTGGGTGGGTGTCGCAAGAACCCTTGATTGACACTTGTCTGCGTTTCAAGGGAATTGATTGGCTAACGCCATGTTGTTTCCGCCTTGGCGACTTTCAGAGGGGTGGACTTCAACTCCCAGAATCCCCCAGACAGCGCTGAAAAAACAATGGCGCAGGCAGTCCTCGACTTACGACAGTTCATTTCGTGACCGTTTAGTGAAGTTCACGACGGCCCTGGAAAAAGCGACCGAGGACCTTTTATTTTTGCACTTACGACCGTTGCAGCAATCCCCGAAGTCACGGGTTCAAAATTCAGAGGCTTGGCTACTGACCCGTACTTATGACGTTCGCCATGTCTCCTGGGGTCACGTGATCAACCTTCAGGCAAGCCAAGTCCATGGGAGGAAGCCAGACTAACTTCACAACGGCAGTGATTCACTTAAAAGCGGTGGCCAAAGGTCATAAAATGAGGCAAAACAAACTATCTCGCTTAGCAATGGAAATTTTGGGCCCTGTTGTGGTCGTAAGACGAGGACTAGGCTGCATTTGTTGAAAAGAATTTGTTGAAAAGAAAAGCCGGAAGGAGAGAAGGAAGGAGAGACGTGGCGGGCTTGGAGGTTCAAGTGCCAACACACCTGGGAACCCATGCCAGGGCCTGCCCGACTGGCATCTGGAGAGAGAGCAGAATTGCTACCTGAAATACGGAGAGTAGCTTCCCTATAAAATAGAATAATATAGAATACAGAATGCAGAATATAGAACAGAAAAGAAAAGAACAGAACAGAATATAGAACAGAATATAATAGAATATAGAATAGAATAGAATAGAATATTTTTTTTAATTTTTTTTATTTTAATCCCATTTATATCCCGCCCCTCTCTGAAGACTCAGGGCGGCTTACAATTCAAAGTACAAATCAATGTGCTTAGCAGTAGCCTTCATTCTATGTATATGCCTGCTTATTAGGGCTTTCACACACCCCCAAGCGGCATTATTACAAAGTCAGCTTAATTGCCCCCCAACAATCTGGGTCCTCATTTTACCTACCTGGGAAGGATGGAAGGCTGAGTCAACCTTGAGCCTGGTGGGACTTGAACCTGCATTAATTGCAGGCAGCTGGTGTTACTTAAGGAGGCATCAGCCCACTGCTCCACCCAGGCTCCGAATAGAATAGAATAGAATAGAATAAAATAGAATAGAATAGAATAGAATAGAATAGAATAGAATAGAATAGAATAGAATAGAATAGAATAGAATAGAATAGAATAGAATAGAATAGAATAGAATAGAATAGAGTAGAGTAGAGTAGAGTAGAGTATAGAGTATAGAGTACAGAGTACAGAGTATATAGAGTATAGTATAGTATAGTATAGTATAGTATAGTATAGTATAGTATAGTATAGTATAGTATAGTATAGTATAGTATAGTATAGTATAGTATAGTATAGTATAGTATAGTATAGTATAGTATAGTATGGAATATAGAATATAGAATATAGAATATAGAATATAGAATATAGAATATAGAATATAGAATATAGAATATAGAATATAGAATATAGAAGAGAAGAGAAGAGAAGAGTTGGAAGGGACCTTGGAGGTCATCTAGTCCAACCCCCTGCCCAAGCAAGAAACTCTACACCATTTTCTGACAGATGGCTGTCCAGTCTCTTCTTAAAAACTTCCAGTGTTGGAGCATTCACCGCTTCTGGTGGCAAGTAGTTCCACTGGTTAATTGTTCTAACTGTCAGGAAATTTCTCCTTAATTCCAGGTTGCTTCTCTCCTTGACTTGTTTCCATCCGTTGCTTCTTCTCCTGCCTTTGGGGGCTTTGGAGAATGGCTTGACTCCTTCTTCTTTGGGGCAGCCCCTGAGATGTTGGAAGACTGCTATCCTGTCCCCCCTCGTCCTTCTCTTCATAGACCTGCCCAGTTCCAGCAACCGTTCTTTTGTCGTTCTCTTTCCTTTTGTGCGGAGTGGGTTTTTCCTCAGTGGAAATTTTTTTTTGCACTTTGCACCTTCTTACTTAGCCCATCGTGAGACCCCACTGACAGGAGGATTTTGACCAGACCAGTCCCAGCAATGACATATATTGGAGCCCAAGGAAATAATTCATTGAATTTGGAGAGAGAGAGAGAGAGAGAGAGGGAGGGAGGGAGGGAGGGAGGGAGGGAGGGAGAGAGAGAGAGAGAGAGAGAGAGAGAGAGAGAGAGAGAGAGAGGGACAGAGAGAGGGAGAGAAAGAGAGAGAAAGAAAGAGACAGAAAGAGAGAGGGACAGAGAGAGGGAGAGATAGAAAGACAGAGGGGAGGGAGAGAGAGGGAGAGAAGAGAAAGAGAGAGGGAGAGAGAGAGAGAGAGAAATTGAGCACAATTTTCTTTTTACTGGAAGGAAGGAAGGAAGGAAGGAAGGAAGGAAGGAAGGAAGGAAGGAAGGAAGGAAGGAAGGAAAAAGATAAGGAAAGGAAAGGAAAGGAAAGGAAAGGAAAGGAAAGGAAAGGAAATTAATGGGAAATTAATCCTCAGAAGAAACTCATCCGAAGGTTTGCAGAGCCCCTGAAATGGCAGGAGAACAAGCCCACAGCCTTTCCCCAAACTGTTCCCCTCCCCATCCAGAAAAACGCCTCCCACCCACCCACTTGAACCCCCCCCCTCCCCCAATCTCTCCACCCAAAATTTCTGGGAAAGCGGGATCAAGCTAAGCCAAGATAGCTTGGGCTGCAGAGACAGAAAACCCCTGACTTGCATCCAGAAGCCCCTTTTACTCCGCAGACAGCCCGGGCTCAGAGTTCTCCTGCCTGCTGGATTACGATTCCCATCTGTTCCCCGGCTGGCTGGGGACGATGGGAGGGCTTGCCATCCTGTCTGCTGGCGGGGGGGGGGGGGAGAGCGGCAGCGCCTTACGGATCCCGCTCTGTACATTTCCCTCCAGAATTGCACCAAGGGAGTGGGGTTGGGTGTCAGGAGCCCCCCACCCACCGAAGGGCCGAGGGGCCCGACTCGCCTTCCGCCGAGCCCCCTCCTCTCCTACCTGCCGTGAGTTGGGGTCATCCCGCTCTTCTTCGGGGGTCCCGGATGCCTGGCACAGCCTTTCCCTCCGTAGGGCAGCCAAGTCCTCTCTCAGACTTTCCAGGTGGGCTTGGATGCTGAAGAGCATGAAGAGGCAGGCCAGGAGACCCACCGCCAGGGCCCCCACAACCGCCCAGGGACTTGGGGGGCGCTGCCCCCACCCCAAGGAATCCAGCCCGGCGAAGGGGCTTAACCCCCCCCTCCAGATCTTCCGTGGCATCCTTCTTCCCGGCTTCCTCCTGGAGCAAGTCTTCTCCTGGGGGTCTTCCTGCCCCACAGGGGCCAAAGCCGAGGCCCCCGCCATCCTCAAAAGGGGGAGGGCGGGGCCCCCGGGGCTCCTCGGCCTCCCCAGATTGGTCTCCCAGAAAATTCTAGCCTGGCAAGTACAGCCTGGGCCTGCAGAGGTGCACGGCTCTGCCACGGATCCAGGAGAGTTTGCAGGAGGGCGGTTGCCAGGGGGATCGGGACCCCCAGACATGACCGGTCCTCTCCCCCCCCCCCAAAAAAAAAATTCAGCACATGGCAGAAGAAGGCAACTGCAGTTGGATCCGGGGAGCTCCTGGCTGCAGGCGGGAGAGCTGGTTGCGGGTCCCTGTGCCCACTGCAGCTGCTTGCAAGAGGGAAGGGCCCTCGCCACTCTACCCACCCACCCACCCACCCCGAGCCCTCCCCCTCCTCAGCTTCCTGGCCCGGCTTTCCCCGCCGAGAGAGCGGCAGAACGGGTGCCAAAGCAAGCCGCCGATTGAGCAAGGGATTGAGGAAGCTGGCCAGGAGCGCTAGGGGCTGGCTATGCCCGCCCCGCCCGGAGAGCAGCCAACGGCCGAGGGTGGCACTCGGCTGCCTCATCCTGGGCTTGGCAAAGGGCCTGGCTGTTTGACCCAGGCCTGGCCGCTTCCCGGCACCCAGACCTTGGGATCAGCTGATCCCAGGAAACCAGATTCCCAGGGCTGGTGCCAAAGAAGCCTTGGACCGGCTAAGTTTCAGGGGGGAAAAGAGGGTTTTTTGTGCCTGGAAGCTTCGGCTTCCGAGAAGCAGATCGGCCCGGGTGGGGGTGGGGTGGGGGCGTGGGGGGGTGTCTGACCGCTGCCTCGTCTCGAGGGGATGCTGGGGAAGCCAAGGGCGGTCACCGCAGCGGGGAAAGCAGAGGGGGGCCGGCCATAGGGTGGAATAACAGAGGGACAGAGTTGGAGGGGACCTTAGAGGTCTTCTAATCCATCCCCCAACTCAAGCAGGAGACCCCATAGCATTTGAGACAAGTGACAGTCCAATCTCTTCTTAAAAACCTCCAGGGATGGAGCACCCACAACGTCTGGTGGCCGGCTGTTCCACTGGTTAATTGCCCTCATTGATAGGAAATTTCTCCTTAGTTCCAGGTTGCTTCTCTCTTTGATTAGTTTCCATCCGTTACTTCTTGTCTGGCTTTCTGGTGCTTTGGAGAATGGCTTGACTGCCTCTTCTTTGGGGCAGCCCCTGAGATACTGGAAGGCTTGCTATCACGTCCCCCCTTGTCCTTCTCTTCATTAAACTAAAAAAGGTAAAGGTAAAGGTTCCCCCCGCACGTGCGTGCTAGTCGTTTCCGACTCTAGGGGCCGGTGCTCATCTCCGTTTCAAAGCCGAAGAGCCAGCGCTTGTCCGAGGACGTCTCCGTGGTCATGTGGCCGGCATGACTAGACGCCAAAGGCGCACGGAACGCTGTGACCTTCCCACCGTAGTGGTCCCTATTTTTCTACTTGCGTTTTTACGTGCTTTCGAACTGCTAGGTTGGCAGAAGCTGGGACAAGTAACAGGCGCTCACTCTGTTACGCGGCACTCGGGATTCGACCCGCCAAACTGCCGACCTTCTGATCAACAAGCTCAGCGTCCTAACCCACTGAGCCACCGCGTCCCCTTCATTAAACTAGACATCCCCACTTCCAGCCACCGTTCCTTGTATGTTTTAGCCTCCAGTCCCCTGATCATCCTTGTTGCTCTTCTCTGCGCTCTTTCCAGAGTCTCAACCTCTTTTTTTACATGGTGGTGACCAAAACTGGACGCCGTATTCCGAGTGTGGCCTTCCCAAGGCCTTGTAAAGTGGTATTAACACTCGACGTGATCTTGGTGCTGTCCCTCTGTTAATGCAGCCTAGAATTGTGTTGGCCTTTTTGGCTGCTGCCGCACACAGCTGGCTCCTGTTGAAGGGACTGTTTATTAAGACTCTTAAGATCCCTCTCGCAGTTGCTACTATTGAGCGAGGTACAACCTATCCTATCCCCATGCCTTTAGTTTTTCTTGCCTAAGTGTAAAACCTTCCTTTTTTTTTCTACACCGAATTTCATTGTTAGATTAGGGCCCTGGGTTCAAGTCATGGATGGGCTGGTGAAACGGGGACACATGCTCCCCATCCTGAATTCCCGGGAATTTTATCCTGCCCAGCCAGGCGTGGCACTAACTGGGAACGATGGGCATTCCTGTGGCAGGGGGATAGCCCTCTTCTGCTCCAAGCTGCAGGGCACAAGAGAGTAGCAAATCCCATTCCTTCTTTGCACAAACAGCTTCTTTTTCATTTCGACTGACAGCCACACTGGAGCGTAAAAATTTCCATTGCTCAGCCAGGCAGCGGCGAAGTGAGTTTTGCCTCGTTTTACGACCATCCTCGCCACGGTCGTTAAGTGAGTCGCCGTGGTTGTTATGTTAGGAAGTTGGTCGTTAAGTGAGTCCGGCTTCCCCGTTGACTTTGCTGGTCGGAGGTTCTCAAGAGGGGATCCCGTGACCCCCGGGGGACGCTGCGACCATCATAAATGCGAGTCGGTTGCTGAGCGTCTTGAATTTTGACCACCAGGGGACCCACGGAAATGATGCAACGGTCAGGTGAAAAGAGGGCCCTAGGTCGCTTTTCCCCCCACTGCTGCTGTAACTTTGAACGGTCACTAAACAAATCGTCGTAAGACGAGGACTACCTACCTTTCACTTCGGAAGAGCGGAACCCTCCGGATTTGAGGTGGACGAGTTCCCGGGCCAGGCCGGTTGACCCAAAACAAAAAATGTCACGGAAGGACAATGGGCGGTTAGCCAAGGGATTTGTGATTGTTTTTTATTGATCGGATAAAAGCCACGTGTGGAATTCCCCCCCTTTAAAGAAGTGGTTGGAAGAAGTTTTGTTTAAATACATAAATACAGATACAGATACCCAGCATGCAAACAGAGAAGTTTGGGACCGGATGGAAAAGTCCCTGGTTGTTCTTTCTTTCTTTCTTTCTTTCTTTCTTTCTTTCTTTCTTTCTTTCTTTCTTTCTTTCTTTCTTTCTTTCTTTCTTTCTTTCTTTCTTTCTTTCTTTCTTTCTTTCTTTCTTTCTTCTTTCTTTCTTTCTTTCTTTCTTTCTTTCTTCTTTCTCTTTCTTTCTTTCCTTCTTTTTCTTTCTTTCTTTCTTCTTTCCTTATTTATTTATTTATTTATCTATCTATCTTTTTTCTTTTCTTTCCTTCCTTCCTGAGAACAGAATGATATCTTGCTCTTTCTTTCTCTTTCTTTCTTTCTTTCTTTTCTTTCCTTATTTATTTATTATTTATTTATTTATTTATTTATTTATTTCTCTTTTTTCTTTTCTTTCCTTCCTTCCTGAGAACAGAGTGGTGGTTTGCCCTTCCTTCCTTCCTTCCTTCCTTCCTTCCTTCCTTCCTTCCTTCCTTCCTTCCTTCCTTCCTTTCTTTCTCCCTCTCTCCCTCCCTCCCTCTTTCTTTTCTTTTCTTTCTTTTCTTTCTTTTCTTCCCTTCTGTCCCTCCCCCTCCTGCTCCTCCCCCTCCTCCCCCTCCTCCCCAACACCCCAGAAGACAGGGGCTCAAGATCCAGAAGACCCCTAACTAACAAAATGAAATTCAGTGGTGTGAAAACCTCCTACGGTTCTCCATTTGGGCAAGAAAAAAACAAATGCACAGGTACAGTATAGGGGGTACCTTGCTCAATAGCAGCAACCGTGAGAGGGATCTCGGAGTCCTAGTCCCTTAAACAAGAGCCAGCCGTGTGCTGCAGCAGCCAAAAAGGCCAACACAGTCCTAGGCTCCATCAACAGAGGGAGAGAATCAAGATCAGGTGATGTGTTAATACCACTTTACAAGGCCTAGGTAAGGCCACACCTGGAATACGGCATCCAGCTTTGGTCACCACGATGGAAAAAAGATGTCGAAACTCTAGAAAGAGGGCAGAGAAGAGCAACGAAGAGGAGGATTATTATTATTATTATTATTATTATTATTATTATTATTATTATTATTATTATTATTATTATTATTATTATTATTACTTGTATACCGCCCTATTCCCGTAGGACTCAGGGCGGTTTACAGGGAAAAATTAAAAATACATAACATACAAAGTTAAAATCGATTAAAACTAAGATTAAATTAAGTCCCTGAATTTAAACTAAAACCCCATTAATAAATAATTATAACCCCTCAGTCTGGGCCAGACAGCTCAAAAAACCAGGTTTTCAAGTCCCTGCGAAATGAGCGAAGGTCGGGGGCGGTCCTAAGCTCCGTGGGAAGTTGGTTCCAAAGGGTCAGGGGACTGGAGGCTAAAACTTATCAAGTTGCAAGTACTGGGTATGTCTGGTCTAAAAAAAGAAGAAGTACTTGGGGTGACATGATAAGATAAGGCAGGGGTCTTCAAACTTGGCCCTTTTATGACTTGTGGACTTCAACTCCCAGAATTCCTCAGCCAGGCACGCTGGCTGAGGAATTCTGGGAGTTGAAGTCCACAAGTCATAAAAGGGCCAAGTTTGAAGACCCCTGAGATAAGGTAAGGTGACCTTTATTGACATTTTTTTTTACTGTGGGCAGAATGGCACACATCAAAAATATGTGGGAAAAGAAAAAATATGCGGGAAAAGAAGCAACGGATGGACACTAACTCCAGGAGAGAAGCAACTTACAACGAAAGAGATTTCCCCCCCCCCCCCAAATCAGTAAATAAATAATATCATTCCAGGAAACAGCCAAAGCAAACCATCAGGGCTGGGGGGGATCTTGAAAAGATGGCTCCAGACGCAGATGAAATACGTGGGAAAGTGTTAAGAGCCTTGGTGGAGCAGTGGGCTAACACCTCCTTAAGTAACACCAGCTGCCTGCCATTAGTGCAGGTTCGAGTCCCACCAGGCTCAAGGTTGACTCAGCCTTCCATCCTTCCCAGGTAGGTAAAATGAGGACCCAGATTGTTGGGGGCAATTAAGCTGACTTTGTAATAATGCCGCTTGGGGTGTGCGTGAAAGCCCTAACAAGCAGGCATATACATAGAATGAAGGCTACTGCTAAGCTTGTAAGCCGCCCTGAGTCTTCGGAGAAGGGCGGGATATAAATGGAATTAAAATAAAATAAAAAAATAAAAAAAATAAATAAAACAGGATTTGCTTGGAGAGCGATTGTGTCACTTGTGCACGGCACGTGCCGAAGGCAGGATCTCTGCCAGACAATGGCATGAATGCCACCACTGTTCTCCGAACGAGACAAAAGAGACGGTCAGCTTTTCCAGACCGGCCAGGCAGGACACACAACCAGGTTAACTAATTCTGCTTTATCGTAAGGCTACATAAAACAGAAGCTTGCAAATCTGAAGGTACAAACCTAGTCCAGCTGTTTCTTTTATAACCCGATAAGCAAATGCTATAAAACAAGACAGTGAGAGGGAGATGTGTATTTTCAGACGAGCAAGGCTCAGAACGGAACAGAATAACAGAGCTGGAAGGGACCTTGCGAGGTCATCTAGTCCAACCCCCTGCTCAGGCAGGAAACCCTATACCGTTTCAGACAAGTGGCTGTCCAGTCTCTTGTTGAAAGCCTGCAGGGATGGAGCACCCACCACCTCTGGTGGCCAGCTTTTCCACTGGTTAATTGTCCTCACTGCCAGGAAATTTCTCCTTAGTTCCAGGTTGCTTCTCTCCTTGACGAGTTTCCATCCGTTGCCTTTGGAGAATAGGTTGACACCCCCCCCTCTTCTTTGTGGCAGCCCCTCAAAAAAATATTGGAAAACTTCTATCACGTCACACACACCACCCCAAGTCCTTCTTTTCATTAAACTAGCCAAACCCAAATCCTGCAAATCCGTTCTTCCTATATTTTAGTCTCCAGGCCTTTCATCCTATTGCTCATTTCCCAAAGTCTCTTACATCTTGTTTTGCAACGGGGTGACCCGAACTGGATACAATATTCCAGGTGTGGCCTTACTAAGGCTTTACAAAGCCCTGCTAACACTCTGGGTGATCTTGACCCCATCCCGCTGTTTCTGCAACAGAGGGTTGCGTCGGCTTTGCACGTTAACAAAATCTTGCAAGTGTGAAAGTACGGCGCAGTAAAGTCGGGTTAGCTCATCCTGTTGAGTTTCCCGTCTGCTCTTTCTACCCGGCCTGACTTCAATCTTGCATGATTCATTGCAGAAATTTCCCCACATCTTTAATGACCGTCGGAAAAATTGGGGAGATTCCTATGTGAGTCTCTCCGACCTCCCAGTGTGCAGCTCAAGGCTAAGTCCTCTTTTATCTGATGGTTCCCCAGACAGCGAGTCCTTCATCACCAGAAGAGTTGCGGTCACTCAGGGGTCAGAAGGCAGCACTGCAGGCTAATTCTGCCCACTGCCAGGAGTTCGATCCTGGCCAGGTCAAGGTTGACTTGGCTTTCCGTCCTTCCGAGGTCGGTAAAATGAGGACCCAGGTTTTTGGGGGGCAACAGGCTGACTTTGTAAACCACTTAGAGAGGGCTGTAAAAGGAAGGAAGGAAGGAAGGAAGGAAGGAAGGAAGGAAGGAAGGAAGGAAGGAAGGAAGGAAGGAAGGGAGGGAGGGAGGGAGGGAGGGAGGGAGGGAGGAAAATGAGAAGGAAGGAACAAGGAGAAGGAAAGAAGGAAAAATGAGAAGGAAGGAAAACAAGGAGAAGGAAGGAAGGAAATAAGAAGGAAGGGAGGATAATGAGAAGGAACAAAGAGAAGGAAGGAAGGAAGGAAAATGAGAAGGAAGGAAGGAAGGAAGGGAGGGAGGGAGGGAGGGAGGGAGGAAGGGAGGAAGGAAAATGAGAAGGAAGGAACAAGGAGAAGGAAAGAAGGAAATAAGAAGGAAGGAAGGAAAATGAGAAGGAAGGAAAACAAGGAGAAGGAAGGAAGGAAATAAGGAAGGAAGGGAAACAAGGAGAAGGAAGGAAGGAAGGAAAATGAGAAGGGAGGATAATGAGAAGGAAGGAAGGAAGGAAGGAAGGGAGGGAGGGAGGAAAGAAGGAAAAATGAGAAGGAAGGAAGGAAAATGAGAAGGGAGGATAATGAGAAGGAAGGAAGGAAGGAAGGAAGGAAGGAAGGAAGGAAGGAAAAATGAGAAGGAAGGAAGCTATCGTAGCTCAGTGGTTAGAATGCAGTATCGCAGGCTAACTCACTGCTCACTGCCAGGAGTTTGATCCTGACTGGCTCAAGATTGAGCCTCCCATCCTTCCAAGGTCAGTAAAATGAGGACAAAGATTTTTTTGGGGGGGGGGGGGGGGCAACAGGCTGACTCTGTAAACCCCTGAGAGAGGGTTGTAAATGAGCTGTGAAGAGGTATATAAGTCTAAGGCTATTGCTATCTTCCTTTCTTTCTTCCTTCCTTCCTTCCTTCCTTCCTCCCTCCCTCCCTCCCTCCCTCCCTCCCTCCCTCCCTCCCTCCCTTCCTTCTCAGCGGTTAGAATGCAGCCTTGCAGGCTAACTCTGCCCGCTGCCAGCAGTTCGATCCTGACCGGCTCAAAGTTGACTCGTCCTTCCGTGGTCGGTAAAAGAGGACCCAGATTGCTGGAGGGGGGGGATATGTAAACCGCTTAGAGGGCTGTAAAGCATGGTGAAGCGGTCTATAAGTCTTAAGGGCTTTTGTTATTGTTGCCCCCATCACTGCCGCCCCGTCCGAAGGGGATTCCCCGTAAATCCTTCATTAAATTCATGAGAAAGACACGAACGTGATTGTGTTTTTATTGTCCAGGTGTTGGTAGAAAACGCGCAATAACGTGAGTAGACTTGAATTATAGAGCGCTTTGCTCGAATATGGAGTTGAAAGTTGGTGCCTTCAAGCAAAAAAAAAAAAAAGGGCAGGTGATATACACTGGCAGTCCTCTACTTACGACCACAGTGGAGCCCAAAATTTATGTTGTTAAGTGAAACATTGGCCAAGCGAAACATTTTGCCCCATTTCACCACCTTTCTGGCCAAGGTTGTTAAGCGAATCACTGCAGTTGTTAAGTTAGTAACACGGTCGTTAAATGAATCCGGCTTCCCCCCCCCCCCCGTTGACTGGGCTTGTTGGAAGGCCGCAGAAGGGGATCATGTGACACACACCCCCGCACAAACCCACACACACACTGGGATGCTGTGACAGTCATAAATACGAGCAGGTTGCCAAGCGTCTGAATTTTAATCGGGTGATGCTGAAAAAACGGTCATAGCCCACCTTTTTCAGTGCTGGTGTAACTTTGGTCACTAAACGAATCATGTCAGGGACCAGCTGTAACTGGATTTGTGCTCAGCACTGAACCGAGGCTGAAGAAAAGAACCACAAGATTTCCTTAGTGGTTTTATGTAATTATGGTAAACCTCGGCTCTTTTATGACTCGTGGACTTCAACTCCCAGAATTCCTGAGCCAGCCATACATGAGCATGGCTGGCTCAGGAATTCTGGGAGTTGAAGTCCAGAAGTCACCAAGGGAGCCATAGTTCCCCCATGCCGGCTCAGGAATTCTGGGAGTTGAAGTCCACGAGTCATAAAAGAGCTAAGGTTGCCAACCCCTGAGGTCATAAGAAGTTAGTGTGGGTAACACGGTGTGTGGTGTGTTCATTTTTGTAGGCCGAGGATGCCGTGTTGTCCAAGAACTGAAAAAATTGGCAGCAAAGGTTGGAGAGATTGCACGACGCAACGAGGAGTCTCGATCCGAAATAACACATTGGAGAAAAAGAGAGCTGGGCTTGCAGGGAACATGGAGTGGGAGGCCCCTTATCTGAACTGGTTGGGCAGGGGGTTGGACTAGAAGACCTCCAAGGTCCCTCCCAACTCAAGTTATTCTGTATTCCGAGCAGGGGGATGGACTAGAAGACCTTCAAGGTCCCTTCCAACTCTTTTATGCTGAAATAGTGTGGGCCCATAAAAACGCCCGAGTCCTTTGGACCAAACAGACATCAAAGATCAAAGCGTGACAGAAATACAGACGGTCCTCGACTTACAACAGTCCACTTAGCGACCCTTTGAAGTTACAACGGCACCAAAAAAAAAGTGACTACCCGTGACCGTTTTTCACCCTTAACGACTGATGTGCAGCATTGCCGCGTTCCCACGATCAAAATTTGGACAGCTCAACAACTGATTCATATTTACAACTGTTGCAGTGTCCCTGCTCTCTCTCTCTCTCTCTCTGTGTGTGTATGTGTGTGTGTGTTCACGTGATCCCCCTTTTATGACCTTCTGACATGCAAAGCCAAGGGGTGAAGAAAGCCAGATTGACTTAACAGCTATGTGACTATCTCAACGTCCACGGTGATTCACATAACGGCGATAGCGAGAAAGCTGGTAAAACGGGGCAAAACTCGCCGAACCGACGTCTCGCTTAAATTCCAGGGTCCTTTGTGGTCGTAAGTCGGGGACCACCTGTACTGAAGGGGTGAAAAGATGGAGTGGGGGGGGGGAACCCAGCAAGCCACACGGGAACGGGCCGAGGAATAACTCAGAAGTGGACGTGAGAACTCTAACAGAACACCAAAACTGCACGGCTCGTTCTAAGGGGGTCCCCACTGCATGGAATCGGCTCCTTTGCAAGGCCAGAAAAATACCTCGACTTACGACCATTCACATAGCGACCGTTCAAAGTCGCACTGGGAAAAATATTTGACTTAGGACCGGTCCTCGCACTTACGACCGTTGCGGCATCCCTGCGCTCGCTGGATCAAAATTTGGACACTTGGCCACCGACTCGTATTTACGACCGTGGCGCTGTGCCAAGGTTTTTCCATATTTCTGATGAGCAAAGTCAACAGGGTGGGGGGCGGGAAGCCCTGCCGGTCATTAAGCGGGTCATCACGGGATTCTGCCTGAGGTTTTTTTGGGGTTGTTTTGGTGGCAGTCGTTAAGAAGAAAAGCGACAGGTCGTAAAGTAACCCCCCCACGGTCGTTAAGCGAAACCCGTATCTGCAACGGCCGGTTTTGGCCAGAAACAAATGTCATAAATTCATCTCGTCGTAAATGAGGGCTGATTGCCAGGAGCCCAAAAGGCCATCACGTGACAATGGGGGGGGGGGAGATCTTGGAACTTTGAATCCCCATTGTAAGTCCCTTTTTTGGGGGGGTGTCTGTTGCAATTTCGGTCATAAGTAGAGGACCACCTGCATTTTGCTGCCTCTGGTTCCTTTAAGGCCAAGCAATCAATCCCCAATTTTAAGCTCTTAGTTGCAGCTCAGTGGAGTTCCCGGAAGCAACTCCATGCGAGTTGCAAGCTCTTTGTCGCCAGTACGATGCTCACAAAACCCCCTCGGCAAAAAAAAAAACACAACGTACACCCTGGCCGCACAAGCAGAAGCGAGCCAATTCGGGGACTCAAAACAGTCAACATCTCCCTTGGGAAACACCGTTTCCGAAGAAGGAAGGGCAGTGTGTGTTGAGATGCGCAAACAGGAAGTTGCGTGGGGCACGCGGCTGGCAGGGCACCCACACAAGGGACACTGGGGTCACACAATAACACAACCAATGGCACCCTCGCAAAGCGCCTGCCAGGGAACGAGAGCCGGAACACCTGTGTTGTTCTACTTTTATTTCGGAGCTTGTGCCGTAAAATGGGAGGGTGCCAACTTTCCGTGCCAGAGGGCACCGTGTGTTAAATGTTGTGGCGAGCAGGGACGGCGGTCAGGGAGTGTGGCTTTAAAAGCAATGGTGGGGTCGGAGAAGAAGGGGCAGGGTGTTTCGCCCCCCCCCCTACACACAAATTTCCTATAAAATAAATGAGTTGCGTTAAGCTGCGTTGGCAGTGGCGGTGGTGGTGTAGGGCTGCCAATTTCAACCTTTGCAAAGATATAATTGGGGCGCGCCGGGGGGGGAAAAGGCTATCATCCACTGGTTTGGTCGCATCAGGGGCCCTGCGCATCAATGCTCCTGGGGGCTGCGGTTCTGACTCTTGGCAATGCTTCACGACGGCACGTGGCCTTTGGCAACGCCGCGTTTGCGGATGCGGGCAAGGTCTTTCGCAACGCCGCACTCGCAGCGAGACTACACGGGCAACGATTGGCGGCGCCACCGCATTCGCAGGCGCGCGCAACCATTGCAATGCTGCATTGGCAGGGGCCTGTGACCTTTTGCAACAGGTGCACGCAAACCTTTTGCAACACTGCCCTGGGTAGGGGTGATGCAACCTTTTGCAGCCCCCCAACGTGAGTTCTCACGTCTTACTTGTCGGTGCCTGTAACTTTGGCGCAGGGAGCCTCAAGTGGTTGTCTGAACACCCTCTCTCAGAGAAACCCACAACTGGGGCAGAGCTTGGCCCCCTTCGTCTCTTCACAGCCAGCAGGGAGCTTCAATCCATTGGGCCTCTGCCCTTCCCTGTTCGAGGAGGCCCAGCGTCCAGTTCCTTGGAGTCCTGGCACCCCCTGCCGGCTGGGATACAAACCTCAGTCTGTGTAGCCACATGTGCTCGGAGGGTCCCGTGCACCCGACAAAGCAGCGGAATAAAAATATAAAAATACAAAACAGACGGTGCCAGGGACGCCCAGCCAGGGTGCAAAGCGCAACAGAGCTGGCAAGGGGAGCAGATACTCGGAGTCCGCGTACGATGTCCTCGTCGTTTGATCCATTTTCAGACTCCTGTCGCGGTTTGGACTGCAGAGTTTGCAACCAAGCGGAAAGTGCAGCGCCTGGTTAGAAGACAACCACCCACCCTGCCCTACTACCCTTTTCCTTGCTGGCACCCGGGTGGACGTCAGAACCGCAGACAACACCCCCCCCCCAAGCGAGAAACAGAGAACTGCCGGTCCAGAAACGAAAAAGGAGCAATCGCGATGCCGCTCTGCGCTCGGACGCGTCCGCCGTACAGGAGGGCTGCATGCCTCGTCTCTGTTTCTGCAAAGCCCGCCCGGGACCCCGCCCCGGCGGTCATTCCCGCTGCCCCGGTCTTCTCAGTGGACCTGGAAGAGGCCGAAATAGGTGAGGTAGCGGTCAGCCTTCAGACGGACCTCCGGGATGGTGCGGACACGGATGGAGGCCTCAGGACGCAGGAGAAGCAGGCCGGACACCTGACAGACGTGCAGTTCGGCCTCCTGGGGTCCGGAGCTGGTGGGGGGGAACTGCTCCAAACAGCGCAAGGCCAGCTGGCCGCTCAGCATCACGTCCAGCTTCATGTAGACCGTCTTCCCCTCGTTGAAGTGGACCTAGAAACGGGGACAGGAGAAGCAGCGCAGAGAGGGAATTGTGGGGCTCCGTCGTGCCCATCTGAATCGAATCCGCTCCTTGCGTTCAAAGTTGCGACTCGAAAAAGGGGATTTTACCATCTAGGTCTGAGGGTCAACCTCCCTCCCGCCCCCTCAACGTAGGACCACAACGGAGCCTACCCCTGATCATGTCACAAAAGGGGATCATGTGACCGCTCCCCCCCTCCGGGACGCTTGCGACCGTCACAAATACGAGTCGGCTGCCAAATGACTAAATTTTGATCACGCGACCACAGGGAGGCGGGGAAGGCCGTGCAATAAAATGGGCACAAAGCACTTTTTTCCCCAGTGCCGTCGATTAACTTTGAACCGTCACTAAAGGAACTCTTGAGGACTAGCCGCGCAGTTGTTTTTCTAACGCTGCCTGGGGAATTCTGGGAGTTGAAGTCCACGCCTCTGGAAACAACCCTGAATTAGCCAATCAACTCCCTTGAAATGCACCCACGGGTCAATCAAGGGTTCTCGTGGCTGCCCCCCCACCACCATCGGCGGCAACGTCCCAGAATGCTTTGCTCTCCCTACCCACAAGCCCCCCTTTTTGAGCTCACCTGGCAATACAGGTAATACAGGCCCCTTTTGATCACCGTAAACTCTCCTCGGCTGTTGTCGTAGCGCAAGGGGTTGGTGGCGTTCAGCTTGGCTTCCGCCCATCCGCGGATGGTCCCGTTGGCATCTGGGGAGGGGCGAGGGAGACGGACGAGGAGGAGGAATGAACATTGGACCCCCAGCCCCCCAGCTGCGGGCAGAGCCCTCACCCCTCCCCTCTGTGGGGAGAGCTGGGGGGGGTCCCTGAAGAGCCAAGGTGCCTTCCCAAGGCTGCGCAAAGGTGCCCGCCTTCACAGTTCATGCGCTCAACCGGATGGCGTAAGCGACTTCACTTAAGAGCCAGGCGGCCGGGTGAGAGAGAGAGCGGGGGGGGCTGAGGTGGGCAGGGGGCCAAGTCAATGTCTCCCACCTGCTTTGCCAAAGCCCCCACCCCACCCCCAGAAGTGTTACCTGCCTGCATCCCAGCTCGTCCTACGGTGGCTTGCACTGAAAGAGAGAAAGAGAACGAGAGAGAGAGAGAGAGAGAGAAAGAGAGAGAGAGAGAGGGAGGGAGGGAGGCAGGGAGGAAGGAAGAGAGGGAGGAAGGAAGGAAGGGAGAGAGGGAGGAAGGAAGGAAGGGAGAGAGGGAGGAAGGAAGGAAGGAAATAAGAGAGAGGGAGGAAGGAAGAGAGGGAGGGAGGCAGGGAGAGAGGGAGGGAGGAAGGAAGGAAGAAATAGGGGCGCAGGAAGGGAGGGAGGGAGGGAGGAAGGAAGGAAGGGAGAGAGGGAGGAAGGAAGAGAGGAAGGAAGAGAGGGAGGGAGGGAGGGAGGGAGGAAGGCAGGAAGGGAGAGAGGGAGGGAGGGTGGGAGGGAGGAAGAGAAAGAAGGAAAGAAAGAAAGAAAGAAAGAAAGAAAGAAAGAAAGAAAGAAAGAAAGAAAGAAAGAAAGAAAGAAAGAAAGAAAGAAAGAAAGAAAGAAAGAAAGAAAGAAAGAATCAGTCTGATGGATGGAGGGGATTTTCTCCTGTCCAGAGAGATGCCCCAAATAAAATCCAGGCACCAAAACCCCCCACTCCTCCCCCCCCCCACAGGGCTCTGGCATCATTCCTCTGGGGGGGGGCGGGGGAGGACTGGAGGAGACCCTCCCTCACCTTCATAATGGGCGGCGCAGATGCTTCCCGTCCGGCAAGGCCGAACCCGTTTCCCCTTCTCAGCTGAAAAAGAGGGTGGGGGTTATTTTTTGGGTACGTGTGTGTGTGTGTGTGTGTGTGTGTGTGTGTGTGTGAAGGACCCCAGAGAATAAGGCAACCTCAGGGGTCAATTTTCCTGGCCATCAGTCCTCAGGTTACAGCGGTCCATTTAGCGACCGTTCAAAAGTTACAATGGCACGGAGAAAAGTGACTCAAATGCCCGTTTCGCACTTACGTCTGTTGCTGCACCCTCAGGGTGGCGGGATCGAAATCCCAGAGGCTCGGCAACCGACTCGCGTTTATGACGGTCTCGCTGTGTCTCCCGGGGGGGGTGTTACGTGATTCCCCTTTTGCGCCCTTCCGACAAAGTCCACAGGGTGGGGTGGGGAATCCGGATTCACTTAGCGACTCTCTTGCTAATTTAACTACGGCAGTGATTCACTTAACGACGGTGGCAAAAAAGTCCCATCAAACGGGACCAACCTCATTTAACAAAATGCCTCACTTAGTGACAGAAACCTTGGGCGCCGTTGCGGTCGTAAGTCGAGGACCACCTGTAGAAGGCAGAGAGAAAGGCGTCGCTCTCCACCCTAACCCTCCACTTACAACCCACAATTGGGACAAGTTTCGTGGTTAAGGCAGGCGGCTGTCGAGTGAATTGTGCTCAATTTTGCCACGGTCATTAAGCAAATCAGTGCCGTTGTTAAGTGAATCATATGGTCGTTAAGCGAATCTGGCTTTCCTGCCCCCCCCATTGATTCTGCTTGTCGGAAGCCGGCTGGGAAGGTCACAAAGGAGATGACGTGACCACAGGGATGCTGCAATGGTCATAAGTGCGAGGACCAATTGTAAGTCACTTTTTTCCAGCGCTGCTGTAACTTTAAACCAGGCATCTCCAAACTTGTCAACTTTCAGGCTTGTGGACTTCAACTCCCAGAATTCCTCAGCCAGCCTGGCTGAGGAATTCTGGGAGTTGAAGTCCACAAGGCTAAAAGTTGACAAGTTTCCAGACCTGAGCTTTAAACAGTCGCTAAATGAGTAGTTGTTAAGTCGAGGACTTTCGGGCATTCTGCCTTGTTTTAGAAGGAGCGACTCACCTTGCCTTCGATGCCGCAGCGCCCCCTGCTGGGCAAAATGGTGCAGGAACAAGTTCCCTTGGTTGTCCCAGCTGGAGGAGAGCACCACCTAAAGAAGCAGAGAGGTACTTCAGGTTAATGCAAAATTTGGGGGTTGGTAGGTAGAAACTGGGCCGGTTTAGCTGACTCAAAACCCGAATTTGGCAAAAGCAGCTCCTTCTTTCCCACGACAAAAACCAAACTGTTGCACGTTTATGGCTTAATCTCTTAAAATCATTTACAAAATTCAATCTTTACCTTCCCCCCCCAGCCCCCCTCAAAAGAAAAGACATTTAGTCTAAGAGAGCATTGGAAGGAGATTTTTTCAGAATCACAAAACAGGCGCGGGACTCATTCCTCAACAGCATTTACTTATGCTAGGCTAATGGAACCTCCATGTTCAAAGACAGTCTACCCCAGAATAACAATATCTTGGGGAACAAACAAAAGCAGAGGGCTGGACTAGAAGACCTCCACGGTCCCTTTCAACTCTGTTATTCTATTCTATTCTATTCTATTCTATTCTATTCTATTCTATTCTATTCTATTCTACATTTTATTATTCTATTCTATTCTATTCTACATTTCACTTTTCTATTCTATTCTATTCTAAATTTTATTATTCTATTCTATTCTACATTTTATTATTTTATTCTATTCTTTTCTACATTTCACTATTCTATTCTATTCTATTCTACATTTTATTATTCTAGTCTAGTTTAGTCTAGTCTACTCTATATTTTATTATTCTATTTTGTTCTATTCTATTCTATTCTTCGAACAGTCACGAAATGAACTGTTAAGCCGAGGTTTGCAGATGGCAGAAACAGCCCATTTTGCAAAGTTGCAAAGTTGCCAACAGCAGCAGCAGCAGCAACAACAACAACAATAAAGTTGGGAAGGGACCTTGGAGATCATGTAGTCCAACCCCCTGCTCAGGCAGGAAACCATTTCAGGCAAAGGGCTGTCCAGGGCATGCCGAATTAAAACATCCGTTCACTTACTGGGTCCAGCTCCTCCGACAGCAGTTTCTGCGGACCAAAAAGAAGAGCCCAAGTCAAGCCACCGGACTACACAAACCATCCTCCCCTGACATTGTCACGATTTCCAAAAAGCGAACAGGTTAATTTGAAAATCGAAACCCATTTTTTCCCCCCATGCGAGATTTGGCTAAATAACCTGAATCAAACAAAACACGTCAGGGTGAAAAATCAAATCCTTTACTTACTATGCCCATCATGGTCATAAGTTGAGTTATCTTTGCAACTGACCTGATTTTAGGACATTTCTTTTTTTACGGCGGTCGTGAAGGGAACCCGTGGTTCACTTAAGGGGCTCAGCTGGCCGAAAATTGGGCAAAAAATAAATAAATGTCCATTTGGTGCAAAACTGTCCCAAACCCAGTTATGTGACCGTGGGAGGCTGCAAACGGACGTAAATGCGGGACGGTGGCCAAGGGGCCGCCGTGCGATCCTGTGATTGGGGAAAGGAGTTATGCAAATTCCCAGTTCTGCAAATATTTTTTTCTGGATTAATGTTTTTCATGCTTTGCCACTTTAAGACTTATGGACTTCAACTCCTAGAATTGCCCAGCCAACACAGCTTTCCTCTTTCCACAGAAATGCACATGTCTACACACACACACACACACACACACACACACACACACACAAAACACTGATGACTCATGGCCAGGACAGATTATCAATGGCAGGAACCACGCAGTGTGTAACACACACGCACACCACACAGTTGTCACCCACAAACTTTCTCTCCTGTTTTGTGTGTGTGGTGTGTGTGTGTTTCTGGATGCTTTCGCTAAAGAACAGCGCGTCTCACAAGATCTTCATGAATATGGAAAAGAAAGAAAAAAAGGAAGAAAAAAAAGAAAAGGTGGGCGAAGTAAGATGGGTCTTACTTGCGGTCTTTTTATTTTTTTGAAAAGAAAATAAAGATACATTCCTCGGATACTTTGGAGGAACGCTATTCTGTGTGGTCCCCTTTCCCTTAGTTGCAGTTGCTGAAGTCCACTAGTCTTAAAGTTGGCCCAGATTGAAAAATGTTTTCTCTAGACCAGGGGTCTTCAAACTTGGCCCTTTGAGGACTTGTGGACTTCAACTCCCAGAATTCCTCAGCCAGCGTGAGGGAACTATGACCCTTTGATGACTCATGGACTTCAACTCCCAGAATCCCTCAGCCAGCGTGAGGGAACTATGACTTTGATAACTTGTGGACTTCAGCTCTCAGAGTAACTCAGCCAGCGTGCTTGGCTGGGGAATTCTGGGAGTTGAAGTCCACAAGTCATCAAAGGGCCAAGTTTGAAGACCCCTGTTTTAAAGTGTTTGCCCACCAATCAGGGCTTATGCTTGAAGAGGAGGTTGGGGGGGGCAATTCCTCCATGGGAAAAGTTTGAAATTTAGTTGAGGGGTGGTGGTGGTGGTGAGCAGGCCCGAGCGGAGGTTGCTATGGCAACATAGCAAAACAGATGTCCCAATTCCCCAGCTGTTTGGGCCTTGCAAAGCAAAACAAAGCAAAAATAATTTTTTAAAAAAGCAAATTTGCTGATAGTTTTGCGCTCAGCTTGGTGGAGAGAGGTTTTTAAAATAATAATAATAAAAAAATGTGCAGGTTGGAAGGAGGCCAAACTCATCTATCTTTAGCTACAGCAAACGGAACAGACCTCAAAATCACGAGGTATATATACATACCTCGTGATTTATATATACGTATGTATGTATGTATGTGTGTGTGTGTGTGTATGTTGTGTGTGTATATACGGTATATATATATATATATATATATATATATATATATATATATATATATATATATATATATATATATATATATATATATATATATATATATATATATATATAAATTAATTTGAAGTCAGTAAAAATATACATACATATACCTACGTTGGCCTGTTCTGAATGCAAATGGTGCTCTGGGCTTGGGATGTATGCCTTCCAGATGTGGGGCTGGTGGGCTGCAACATCTGGGGACACCTGTTTGGGGCATGCGGGAGTGGGCTGGGCTTGCAATCGTGCCCTAGTTTTTTTTTAATAACCTTTTTGCTCCGGCACAGAGTTCAAACCACGTGTGTGTGGGGGGGGGGGGGCGGAAACAAAGATCCAAAAATGTTTTTCTGGCATAAAAAGTATATTTTTCCCAGCCAACTGTAACAAATAAGAGGAAAAAATAGCCTTAAAGCAGCCGCGTTTATGTGAGCAGAATTAGGCAGTCAGTGTTCAGAAGAAGAGTTCTCGCAAAGAAGGCAAAGGGTACGGATTTGGACTCCCCGAGCCCTCTGCCCATGCTCCGTGGTTCTCGTCCTCTGCCAACTTATTTTGATTTATTGATCTGTTTGTATCCTGCCTTAGTTTTACAAGCAAGCCAAGGCGCTGAACACATCAAATACGTGTTCTACCTCCTATTAACCCACAACGACATCCCTGCGAGAGGGATTGGCCCAAAGTCGCCCAGCTGGCTTTCATGGTTAAGGCACAACTAGAACTCTCTGTCTCCTGGTGATTGGCCCAAAGTCACCCAGCTGGCTTTTGTGCCTAAGGCAGGACTAGAACTCACCGTCTCCTGGTGATTGGCTTAAAGTCACCCAGTTGGCTTTCGTGCCGAAGGCAGGACTAGAACTCACCGTCTCCGGGTAATTGGGCCAAAGTCACCCAGCCAACTTTCACGCCTAAGCCAGGACTAGAACTCACCGTCTCCTGGTGATAGGCTTAAAGTTACCCAGTTGGCTTTCGTGCCGAAGGCGGGACTAGAACTCACCGTCTCCGGGTAATTGGGCCAAAGTCACCCAGCCAACTTTCATGCCTAAGCCAGGACTAGAACTCACCGTCTCCTGGTGATTGGCCCAAAGTCATGCATCTGGTTTTCATGCCCAAGGCGGCACTAGAACTCACCGTCTACGGGTAATTGGGCCAAAGTCACCCAGCCAACTTTCACGCCTAAGGCAGGGCTAGAACTCTCTGTCTCCTAGTTTCCATCCTGGTGCGTTAACCACACGGACTAAAAATACTTGCCAACAACAAGTATTAAAAACTCAAGGGCAGCCTTAACCAACCGGTTGTGGGATCGAATGCTGCTACTGCGGCAATGAGTACTCCGGGCCTCCTCAGCCCCACAAAACAGCTGTTGGGCCTCCCCCCTCCCCTGGGCTGGGGGAAGGGGAGGCGGCTGCAGGACCCCAGCCAGCCCAGGCAGTCATCCAGCCCCCCCCCCAAGGCCAGGCTAGGCCAGGCCAGGCCAGCTGCGGGCTGTGGGGTCCAAGGGTGGGGTGGGAAAACAGTGCAAAGGGGCAGCTGTGCCCCTCACCCCTGGCCCACCCACCCAAAGCTCCCCCCCCCAAAAAAATTCGGAAGTGTCAGGTGGATTCAGCAGGGCCAGGGCACCGGGGAGGAACTGCACCGCCCCCCCCAAAAAAAAACAGAAGGAAGGGTTTTGACTTGTGGTTCCCCCCTCCCCTTTTACAGCATGCATTCTCACCCTCCCCTCCCCTGAAAGGTTTTGGAAGGGGGGGGCGCATCTCATCCAGAGGCTCAGCTCAATGGGGGGAGGGGTGCTCTGCCAACGGAGGGGGGGAGCGGGGGAAGGAAACCCCAGGCCCTGGGCATGGCTGGGGGAGGGGGCTTTGCAAGATGAAGAGGTCGGTTAGGGCAAGGGAGCGTCCCCACCCACAGAGCAACCCCCCCCCAAGGGCTGCCCCGCCCCTGCTGTGGGCCAAACCCTTTCCCACGGAGGGGGGCAGGCAAGAAGGAAGGGGGGGGGACACTTCGGAAAGCTCTTTAAGGAACTTCTCCCCAGCCACAGGTGTTCTGGGCGCCCGCCATGGGGGAACAGGTGAACAAGACCAGGGGGGGGGCTCCTGTGGCCCAGCTGGGGCTAAGGGGTGGCCCCCTATCTGCCCCCCCCACCAAGGAGACGTCCTCTTCCCGGCCACCAAGACCCCTTTGCCTTGACAACCCCCCCCTCCGCACCTGAATAGAGTGGGAATTCCACGTCGTCCCCTCCCATCGTCCTCACCACCAGAAGAGTTGAATTGTGGGGGGGGGGCGCAAGAAGACACTTCCTCCTTGTTCCCCATGCCCCCTAGGCCTTGACGCCCCCCTCCCCGGGGGTGAGTGAGCAGGCAAGGAGTGGGGGTCCCGCATCCCGCCCACCCGCCTGGGGGGAGGGTAAAAAGAGAGCAGCCAAGCCCCCTTTGCCAGTGCAGGCGAGTGGGGTGGGAGTGGGGGGTCCTGCGTCCCTCCCCCTCCACGCCCATCCCCCAGAGTCTGGGGAGGGGGGCAAGAAGACACACCCTCCCCACTGGCCAAGCCCCCTTCGCCTTCAACGCCCCCTGCCCCAGCAGGTGAGCGGGCTGGGAGTGGGGTCCCGCGTCCTTCCCATCAACCAGTCAAAGGGGGCAGACAGCCCCTCACCTTGACTCCCCCCCCAGCAGATGAGCGGAGTCAGCTTCCTGCCTCTTGCCCTCTTGCGAGGCGGGGGGGCGGGCGGAAAGAGACCCCCTCCCCAGCGGCCAACACCCCTTCACCTTCACCTCTTCCGGGTAGGTGGGTGGGATAGGAGTGGGGGTCCCTCCTGTGGCCCCACTCCCCAGGTGGGGGGGCAGGAAGAGACTCCCTCCCCAGTGTCTAAGACCCCTTCACCTCTTGGGGGCAGGTGAGTGGGATAGGAGCGGGGGTCCCTCCAGTGGCCCCACTCCCCAGGCGGGGGGGGGGGCAGGAAGAGACCCCTCCCACCCGCCAAACCCCTTTCGCTTTCATTCCCCCCCCCCCCGGTGCAGGTGAGCGGAGTGGGAGCGGGGGTCGCGCCTCCTTGCCCCGCCCGCCAGGCCAGGGGGGGCACGAGGGACCCCCTCCCTCCCTCCCTCCCTCCCCCCTGCAGGCAGCCCCCTCCCCTCACCTGCGGCAGGGGGGCGGCGGGGGCGGCGGGGGGGTCCGGCCGGGGGGGTCCGGCGGCGTGGCGGGGCCAGGCGGCCAGCAGGAGGCTGAGCGAGGCCAGCGCCAGCGCCGAGAAGGAGGCCAGCGCCAGCGCCAGCAGCAGCAGCGGCGGCCGGGCGGGCGGCTCCCGTGCCCGGCGGCGCCTGCCCATGGCCGGCCCGACCGAGGCGCTCTGCAGCCGGCCGCAGCCGGAGGCGGAGGAGGCGGAGGAGGCGGAGGAGGCGGAGGCGGAGGAAGCGAGGCCGCCCAGGGGAAGCCGCGCTCGGCCGGCCGCCAGCAGCAGCAGCAGCGCCCGGTGCCTGGAAGAGGCGCAGCCCGGGAACTGCGGGGCAGGCAGGCAACGCCCGCCGGAGGGGCTGGGCGGGGAAGAGCCCGGACGAGCGCCGAGCCTCCCCGGACAGGCGCAGTCTACCTTGCCAAAGGCGAACTTTCCAAGCCGGTCTCCCCGGGCGGCCGCTTCCGGCCTTTTCCCTCCGCAAGCCGGGCGGGTTACAGAGCCAAGAGAGGCTTCCCGGTGAGGGCTCGGATCGCGGAGCCCATCGTCCGCAGCTCCAAGTTCCGGCTTGGGGAAACGGTGGGGCTGGGCCAGCCGGGGTGTTGGGGGCAGGGGGGGGGAGGGGGGAGAGCCAGCCGAAGCCCAGCGGACTCCGAGAGGGCGACCAGAGGGAGGCAGCCCTCCGCAGAGCTCCCTCGATCAGGAGCAGTCTACCTGGCAGTCTAGCCTACGTGCCGGATGACGCTGCCCGTCCCCCGGGGCATCTTCTTGCTCCCTCCCGCTGGCCGGACGCGCCTTGTCCGGACAGAGAGGCTTCCCGGTTGGATCGGACTCCAGCCCCCATCATTCTCGGCCGGTATCAAAGCTCCAGCTCGGGGCAACTGCGGGGCGGGGAGAGGTCGCCCTCCGCAGAGCCTCCCCGGATAAGCACAGTCTACCTTCCCCCTGCCCTGCCCTGCCCTCTCCGCCCCTGCCCGGAGAATTGAGATTTGGCCCCATTTGCCTGCCGCCTTCACGGAAGGGTGGGACTCCCAGCCCCATCGTTCCCAGCGGGGGAAAAAAAAAACCTCCGACGCTGGGCTGAGATCGGAGGATTCCAGGATCGGGGCCGGTTCTCCTTGGGAAGAGCAGCTGTACCCGCTTTACCTGCCGGCTTCTCGGAGAGGCGGGACTCCAACTCCCATCGTTCCCGGCCCGCACGATTGGATAAGCTGCAAGGGCTTCGAGGCTCCAGCGCTCCATCATCGGGAGGGGTGGGGGTCCCAAAAGGGGCTGTACCCCTTTGGCTGGCTGCTTCCCGGACTCCAGGCCCCATCATTCCCAGCCGGCATCCAGGCTCGGAGATCCGTTACTTTCGGGGGGGGCGGAGAAGCCGGAGGGGGGGCCCATTCTCCACTTGCAATCACCCTCCATTCTTAGGGGGGGCGCAGACCCCTTGAATTGGGGGGGCTGCCCCCCCTCCCCCCACGGCTGCGGGGAGACACAGACCCATAAGGCGGTGCAACCTCTTTCTCCGCCCCCCCCCGCGTCCCCCTCCGCGCCTCTCCCCCTCCCCCTCCCAGCCTTAAAAATGTCTGCGCCTCGCTTCCCTCTGGCCCCCAGCGGAGGTAGCGTGGCCGAGCGGTCTAAGGCGCTGGATTTAGGCTCCAGTCCCTCCGGGGGCGTGGGTTCGAATCCCACCGCTGCCAGACGGTTTTCTTCTTCCCCGAGGCTTTTGCTGACCGGACAAAAACTCCCCCCGGGACACGGAAGAAAAAAGCAAGCACGTCGGTCTCTCTCTACACCCACCCCCCCCCCGGGTCAACCGGTTACCCCTCTCGTTGTTTTTTTTTTAAAATTGCGTGCAAAATCGCCCTTATGTAGAACTCCCGGCCAGGCGCTTTCACCGCTCGCGTTGGTGGTATAGTGGTGAGCATAGCTGCCTTCCAAGCAGTTGACCCGGGTTCGATTCCCGGCCAACGCAGGTTCCTTTTTTTTTTTCATTTCCCCCCCCCCATTCTTGCAATTAATTAATTAATTAATATGTTTGGACAAGGGACGTTTTTGACCCCGATCCTAAGCTTTCGCTTCTCCCCGAAAGCACGAGAGAGGCCTCTCGCTGGGTGGGTGGGAATCCGAGTGGAAAACATGTTTTCCAGGAAGCCACGTTCCCAGGCGGGGAGGGGGGGAGCGGGGGGGGGGAGGGAAGGCCGATGAAATGGAAATAATTTTAATTGTTTTTTGGCTTGCAGAGCCAGCTGTGCAGAGCGAGCCAGAGGCTTCAGAAGAGACTGCGTCCTCCTGTGGGAAGAGGGGGGTCTTTTGGCTCTGTGGGACCGATCTACCTCGCAGGGGTGTTGTGCCGCAGCGTTTGCCGCAGGGGGAAAGGATGGGAAGGACCCCACTGCAAAGGGGGTGGGTGGTCTTTGGACAGCTGAGAGAGAGAAGAGGGGGCAGCAATTGCAACGGAAACCCCCCCACCAAAAAAATTACATTAATCATTCGTTTAATGACCGCTCGACACGCTTAGCGACTGGTGGCTGTTTTTCCACACTTACAACATCCCTGCGGTGACGTGATCAGAATTCTGCCGCTTGGCAACTGACTCGTATTTATGACGGTCGCAGCGTCCCGGAGTCAGGCGATCCCCCTTTTGCAACCTTCGGGAGAAGCACAGCGCAGTGGGGAAGCCGGATTCGCTTAGCGACCGTGTTACTAATCGAACAACTGCAGCGGTTCACTTCACAAGCGTGGCAAGAAAGGTTGCAAAGTGAGGCAAAAGTCAACCAACTCGCTTGACAAATGTCTCACTTTGTGACGGAAAGGTTGGGCTCCGTTGTGGTCGTACGTCGAGGACTATCTGTATCTTCAGGGTCAACTGCTCCTGCCTCTGGAGGTTTGATGGGAGCGGCCCTTGCAAGACTCATTAACTGGCCCTTGCAAGACTCATTAACTATCCTGCTGTTTGCATTGCACGCACACACACACACACACACACACACACTCTCCTGCAATGTTTATCCACAATTTGAACGTGTATGGACTTCAACTCCCAGAATTCCCCAGCATGCTGTGGGGGAGGGGCTTAGGGAGGGACTTCTTTCTTTGCCTGTTGGGACATAACGAGCTTGGTGATCCGAGAGATTTTAAAATACAGGGAGTCCTTAACCTGTGATTATTCACTTAGTGACCATTCAAAGTTACAGTAACACTGAAAAATATGACTTGCGACAGGTCCTCGCCCTTATGACCACCACAGCTTTCCGGTGGGTTGCAATTTGGGTGCTTTCAGCAACCCAAAAGTATGGATGATGGTTGCGGTGTCGTCCCGGGACCACATGGTGACTATTTGCAACCCAGCCAACTTCCCCAATGAACAAAGTCAGTAAGGAGGTGGCAGGTCAGGGTTACATGATGTCTCGCTTAACGACCGTGGCAAAAAAAGTTGTAAAGGTCATGTGATACCTCCGTTAATGACCGCCCTGCTTAACAATGAATTTTTCCAGTATTGGTGTTCCGAGGCAGCCTGATTTGCACCCTGTCTTAATGATCCCGGTAGCCTTGCGGCCTCAATTTTACGATGACACACACACACACAAAGTGAAACCGACCACAGAAACTATGAAAACTGAGCAAAATGGGAAATGAATATGGTTAGGTTCCTCCCCCATGGCAACTTTGGGTGGGGAATGCTGGCCCTTTTATGACTTGTGGACTTCAACTCCCAGAATTCCTCAGTCAGCGTGAAGGAACTGACCCTTTGATGACTTGTGGACTTCAACTCCCAGAATTCCTCGGCCGCGTGAGGGAACTATGACCCTTTGAGGACTTGTGGACTTCAACTCCGTCCACAAGTCCTCAAAGGGTCATAGTTCCCTCATGCGGCCGAGGAATTCTGGGAGTTGAAGTCCACAAGTCATCAAAGGGTCAGTTCCTTCATGCTGGCTGAGGAATTCTGGGAGTTGAAGTCCACAAGTCATGAAAAGGTCATAGTTCTCTCAGGCTGGCTGAGGAATTCTGGGAGTTGAAGTCCATAAGTGAGAAAACGGTCAGTTTCCTCACGCTGCCTGAGGAATTCTGGGAGTTGAAGCCCACAAGTCATGAAAAGGTCATAGTTCTCTCAGGCTGGCTGAGGAATTCTGGGAGTTGAAGTCCACAAGTCCTAAAAGGGCCTGAGTTCCCCACCTGTTTTAAGATGTCTCCTTTTTGAAATCGGTCGTAACTTCAAACAGCGACTAGTCGTAAGCTGAGGACGCCCTGTATTCTAAAATAGAAGCACCCCCCCATTTGCACAATTTAAAACTTCGGAATGGACACTCACCCTTATTAAAAAAGCTTTTATTCTTTTTTTTTTGTCCAGAAAGTTACAGAAATTTCGCAGAGAGAAAAAGCAAGAATCTCAAAAAACACTCAACGAACGAAAGAACGTCACTTCGACTGCCTTGTTTCGCTCCTTTCCTTCCTCCGTTGCTGGGGGAAGCTTTAACTACTGCCCTCACATCGAAGCCTCTTGGCCCCCTCCCCACCCAGACCCCCACTCTCTTCCCCCACCCCCACCCCGCTAGCAGGAAAGAAGCAGAACCGGGAGGGAGGGGGGAGAATATTATTATTATTATTATTATTTTTAAACATGCTATGCAGGACTCAAAAAGAAAACTCAGCCGCAACCAGGCTCCGTTCCCCCCCTCCCCGAAAAAAAAAGATTCAATTTAAAAACTAGGTCGGGGTGAGAATTTTGGGGTGCTGGAAAGACCCCCACCCCACCCCAGTCGAAGTGAAAACACAATGCACCAAAGTCAAGAAAACGTTTCAACAGAAATAAACCCCAACGATACACCGAGAACCCACCGTGGAGGGTCCAGCTGGACCATAGGGGAAAAAAAAGGGGGGGGTACTCAATACCAGGGGGTCAGTAGGAATTGGGGTAAACACCCCCCCCAGTTATCCCATCAGGTTTTGTGGGTTCATTAGGAAATCTACGCCATCGTTTTACAAGGTTGGCTGTTTTGTTTTTTTTTGTTTCCTGAAAGGTGAAAAAGAACAGTCGAAAGGAAGAATCGGGGTCACGGAGAGGGGGGAGGTGCTGAAGTGAGACCCCCCCTCTAAAAATCTTGGGGTTTTCCTTTGGCAACCGGGCAGGTCAGCCCCCACCCCCCACCCCAAATGTCCAGACTTCTCAACAGATTGTTGTCACCCCGCCGTCACACCCCAACTTTTCTCCGCCCGAACAGGCGCTCTTCCTTCAGTTTTCTTCGTCGCTGTCGTCTGGGCTGATGGCCGGGCTGGTGAGGCTGTAGGTCGGCGAGGTGGGGCTGTAGCCGGGGGAGGTCGGGGAGTAGGTGGAGCCCTTGGGGGAGGTGGGCGAGTAAGTCGGGGAGGTGGGGCTGTACTTGGGGGAGGTGGGCGAGTAGGTGGGCGAGGTCGGGCTGTATTTCGGCGACGTCGGGGTGTACACTGGCGACGTCGGCGAGTAGGTGGGGCTGGTCGGGCTGTATTTCGGGGTGGTCGGGCTGTAGGTGGGCGACGTCGGGCTGTACTTGGGGCTGGTTGGGCTGTACTTGGGGCTGGTCGGGGTGTATTCCGGAGAGCTGGGGCTGTAAGACGGGCTAGTTGGGGTGTACTTGGGGCTGGTTGGGCTGTAGCTGGGAGAGCTGGGGCTGTAGCTGGGCGAGGAAGGCGTGTAAGTGGGTGACTGCGGGGTGTAGCGGGGGCTGGAGGGGGAGTAGCTGGGCGAGGTGGGGCTGTAGGAAGGGCTGGTAGGGGAGTAACTGGGAGATGTCGGGCTGTAGTTCGGAGAGGTCGGGGTGTAATTAGGAGAGGTCGGGCTGTAGCTGGGCGAAGTCGGGCTGTAGCTGGGAGAGGTTGGGGTGTAGTTTGGAGAGGTTGGGCTGTAATTAGGGCTGGTGGGGCTGTAGCTGGGCGACGTCGGGCTGTAACTAGGGCTGGTGGGGCTGTAGCTGGGCGACGTCGGGCTGTAACTAGGGCTAGTCGGGCTGTAGCTGGGTGACGTCGGGCTGTAGCTGGGTGACGTCGGGCTGTAGCTGGGTGACGTCGGGCTGTAGCTGGGCGACGTCGGGCTGTAGCTGGGACTGGTTGGAGAATAACTAGGTGAAGTTGGGCTGTAGCTGGGGCTGGTCGGGCTGTAGCTGGGCGACGTCGGGCTATAGCTGGGGCTGGTCGGAGAGTAACTCGGGGAGGTGGGGCTGTAGCTGGGGCTGGTCGGGCTGTAATTTGGGCTTGTGGGAGAGTAGGAAGGAGAGGTGGGGCTGTAGGATGGGGAGGTGGGGCTGTAGCTGGGGCTTTGCGGGGTGTACACCCCAGGCGAGCGGGGCTCGTAGGCGGGAGAGGTTGGGGAGTAGCTGGGAGACATCGCACCGCCTGGAAAGGCAGAAGGAAACCGAGGGTTAATCCAGGATTCCACCCTCCGAGAACAACGGGAGGGCCTGCAGGACTGGGGTAGCCACCTACCTGGAGAGGGAATGTAGGGGCTGGAAGGCCCTGGAGAGCCGGGGGAGCCTGGGGTGGGCGACCAGGCGGGGGAATACCCGGGGCTGTAACCGCTGGCATCGGAAGCTGCGCTGGGGGAAAAACTGGCGGCCCCAGGGGTCATTCCGCTCCCTAAAAAGAGGAGGAAGGGAGAATTGCAGTTGAGAGAGAAACCAGCGCCCCCCTCCCTTTCTTCATTTCTCCTTCCTTTCATCCCTCCCTTCTCCTTCCTTCCCGTCTCCTTCCTTCCCTACCCATCTCTTTCCTTTCTTCCTTCCCCCCTCCCTTTCTCCTTCCTTTCATCCCTTCCCTTCTCCTTCCTTCCCATCTCTCCTTCCTCCCTCCCTCCCTCCCTTTCCATCTTCCTTCCTTCCTTCCTTCCTTCCTTCCTCCCTCCCTCCCCTCCACTTCCCCACCCTGCAGGGCTGGGAGCAGAGGCTGCATTAAACCCAGGAGCCCTTAATTGGAAATAAATTTAACGGAGACCGCCTGCGTTCTTCTTCTCCGCTCGCTCTGAGCATTCTACAAACTCTTTAACCGCTGGTGTTGGCAGCCGGGAAGCCCGCAAGGGCCGACCCACCCAGGGGGGGGGCTGGAGGGGGGGGAGCGTGCATATTTGAAGTGCACTTTAGATTAAGGGCTCTCGAGCTTCAACACACCCCCACAATGGGATTCTCCGATTACGAAGCCAAGATTTTGAAAAACGGGGAAAGAGCTCGGGGTGCAAAGTTCACCGAACCCATTTTTATGACAGAATCTGAGTTGTTGTTTTTTTCCTGCCGCCCCACAGATCCTGCCACAGGCGTATTTCCGTAATAAAAAAAAGCTGTCGGGGTTCGTGATCTCCGTGGGACCCATCGACGCCCCCACCTAAATCGACGAAAATCAGCCCGTCCGTACAAACCACCATCGAGGTAACCCACTTCGTCATAAACTGGGAAAGAGCGCTTTTTCGATACTTACCCACGCTGGGCGACCAGGCGCCGTAGGCTGGCGTGGCACCTTGGTTCCACGGGGTCGTGGCAGGGGACACCCCACCCATGGGGCTGGGCGCAGAGCCGAAGAACATGCCAGTAGCTGTAAGGGAAGGAAAGAGTGAGCGGGACCGGTGCCCCCGAGGAAGAGGCTGGAGCGGCGGAAATGCCGGATGCGAAAGGTGCACCCGGCTGGCCCCAGATGTGGAAGGCGTCCCCGAATGTTAAATGACAAGCTGTCTGGGGCTGGAGAATGAGCAAGGCCTTCCCCAACCCAGGGCCCTCCAGGTGGGTCAAATTTGATGCTGATGAACAGATTGCAGGCAGTCCTTGTCTTACAACGGTTCATTTAGCGACCGTTCAAAGTCACGTGGCACTGAAAAAAGGGACCAAGGACCGTTTTTCACACTTAAAACACCCGCTGCAGCCTCCCCGCAGTCAAGCGATCCAAATTCGGATGCCGGATTCGCCTTTGTGATGGCTGCAGCGTCCCTGGGGTCACGTCACTTTCCGACAAGCAAAGTCAACAGGGAAGCAGGATTCGCTTAACAGCCACGCGACTAACTTAGCAAATGCAGAGGTTCGCTTCACAACCGTGGCGAGAGAGGTCGTAAAACTCATTTAACAAACGCCTCATTTAACGACAGATGTTCCGGGCTCCTTTGTGGTCGGGGTGAGCGGAGGACTGCCTGTACAGCTCATCTGTGACGCGCCACCTTTCGTTTAGTGGCCGTTCAAAGTTTCAAAAGCAGCAAATAGTGATTTATGACCGGTCCTCGCACTTATGACCACAGAGACGTGGTCGGGACTGAGGTGCCTGGCGACCGGCACGTATTCACGTGATCCTCACTTGCAGCCTTCCCAGTCGGCTTCCAACAAGCAGCATCAACGGGGGAAGCCAGATGCACTTAAACGACCGTATGATTCACTTAACAACCATTGCTTGCTTAATGACGGTGGCAAAAAAGATCGCAAAATTGGGTCCCCTTCTCCGGACCACCACCCCCTGCTCCCCCAAGAGAGGCAGCCAGGACTTACGGCCCCCGACGCCCAGCCCGGTGATGTTGGTGGGGATCTCCATGCCGAATTTGCACTTTTCTGCATCCAACAGCAGGTCGAAGCAACCGGTGCCGGCCGGCGCCAGCTGGCCCAGCATGATGTTTTCCGAGACCCCTTTCATGGGGTCGCTCTCGCCGTGGGCGGCCGCCTCCATCAAGACGTCGACCTGGAGGAGGCAGGAGCAGCCCCATGGGTGGCACAGGGGCCAGAGGACCAGCACAGAGCACAGCTCTTGGTCCCAAGCCCCAGACATTTTGGGAGGGGGGCAACGGTCCCAGTTGGAAAGAGGGGGGGTGTCAAGCGAGGAATTAGCCTGGACTCACTACGTTGAAACAAGAGGGCCTGCCCCACAGAAGCCTTCCTATTCTCTTCCTCTTTGCTACCCCAGGCCTGCCCCACAGAAGCCTCTCCCTATTCTCCTCCCCCTTTCTCCCTCAGCCTGGCCTGCCCCACAGAAGCCTTCCTATTCTCTTTTCTTCATGAGGCCTGCCCTGCCCCACAGAAGCCTGTTATTCTCCCCTTTTCTCCCACAGGCCTGCCCTGCCCCACAGAAGCCTGTTATTCTCCCCTTTTCTCCCACAGGCCTGCCCTGCCCCACAGAAGCCTCTCCCTGTTCTCCTTCCCCTTTCTCCCTCAGCCTGGCCTGCCCCACAGAAGCCTTCCTATTCTCTTTTCTCCTTCAGGCCTGCCCCACAGAAGCCTTCCTATTCTCTTTTCTTCATGAGGCCTGCCCTGCCCCACAGGAGCCTCTCCCTGTTCTCATCCCCCTTTCTCCCTCAGCCTGCCCTGCCCCACAGAAGCCTTCCTATTCTTTTTTCTCCCTCAGGCCTGCCCTGCCCCACAGAAGCCTCTCCCTATTCTCCTCTTTTCTCCATCAGGCCTGCCCTGCCCCACAGAAGCCTTCCTATTCTCTTTTCTTCATGAGGCCTGCCCTGCCCCACAGAAGCCTCTGTTATTCTCCCCTTCTCTTCCTCTTTGCTACCCCAGGCCTGCCCCACAGAAGCCTGTCCTTTCCTGCCTCCTTCTCTCCCTCAGGCCTGCCTGGCCCCACAGAAGCCTCTCCCTATTCTCCTCCCCCTTTCTCCCTCAGCCTGGCCTGCCCCACAGAAGCCTGTTATTCTCCCCTTTTCTCCCTCAGCCTGCCCTGCCCCACAGAAGCCTTCCTATTCTCTTGCTCTTTTCTGCCCCAGGCCTGCCCTGCCCTGCCCCACAGAAGCCTTCCTATTCTTTTTTCTCCCTCAGGCCTGCCCTGCCCCATAGAAGCCTCTCCCTATTCTCCTCTTTTCTCCTTCAGGCCTGCCCCACAGAAGCCTGTCCTTTCGTGCCCCCTTGTCTCCCTCAGGCCTGCCCCACAGAAGTCTCTCTCTTCTCCTCCCTATTGCCTTCTCCCTTTCCCGCCAAAACCGTTCCTATAATATCCTCTCCTCTGCTCCCCCATAAGTTCAACCGCTGCCCCGGCTGGGCCTATTCAACTGCGTGTGCCAATTCTGGGGTCTCCACCAAGCCCTGGCAGCCCCAGTTGACTCTGTTCCAGGCCCCTCTGGGGCTGCCACCGCTTCAACTATCCCCCCCCCCTGCTACACACTCAACATCTACTCCTACTAGTCTGCTTGTAGGCCCTGAGTTTGACATCCCTGCTTTAGAACCTTATCTGGTCTTCCCAGGCAGAAGCGGCAACGCTGGGAAGATTCTTGTATTAGGGGCTTAAAACAATAAAGTGGATTGCTTGAGCTCTACACAGGAGGGCCTGGTCGTTCGCGCCCTACACAAACTCACTGTCTCTTCGAAGGAGCACTTCATGAGCGGGCCCGTGTCCTGGCGGTTGACGCCGTGCCGCGTGATGGCCATCAAGTGCCCGCGACAGGTCATGGTGTCGCAGAGCAGGGCCAAGTGGCGATAGTTGACGTAGGAGCCGTCGAAGGAGATGACGTGGTACAGCTCCCGTTCAAGGGCCTTCCTCACCGCCTCAATTCCCAGCACCTGTAACGGAGGAAGATGGATTCTCCAGGTTGCCGCCTGGCACGCTCCAGGACCTTCTTTATCCCAACCCCAAGGAAACGCCACGCCGCTTCGGGGCTCACCGTGAAAATCTCCACGATATCGTTAGAGGTGGTGCGCACGGGGTCCACGTCTTTCTCACTCAGCACGCGCATGAGGCTCACGCCATCGGTTTCCAGGATCCATTCCTGGAGGGCTTTGAACTCGCCATCTTCAGTGATGATGATTTTCTTCTTGTTGTCGGTCTGGGGCAGGTGCATGTACACCTGAGGAAGGAGGAGGAGGAGCAGGCTGGTGAATTAACAACGTCAGTAACCCGGGTGGGACGGGGGAAAGATAAGGACATTTTTCGGGAGGGTTAGGAGCTGTAAGGACAGGCCTCCTGGCCTCACCTTGCTGATCTGCTCAATGCCTTGAAGGGTCATGTCCGTCAGCATGTTGGATTCGATGCAGCGCAGGAAAACGTCATCGTCCATCTTGTCCACCACCTCTTCCTCCTAAGCCACCAGAGAAGAAAGATCTCTCATGTACCACATACAGTATAAGGCAGGGGTCTCCAACCTTGACAACTTTGTGACTTGTGGACATGAACTCCCAGAATTCTGGGAGTTGAAGTCCACATGTCTTTAAGTTGCCAAGGTTGCAGACTCCTGGTGTAAGCGCAATGACAACCACTATGTAGGATAAACAGGCAGAAGACTAGCAGACCGCATCCATGAACACCAATTAGCACATGGGCAGACTTGACCATAGTTTCAATTGGGTAACTGACAGTATCCTAGACCGAGCCAAGTCCAAACACGCTAGGGAATTCCTGGAACTCAGACAAATTAGCCATCAACAGGCACATAGAGATAAACCACGTTTACACACCATTCAAGAGAGAGAATAAAAACTACAGCATGCAATGCAAGGACTGTGACAGCCACTCTGTAGGACAAACAGGCAGAAGACTAGCAAAGCACATCCATGAATACCAGTTGGAAGACACAATGAAGACACTCTCACAATGCATGGGTAGAGTCCACTATAGTTTCAACTGTGAGTATCCTAGACCAAGCTAAGGACCAAAATTCCTGGAAACCTGGTACCAGACTACATAGGATTGCTGGCACAACCATGGACTCAACCCTCATTGGTTGGTTGGTGGAACCATGGCTGTATTTGACTCAAGTCCACCTGCCCCACCCTGGCCCAGAGGTCACAGACCACGAACCCTGTCAGAAATGCATGAGCTGGCCAAAGCTACTCTCAAGATACCCAAGGGTATCTGCTTCCTTCAGTTGAACAAGACCCTGGCCATCGTACCCGTTTCCCATCAACTCCAATCCCCAGAGGTTTAATGGTAAGAGTGATTGCTTTCCCCACCTCTTGCATCTTGTTCTCATCACTGTTCATGATACGAATGCGCAGCACCAGCTTCTCAGCATTATCATCGTTGAAGATGCAGTTGAGGTCATCCCCAAAGCCTGCGGAACAAGAAGAAGAAGAAGAAAGGTTATCCAATGGGCTACCGGTGGACACGGGCAAAGGACAGAGCGAGCTCCGGCCGTCAATCCCTGACTCACCGGCATTGATCTTCTCGGCGATCTGCTCCATGGTGAGCTTGCGGTCCGTCATGTGCTTGCGGTCCAGCTCCACCCTCAGCAGCCAAGGGGAGATGCGGGTGACGTCAAAGTCGGGCATCTCGTAGTAGACGTTCACCCACTCCTGGTCCTCGGCCACCACAGTGTTCTGCGGGTTGGGGTCGTAGTAGATGGCCGTGTTGGCCGTCACCTTGCGAAGGGTGGTGTGCTCCAAGCGGCAGAGGATATCCTGGGATGGAGAAACGGGAAGACGCATCAACACTGGAAGCTACTTCCTTGCGGAGGGGTCTACCTCTAGGGTTTGCCCACCCATCTGCAGTTGGCCCTCAAGAGATGGAGGGAGAAAATGTCGGGGGCACAACCTACCACCTCCACCCTGAGTTAGGAGAAAGACCTCCAGCATGGGAGGGCAGGAACCTTCTGAGATGCCCTCATACTCCACAGCCAAGGCCAACTTTACCACCACCCCCTCTTCTCCTCCTCACCTTGGCCCTCTCAGCATCACGAGCGGACTGTCCCAGAAGGAAGACCGTCAGAGAAGGAGTCTTGGGCTTTTTGGAAATGTTGATCAGTTCCTTCAGCCGAGGCACCCCCAGGGTCACGTTTTTGGCCGAGACCCCAGCGTAGTGGAAAGTGTTGAGGGTCATCTGGGTAGCAGGTTCTCCCAGGGACTGGGCGGCCAAGGCCCCCACCATCTCACCAGGGTGAGCCTGTGGAAAAAGGAGAGCTGGGAATATTTCCTGGATTTGAGGCCGAGTGCGACGGCTCGTTAAGTTTGGAAAATGGGAGCTTGTATTCCCGCAGGAAGTCCTCGAGTTGCGGAGCCTGCCCGTTTGCGCACGGAATTGGTCGTGCGACCAACCCGATTTTATGATCCTTCTTGCAGCGGCTGTTAAGCAAACAAATAACTTGCTGTGGCTACGGTTTTCAATGAAACCGTTGTAAAACAAGTCACACGGCATCACGACAGGGCCGTGTAGTCACGTGACGGGGGAGCCAACGGGAGCTGTTGTAACTCCCCTCTTTTCAGATAGGCCGTGACTTCAAAAAGTCACTGAACGACGGGTCGTTGAGGACCTCCTGTATGTTTGATAAACAACTAACTTCCCACCAGAGGCTATTATCAGTCATCTGCTTCTCTGGGCATCCATCCCAAAGGTGGACTTCAGTTCCCAAAATCCCCAAGCAGCACAGCCATCAGATAGACCTCTGGGAGTTGAGGTCCACCCATCTGAAGGTCGCCTGAGTTAAGGGAAAGGCTGTTCAAGCTGCAGATAATGTTTTCCCAACGTGGCTTGCTTCAAACCCACATCAGGCCACCTTGGAGGAACGGAGTGACTGAAAAACGGAGAAGCTTCCTAACCCCTTGCGGATTGTGTTACAGGAAAGGGAGCCGAAGCCAAGAAGAAAATTATGAATCTTGGGCCCGTCCCAAGGAGATTCCGGCCATCTTCTGACCCCTATTAAAGCCAGGGCAAAATTTTCCACCCGAAAACGATCAGGCATGTGTTTACTTCCCATCGCGAAAAACCGAGCTGCAGCAGCAAGGAATTCTGGGCCGTTTTAGTGGTCCCAGAGGGCCACTCCTTGGCTAGGCTGAACGCCCCCCCCCCTCCGAAGGGAAACTCTGCCCCCCTCCCTCCCCAATTTCCACAGCTGCTCAAGATGGAAACCGGAAGGTGCAAAGGGAGAAGTTTTAAAGACTTTCGAGCGGAACTTAAAGGAGGAGGATCGCGGGAACTGAAAACGGCTCGGTTTCACATCTTCCTGCCTGCTTTTCGTTGGGCAGGTGACTTTCCTTTGTGTGGGCGTGCGGGTGTGTCTCAGTCGGCACTCACGATGGCCTGGTTGAACTTGGATTCGATTTCTCCCAGCAGCCAGTCAAAGGCTTCCCCGCTCAGCCGGAACTCCTCAATCATGCGACGGCTGCAGAGCGTGGAACGCAAGTGGATGTTGAAGAGCAAGGTGGCGTTTTCTTGGGCCTGCTTGCTCAGGGGGTCGTCGCCGTTCACAATCACCAGCTTCTTGCTCAGATCCTTCACGCCTGGGAGGAGAGGAAAGGAAGGAATTGATCCGTTTTTTTTTAATCCCATTTATATCCCGCCCTTCTCCGAAGATTCAGGGCGGCTTACAATTTAAAGCACAAATCAATGCTCCTGACCCCACTTGAATGACCTGCAGGCAAGGCCAGACCCCGATCCCCACAGCTCAGAAAAAACAGGGATGGGTCCTCTCAGATGCCCAGGCTCCAAAACTCCTCCCTATTCTGCCCAGGGAAGAAGCCTCGGTTTGCCCACCCCCCTCTTTCTCCCCCCCCCCCCCGACTCACCTTCCACCACCTTGATGGGATGCAGGTCAGAGGGGAGGCGGGTGTTGATGTGGAAAATTTTCTGGGCGTTCCAGATCATGCGCAGCAGGTTGCAAGGCAGGACCACCTGGGACAAGAGGGAGAGAGTCACCAGTTAGCGTCATTTTTATAACGCGAAACTTGGGAATCCCGCGCCGGGTTTCGATCGCCACGATGTAAAGAAGATGTTGAGACTCTGGAAAGAGGGCAGAGAAGAGCAACAAAGAGGATCAGGGGATCGGAGGCTTAAAACACATAAGGAACGGTTGCTGGAATCGGGGATGTCCGGTTTAACGAAGAGAAGGACGAGGGGGGACATGATAGCAGTTATTCCAGTATCTCAGGGACTGCCCCAAAGAAGAGGGAGTCAAGCTACTCTCCAAAGTGCCTGAAGGCAGGAGAAGCAGCAATGGATGGAAACTAGTCAAGGAGAGAAGCAGCCTGGAACTAAGGAGAAACTTCCGGACAGTGAGGACAATTAAACAGTGGAACTACCTGCCTCCAGAAGCTGTGAATGCTCCAACGCTGGAGGTTTTTAAGAAGAGACTGGACAGCCCTTTGTCTGAAATGGGACGGGGTTTCCTGCCTGAGCAGGGGGGTTGGACTAGATGACCTCCAAGGTCACTTTCAACTCTTATTATTCTGTTATCCTTCCTTCCTCCCTTCTCCATCACTGGATGTCTTTAAGAAGAGACTGGACAGCCCTTTGTCTGAAATGGTACAGGGTTTCCTACCTGAGCAGGGGGCCTGGACTACATGACCTCCAAGGTCCCTTTCAACTCTATTCTTCTTCCTTCCTTCCTTCCTTCCTTCCTTCCTTCCTTCCTTCCTTCCTTCCTCCCTCCCTTCCTCCCTCCCTTCTCCAACACTGTGTAAGTCTTTAAGAAGAGACTGGACAGCCCTTTGTCTGAAATGGTACTTATAGGGTTTCCTGCCTGAGTAGGGGTTTGGATTAGATGACCTCCAAGGTACCTTCCAACATCATCATCATCATCATCATTATTATTGTTATTATTATCTATCTCTCCCTACGTCTATCGCTATTATCTAGCTATATCTCCCCATCTATCTGTCTATATCTATTATCTATCTCTATCTATCTATCTAACCCGCCTCCAGAAGCGGTGAATGCTCCAACACTGTGTAAGTTTTTAAGAAGAGACTGGACAGCCATTTGTCTGAAATGGGATAGGGTCTCCTGCCTGAGCAGGGGGGGGGGTTGGACTAGAGGACCTCCGAGGCCCCTTTCCCACTATTCGTTACTCTAATTAAACACCCGTCCCCGGCATCCCGTGGGACCGCGATGCTCCTCCTCCTCCTCTGACGCTTCCAAACGGACGCCCCACACGGCAGGGGGAGTGGGCTTTTCCCTCAAGTCGTGTGAATGGGGAGCACGGCGTGGCCAAACCCAGCCCGCCTCTTCTCGTGGCTGCCCATCACGGGCCACGCGGGGGGGGGAGAGGGCGCCCCTGTTTCCCGGAGGGGTGGGGGGCAGGTGCCTCACCTTGCTGTCCCCCGTGGGGAAGATGACCCTGAGCACCTCCCGGTCCTCCTTCATCTTCTCAAACTCCCTCTCCAGCTCGTTCTGGATGTGGGCGTTGCTCAGGATGTCCTTCACCATCTCCTCCTGCAGGGTGCGGCGCAGAGCCCGCTCGTTGGCGTAGTCGAACTTGAACCTGGGCAGAGGGAAGCCCGAGGAGGATGCCTCAAATGGCAAGGGGGATGGGGTGGGGGTGACGGGGGGGTGTCCTGGTTCGGGAAGGGGTTGGACTAGACCAGGGGTAGGCAACCTCGGCTCTTTTATGACTCATGGACTTCAACTCCCAGAATTCCTGAGCCAGCTTGGCTGGCTCAGGAATTCTGGGAGTTGAAGTCCATGAGTCATAAAAGAGCCGAGGTTGCCTACCCCTGGACTAGACGACCTCTTGAGGTCCCTTCCTGGCTCTCGTTGCAGGCAGCCCGCAACCCGAACCCCCCGAAATTGTGCGTTGCGGAAGGGAGACGTTCGCTCAAGCGAGCCTTGAGCCCACTTTGCGACCTCTCTTGCCGCCGTCGTTAAGCGAATCGCCCGCAGCCGTTTTTCAGTTAGCAACGCAGAGGTTGGGTGGATCTGGACTCCGCCTCAACTTTGCTTGTCGGAAGGTAGCCAAAAGGGGCAAAAATCGAGTGACCCCCCCTCCCCTCCGGGACGCTGCGACCGTCATAGGTACGAGTCAGTCGCCAAGCGTCCGAATTTTGATCACCTGACCACGAGGTTGCAAGTCTGGAGAACTGGCCCCAGGTGGCTTTTTTTCAGTGATGTTGCTGTAAGCCGAGGACTGCCTGTGTCCTATTATTCTGTTGTTTGAGGGGACTCCACGGCCGCTTAGCCGTTCCCAACTGTGGTTTCCCAATCGTGGCCATTTTAAGATGGGGTGGGCTTCCCTCACAGGGTTGTCGTGGGGGAAAGTAGGAGTGGAAAGGATTCCTGGATCTGCTGGGATCGTTTACAGGAACAAATCCCGAGCAGCTTTCCTGGAATGGCAAACCAACCCAGGAGCCCCACCCCCCTCCAACAAGGCCAGCCAACTGGGCCAGGGCGCTGAGTGCGAAGGAGGACTCACTTCTTCTCAAAGGCTTTGTTGGAAGGCTTGAGCGTGGCCAGGTTCTGGAACTCGACGCTCTCCCCGGCCAGTCCATCCTCGCCGTAACGCAGCTGCACCACCTGGTTGATGGAGTTGCGGACAGTGGCATCGTATTTCACCATGACCGACTCCATGGACTTGATCAGCCGGCGCTGGATGTAACCTGGTTAAGAAGCGGAGGAGCTCAGCATAACACAACCAGCGAGTTGGAAGGGACCTCGGAGGTCTTCTAGTCCAGCCCCCTGCTCGGGCAGGAGAGCCAATGGAATTTCAAAAAGAAGCTTGTTTTTTTAAAAAAAACTCCAGCGATGGAGCACCCGCAATTTCTGGGGGCAAGCTGTTCCACTGGTTAATGAACAGAATAACACAGTTGTAAGGGACCTTGGAGGTCTTCTAGTCCAGCCCCCTGCTTGAGCAGCAGACCCTATGCAATTTCAAACAAATGGTTGTTTTTTAAAAAAAAAAAAAAACTCCAGCGATGGAGCACCCACAATTTCTGGTGGCAAGCTGTTCCGCTGGTTAATCGTTCACGCTGTCTGGAAATTGGTCGCTTCTCTCTTTGGTCAGTTTCCATCCTTGTGCTGCCTTCGGGTGCTTTGGAGAATAATAGGTGGAAACACCCCCCCCTCATCTTTGGGGCCACCCACCTACCCACCCACCCCCAAATATTGAAACGTTGAAGAGTCCAGGGCAGCTCCCAAATTTGAGACTTCCTGCTCGTCACACTTTGTGACCTGAAGCCAGCCCAACCCACATCCGACTCACCCGTTTCGGCAGTCTTGACGGCCGTGTCGATCAGCCCTTCTCGGCCCCCCATGGCGTGGAAGAAGAACTCGGTGGGGGTCAGGCCGGCCAGGTAGGAATTCTCCACGAAGCCCCTGCTCTCCGGCCCGTAGTCGTCCTTGATGAAGTGGGGCAGCGTGCGATGCTTGAAGCCGAAGGGGATGCGTTTTCCTTCCACGTTTTGCTGCCCCACCACCGCGATGACCTGGGGTGGGGGGGGGGGCAGGAGGAGAACAGCCCGGTCAGGTGAGATTTCTGGGGAACCATACCTCCCCAAGCCTCAAGTTTAATATCCTGCCTTTATTATATTTATTATTATTATTATTATTATGACTACATAGCTTTTATTCATTAAACGTGAACCTCAGTCAACTGAACACTCAAATTGACTGGAACTAACGGTGGTGGCTCAGTGGGTTAGGACGCTGAGCTTGTCGATTGGAAGGTCGGCAGTTTGGCGGGTCGAATCCCGAGCGCTGCGTAACAGAGTGAGCGCCTGTTACTCGTCCCAGCTTCTGCCAACCTAGCAGTTCGAAAACACGTAAAAATGCAAGTAGAAAAATAGGGACCACTCCGGTGGGAAGGGAACAGCGTTCCGTGTGCTTTGGCGTCTAGTCATGCCGGCCACATGACCATGGAGACGTCCTCGGACAAGCGCTGGCTCTTCGGCTTTGAAACGGAGATGAGCACCGGCCCCTAGAGTCGGAAACGACTAGCACGCGTGTGCGGGGGAAACTTTACCTTTACTTTTAACGGTTGACATGGGTTGCTGCCGGCATCCTAGGTATCAACCAGGTATCTAAGATGTTCCGAGTATTATTATTATTATTATTATTATATATATAAAACTTTTATTCATAAAACATGAAACTCAGTCAACTGAAAACTCAAATTGATAATAATAATAATAATAATAATAATAATAATAATAATAATAATAATAATGATAATAATAATAATATTTTATAAATAAGGATGAACATATCCAATGCTCCTTTTTCCTATTTTCCCCAAAACAAGTCCTGTCAGGTGATTTGAACTGAGAGAGGGACTGGCCCAAAGTCACCCAGCTGGCTTTCGGGCCTAGGGTGGGACTAGAACTCACCGTCAATTGGCCCAAAGTCACCCAGCCGGCTTTCAGGCATAAGGCGGGACTAGAACTCTCTGTCTCCTAGTGACTGGCCCAAAGTCACCCAGCCGGCTTTCGGGCCTAAGGCAGGACTAGAACTCACTGTCGCCTGGTGATTGGCCCAAAGTCACCCAGCTGGCTTTCGTGCCTAAGGCGGGACTAGAACTCACCATCGCCTGGTGATTGACCCAGTCACCCAGCCGGCTTTCGGGCCTAAGGCGGGACTAGAACTCACCATCGCCTGGTGATTGGCCCAAAGTCACCCAGCCGGCTTTTATGTCTTAAGGCGGGACTAGATCTCCTTGTCCCAGACTTTCTAGTCTGGTGCGTCAAGCACGAGACCCAACTGGCTCTCGAAATGGATCGCCCGAAGAGGTAACTTGAACCCTGGACCCTCGGATGCTCCAGCGGCTGAGCTACCCAGAGCGGGGCGAGGTGGGTCCTACCTGGGAGATGTTGATTTTGGAGCCTTTGGCCCCCGAGACCACCATGGACTTGAAGTTGTTGTATTCGGAGAGGGACTTCTGGGCCGAGGAGCCCGTCTTGTCTCGGGCATCGTTCAGGATGCGGTTGACCTGGTTCTCAAAGGTCTGGCGCAGGGTGTTGCCCGGCGTGGGCTCCAGCTCGTTGTTGTGGGCCTTCTCGATGACCTGGAGAAGGGGAGGGGAGGGAGGGCGGGGGTTCAAGGCCGGGCCAGGGACACAGGCCTGGCTTTTCAAGACTGACCCCCCTCCCTCCCCATCTTTATTCCTTCCTCCCCCCCTTTCCATGTATCTCCTTCCTTCCTTCCTCCCTTCCCATCTCTATTCCTTTTTTCCTTCCTCCCTCCCTCCCCCCTCCCTTCTTCCCATCTTTATTCCTTCCTTCCCCTTTCCATGTGTCTCTTCCCTTCCGCCCGCCTTCCCCTCTTCCTTCCCTTCCCTTCCTTCCTCCCCCCTTCCTTCTTCCTATTTTTATTCCTTCCTTCCCCTTTCCATGTATCTCCTCCCTTCCTTCCCCTTCCCATCTATTCCTTTCCTTCTCTTCCTCCCTCCCTCCTTCCCATCTCTATTCCTTTCTTTCCCTTCCTCCCTCCCCCTCCCTCCTTCTTCCCATCTTTATTCCTTCCTTTCCCTCCTTCCTTCCTTCTTCCTATTTTTATTCCTTCCTCCCCCCCCTTTCCATCTATCTCCTCTCTCTTCTTTCCCTTCCTCCCTCCCTCCTTCCCATCTCTATTCCTCCCCTTTCCCTGTATCTCCTTCCTTCTTTTCTTTCCTTCTTTTTAAAACAGCCCCCTCCCTCGCAGAGGGAGAGGTTTGTCCCCCACCCCTCCTTTCAACCTCCTCAAAATTTCCCCCAGGCACAGTCTGCCATTCTCTACTGGAGATTTCCTCACTATTCTGATTTTAACTTCTCAGGACAATTTATCCCGGTTTTTAAACTTTTTCAAAGGCAACATCAGGTTTTTGGAGACGGGTCCGGCTTCCTGCGGTCTCAAGGCCCAAGTAATAAGAGAAGGGAACATTTGTAGCTCCGGGCCGAACTGAGGGGTCCTCGGTGCTCTCTCAACAGCTGGCTGCTTTTCTCGCAGACGTTTCGTGACCCAAGTAAGTAGCGTCATCAGCGCTAGAAGGGAGTGAGGTTAACCAGCATTGCTGTTCCCTAGTTGGGTCCTTTAGGCTTTGGCAGATGATGCCACTCTAGTGGCAGAAAGTGAAGAAGAACTAAAGAGCCTCGTGTTGCGGGTGAAGGAGAGTGCAAAAGTTGGCTTGAAACTCAACATTAAGAAAACCAAGATCATGGCATCCGGCCCTCTCAATTCCTGGCCAATAGATGGGGAAGAAATGGAGGTAGGGACAGATTTTATTTTCCTGGGCTCCAAGATCACCGCAGACGGGGACTGTAGCCAAGAAATTAAAAGACGCTTGCTCCTGTGGAGGAAAGCCATGGCAAATCTAGACAGCACACTAAAAAGCAGAGACATCACCCTGTCAACAAAAGTGCGTATAGTCAAGGCTATGGTCTTCCCAGTTGCAATGTATGGCAGTGAAAGCTGGACCATAAGAAAGGCTGAGCGCCAAAGAATTGAGGCCTTTGAACTCTGGTGCTGGAGAAGACTCCTGCGAGTCCCTTGGACTGCAAGGCGATCAAACCGGTCAGTCCTAGAGGAGATCAACCCTGACTGCTCTTTAGATGGCCAGATCCTGAAGCTGAAACTCAAATACTTTGTCCCCCTAATGAGAAGGAAGGACTCACTGGAGGAGAGCCTCATGCTGGGAAAGGCTGAGGGCAAGAGAAGAAGGGGACGACAGAGAAGGAGGTGGCTGGATGGAGTCCCTGAAGCAGGAGGCATGAGCCTAAATGGACTCCAGAAGATGGTGAAGGACAGGAAGTCCTGGAGGAACGTGGTCCATGGGGTCACGATGGGTCGGACACGACTTCGCAACTAACAACAACAGTTGGGTCCTAAAATGGCTGCAAACAACCGACTCAGCTCAGACAGTGCCAAGGACCCAACGGTGCTCCTCTTCCTCCCCTCCGCAAACCTCACCCCCTTCCAGAATTGATGACGTTACCTAGTTGGGTCACGAAACGTCTGCAAGGAAACCAGCCGGATGAGAGAGCACGAAGGACCCCCACAAGGAACAAAGCTTTCCCTTTGCAAGGGGACCCGGCACCCGGGTCCCGGCATCCAACCCACCTCTTATCAGCCTCCCAGATCCGGGGGTCTTCGCAGCTTGCCCCCTACCTCAATCACATCCTGTTTGGCTTTCTTGATAGTGTTCTGGATGTCCTGGTAGGTCTTGGCATCAGCGATGGAGTCCCCAATGCCAATGGTGTGTCCTAGGAAAGGAGAGGAGCGGTCATTTGCAGGCCGGCCGGAAAAAAACAACCACCCCAACGAGCATTCGCCTCCCTTAAGCGCTGTTGGGTCCTTGGCACAGCCTGAGCTGGGTTGTTTATTTGCGTACATTTTATGACCCAACTAGATAGATAGATAGATAGATAAATAGATAGATAGATAGATAGATAGATAGATAGATAGATAGATAGATAGATAGATAGATAGATAGATATAGACAGACACAGACAGACAGACAGACAGACAGACAGACAGACAGACAGACAGATAGATAGATAGATAGATAGATAGATAGATAGATAGACAGACAGACAGACAGATATAAAGAGAGAGAGAGAAGAGAGAGAGATAGCATTAGATGTTAGGTTGGTAGGTAGATGGATAGGCAGATAAATAGGTAGGTAGAGATTGAATTAGACAGACAGACAGATGGATAGATGAGACAGACAGACAGACAGATAGATAGATAGATAGATAGATAGATAGATAGATAGATAGATAGATAGATAGATAGATAGATAGATAGATAGATAGATAGATAGATAGATAGATATAAAGAGAGAGAGAGAAGAGAGAGATAGCATTAGATGTTAGGTTGGTAGGTAGATGGATAGGCAGATAAATAGGTAGGTAGAGATTGAATTAGACAGACAGATAGATGAGATAGATAGATAGATAGATAGATAGATAGATAGATAGATAGATAGATAGATAGATAGATAGATAGATAGATAGATAGATAGATAGATAGATAGATAGAAACAATTAGAGAGAGGGAGATAGCATTAGATGTTAGGTAGGTAGATGGATAGGCAGATAGATAAATAGGTAGAGATTGAATTAGAATTAGACAGACAAAAACAGACAGACAGACATGATGGATAGATCACACACACACACACACACACACACACACACACACACACACACACACAGAGCGATAGCATTAGATGTTAGGTAGGCAGATGGATAGGCAGATAAATAGGTAAGTAGAGATTGAATTAGACGACAGACAGGATGGTTAAATGAGACAGATATAAAGAAAGAGAGATGAGAGAGATATACAGCATTAGAAGTTAGGTAGGTAGATGGATAGGCAGACAGGTAAGTAGAGATTGAAAGAATTAGACGGCAGATGATGGATACATGAGACATAAAGATAGAGAGAGAGCATTAGGTAGGTAGGTATATGGATAGGTGGATAGGCAGATGAATAGATAGGTAGAGGTTGAATTAGAATTAGACGACAAAGACAGAGATGATGGATAGATGAGACAAATATTAAAGATAGATAGATAGATAGATAGATAGATAGATAGATAGATAGATAGATAGATAGATAGATAGATAGATAGATAGATAGATAAATAAAATAGATATAGGTACATATATAATATAGATAATATAGATACATAGATAGACGATAGATACATAGATAATAAGGGATAAGATACAGATACATAGATAGATAAGATAGATGATACATAGATACATAGATAGATAGATAAAATGTCTTTGGATTCTCAGCAAAATATCCCATGTGATACAAAGATGGCCCCCCTTAACACCCCCCCCCTGGTGACGTGAGCACAGCCAAAAGCAGCAGCCCTCTTTTCCCAGGAATGCCCGGGACGCTTCCCCAAATGCTTGGGGCGGGGGTGGGGGGGAAGTGCCAGCCACCCTCACCTTCGATCAGCAGCCAGTTGTTGATGACCGTCTGGATGTTGCTGTAGAAGAGGCGGGTGACGTCGTGGCCCATCTCCAGGTAGGAGATGTGGACCAGGGAGCCAGCCGAGGTGCCCAGGGATTTCTTGCACAAGATGCCCATGATCAGCTCTCCGTTCTCCACAATGACCTGGGGGTTGGGAGTGGTTTGGAGCCAAGTCTTGCCCTCCATCCAAAGGCTGCAGGATGGCGGGCTGAGGCGACATCCCCTCCGCCCCAAGCTACGTTCCCAGCAGGGCTACCCCAAAAACCAGTTCACCAGCCATCCCAAAGGTGCTTTTTCAGGAGGCAACTGGACTTTCTTCGTTTTTTTCTTTGAAGAGGTTTCGCTTCTCTTCCCGGAAGGTTCCTCAGGTTCTGACCGAATGGTGGGTTTGCCTGTGTCCTCTTGGGTCACCTGAGTGGTGCAAATGGGTGTGGGAGCCTTCTGCCTGCAGGATGTTTTTTCTGCCCCTGTCCCTGTAGCTCCACACCCATTTGTACTGCTCAGGTGAGTCTGAGGACACAGGTAAACCTCCAGGTGGCCTCAACGGCTCTCTAAAAGAAGGCAAAGGAGCAGCTGTCTGCAAGGAGGATAAATCTTTCCACTCTCCCCCCACCATCCAGTCAGAACCTGAGGAAGCTTCTGGGATGAGAAGCAAAACCTCTTCAAAGAAAAAAACAAACAACAGGAAAATCCAGTTCCCTCCTGGAAAAAAAAACCCCACTCCGGGGACAACCTTGACTTGGAGGACGGAGAATAATCCCCCGCAGACATTTTACCCTCCAGCCATCCTCCATCAACCCTGGTGGGGCCAAGCGCTTCCAAGAGGTTGGGGTTTTTTTGTAGATTTTTTTCACCATTGGAAAGACGTGCACACCCACCCCCCCACCCCCCGGTTCCCAGCAATCGGGCCTACCTTGGTGTCTCCCGGAGAGATGTGCTTGTACGGGCCGCTGTCTTCGTCGTCCGGATGGGTGCTGTGAGTCCGGACGCAGTTGATGTGTCCCGGAATGATCAAGGAGAAGATCTGCTTGCCGGTCCAGAGCGGACGAGGTTTGAGGATGGCCGGTTGGGGCACTTTACCATCCCAGGTGGACAGGAACATCAGCAGGTTCATCACTTCTCCCTGGGAAGGAAAGGGGGGTGGGTGGGGTGGGGTGGGGGGAGTTAGGGGCAGGAAGGGAGAAGCAGACCAGGGTCAGAATCCACGTCCTCCTGTCTTCCACGCTAACTCTGAGGCAGAGGTGGGCAACTTGGACGACCTGCGGGACTTCCAACGGCCAGAATTCCCGAGCCGGCAAGGTTGAACGGTCCTTAAAGGAACGCGCCAACGCTGCTAACCTCGGATGGTCTTGCTCCGACAACCGATGGAGATGCAGACATTTTCCTTCTAGTGTTTTTACTCTTTAAAAAGTTACGAGCAGGGATGGCGAACCTTTGAGAGACCGAGTGCCCAAACTGCAACCCAAAACCCACTTACGTACCATCGGGTGGGCGTGGCCCATTGGGTGGGCGTTGGCTGCGGCGGTAACGGCAGACTGGGCGGGACTAAAAAGTTCAATCAATTCCAACTTTGAGAGATTTCCCCCCCCCGCGAGAAGTTGAAACTGATTGATCGATTGAAACTTTTTGGGTTTTTGGCACACGGCGGCGGAGGCCTAAAGCAAAAAGGTTTTATAAAACCCAGCTGAAGGCCTAGGACTGGGGCGACGGCATGCGTGCCCACAGAGAGGGCTTCACGAGCCACCTGTGGCACACGTGCCATAGGTTCACCACCACGGAGTTAGATGATACTGGGGGTGGGGGGGGGAGAGGAATGTGCATGAGAGTTTAGCTAGACATAACCATGCTGGACCTAGCGTGAGAACCAAGGTTATTGAAATAAGAGATGATAGGAAACGGCGGGCTGGAGAACTGGAGGGAGAGAATGTGATTTATGACTGTTAATTATTAGAGGAGGGAATGGCGCTAGATCAGGGGTGTCAAACTCAATTTTATTGAGGGCCACATAAGCATTGCGGTTGCCCTCGGGGGGGGCGGGGGGGTATGGCCAGGGTGGGCGCGGCCTACTGGGTGGGCGCAGCTGGAGTGCGTATGGCCTACTGGGTGGGCATGGCCAGCTCTACATCATTGGCATCAAGGGTGCCTATGGGGGCCTGGGCAGGAGTGGGACAGATCTGGGGGTCTCTGGCAGAAGGAGGGTCTCTGGGCCAGGGCCAAGGCAGCAGGGACCATTCCCTCACTGTTTCCAGGATGGCTTCGGGGGCCACATGAAACCACTTCGTGGGCCGGATCTGGCCCCCGGGCCTTGTGTTTGACATGTCTGCGCTAGATAGTATGTGATCCGATTTTGGCTTCACCTATGTACATGCCGATGCTCTGCTACTCGAATAAAGATTCTTTAAGGAAAACAATGCCTCAAAGTCCTTTGAAGAGTTTCATCTGTCGGAAGCAGGACAGAATGGTTTTCAACACGTAGTTGCCCCCCCTCTGCTCCAGCTCCCGTTCAAACGCACCAGTCCTTAACACGGGCAGTCTTCGACTTACAAGGTTTTTTTTTTAGGGACCGTCCCAAGTTACTGGAAAAAAAGGGACTCGGGACGGTTTTTTTTTCATTCTTACAACAGGTCCCGGGATCAAAATTCAGAGGCTCGGCAACCGACTCGTCTTTACGACGGTCGCAGCGTCCCGGGATTCCCCTTTTCGCAACCTTCCGACCGGCGAAGTCAACGGGGAAGCCGGATCCACTTCGCCGCCAGGGAACTTTAACTTAATCGCTACAGCCATTTGCTTTAAAAAAAAATGGAGGCGAGCAAGGTCGCAAAACGGGGCAAGATTTACTTTAACAACCTGTCTGGCTTAGCGAGCGAAATCTGGGGCTCCGCTGACCCGTCCGTAAGTCACTGGGCCTTATGTCGTAAGTCGAAGACTGTCTGTAAATTGAGGAAAGAGTAACCAGGGTTTCCTTTCGCTCAAGAAACGGGTGGGGGGGGGGAAACAGAGGGACCCTTACCCTCTCCAAGAAGACGTCTCTCTTGGTGAACTTGCGGACGGCCGTCAGCGTGTCCTGCACGATGCCCATGACGGGCCTGTTGGACTGAGGCGTGACGATCATCCGGGGGACCATGGCCAGCTCCTGGATCTCCGCCCGGGTCTCCAGCGACTGGGGCAGGTGGAGGTTCATCTCGTCGCCGTCAAAGTCGGCGTTGTAGGGGGTGGTGACGCTGAGGGGGCAAAAGAAGAGCGTCCGTCAGGATAGGGGGAAGCCAGGGGTTTGGCCCGTTTGCAAAGACGAGGCCGCGGGAGGAGGAGAGCCAAGCCGGATGGGAGCCAGCTCTGGAGGAAGGGTCTGGGGGTGACAAGGTGGCCTTGCACAACGCGGAGGTGAAAGGTTATGACTCCCATCCCGGTCGATCCTTGCAAAAAGACACACGGCCCAAGCGGTGCTGCGTCTTAACACTGAACTCGGAGGTCCCGGGTGCTCTCCGAGCTGGGCGGTTTCCTTGCAGATGTTTCATGACCCAACTAGGGGACATTGTGAAGGAAGGAAGGAAGGAAGGAAGGAAGGAAGGAAGGAAGGAAGGAAGGAAGGAAAGAAAGAAAGAAAGAAAGAAAGAAAGAAAGAAAGAAAGAAAGAAAGAAAGAAAGAAGGAAGGAAGGAAGGAAGGAAGGAAGGAAGGAAGGAAGGAAGGAAGGAAAGAAAGAAAGAAAGAAAGAAAGAGACTGACTGACTGTGGGGTCCTTGGTGCTCTCTGAGCTGGGTGGTTTCCTTGCAGATGTTTCATGACCCAACTAGGGGACATCGTCAGGGAAGGAAGGAAGGAAGGAAGGAAGGAAGGAAGGAAGGAAGGAAGGAAAGAAAGAAAGAAAGAAAGAAAGAAAGAAAGAAAGAAAGAAAGAAAGAAAGAAAGAAAGAAAGAAAGAAAGAAAGGAAGGAAGGAAGGAAGGAAGGAAGGAAGGACTGACTGTGGGGTCCTTGGTGCTCTCTGAGCTGGGCGGTTTCCTTGCAGACGTTTCACGACCCGACTAGGTAGCATTATCAGGGCTAAATGGGGGATTAGGGTTTTTGCCCAGTTTCTATACAGAGATTTCCCCTTGGTGGGAGTTTTCTGTAGTAAACTTTACTCCACTCCAGGAAATGCCAATTCAGACAATCAAACAATACCGTGTATCCCTGAAAATAAGACTTCGTTTCTTTTTCTTTCTTTTTCTCTTTCTTTCTTCCCTTCCTTCTTTCTTTTTCTTTGTCTTTCTTTTATCTATCTATCTATCTATCTACCTACCTACCTACCTACCTATCTATCTATCTATCTATCTATCATCTGCCTCCAAATAGGCACGAAAACTAGCTGGTTGACTTTGGGCCCCATCACCAGGAGGCAGCGAGTTCTAGTCCTGCCTTAGGCACAAAAACCTCTCTCTCCCTGCCTCCCTCCCTCCCTCCCTCCCTCCCTCCCTCTCTGCTACCTGGAGTCATCGTAAGAACAATGGTGGGACACAAAGAGGTGCATAAACGCAAATAAATAAGATTCTCCTCTGAAAACGGCTGAGAAGGGAAGGAAGCGGAGCGGTTCACAAGGCCAACCTGAGATTCAGCCGGAATGTGGACCAGGGCAGGATACGGACTCGGTGGCCCATCATGGACATTTTGTGCAGTGTGGGTTGCCGGTTAAAAATGACGATGTCCCCGTCGCACATGTGTCGCTCCACCTGGGAAGGAAGCTCAGCGGTTGAGCCGGAAAGACGGAGGGAGAGAGAAATCCACAGGGCAAATGCAGGGCAAAGGACCCCCCCACACACACACCACCAAAAAAATAATAAAATAAAATAAAACCCACCCCAACGCTGTGCTTGATCGGCCAAAGGAAGCGAAAGGACAAGACAAACTTAACCATTTGCCAAGGTTTGCAGAACGTTGTGGGTTTGTTTTTTTTGTCCTTCTTTAAAAAGGGTGCGTACACGTAGTCCTCGGCTTACGACCGTTCGGTTAGTAACTGTTCAAAGTTACAAGAAGCGACTTATGACCGGTCCCCCATACTTATGACCGACACGGCATCCCTACTACGGTCGTGGGATCCAAATTTAGGTGCTTTGGCACAACCGGCGTGTATTCACACATCGGTTGCAGCGTCCCAGGAGGGTGGGGGGTGGGGGGGCCAGGCTGCATGATCCCCACTCATGACCTCCCCAGGTAGCTTCCCATAAGCAGAGTCAACGGGGCAAGCTGGATCTGCTTAACGACTGCGTCGTTCACCGCGGCGATTCGCTTAACCGCCTTGGCAAAAAAAAAAGGAAGGTCGTAAAACAGGAGCGCGACTCCCTTTGGCTTGTTTAGCAAACAGAAACTCGGTCATTAAACCGAGGACTACCTGTAGCCTTTTGTACAATCCCGCGCTGCCTAAGCAGAGTTTAAGATCCGTCCCTCCCGTTTCCTTGGGCGCCGTTACCTCGGTTCACCCCAAAGGACCTGGGAGTTAGGGACACCCCCCCTCTGCCCCACTGGGACCAGTCCCGTCCCCACCACCATTTTCCCAGCAGGACGAACCTTGTACCCGATCTGCAAGTGGAGATCGCTGGACTTGGGGTGGAAGCGGAGATCAATCCTGTCCCCGTTGTGCCGGATGATGTACTTGGCTCCGGGATACTGACTGTTCCCTCGGCTCACCAGCTCCTGCAGCCTGGGGGGAGGGGGGTGTTTGTTAAAGGGGGGGCATCTTTGTATCACATGGGATATTTTGCTGAGAATCCAAAGACATTTTATCTATCATCTATCTATCTATCTATCATCTATCTATCTATCTATCTATCTATCTATCTATCTATCTATCTATCTATCTATCTATCTATCCATCATCTCTTTGTCATCTAATTCTAATACAACCTCTACCTACCTATTCATCTGCCTATCCACCTATCCATCTACCTACCTACCTACCTAATGCTCTCTCTCTATCTTTATGTCTCATGTATCCATCATCTGCCCTCTAATTCTTTCAATCTCTACTTACCTGTCTGCCTATCCATCTACCTAACATCTAATGCTGTATATCCCTCTCATCTCTTTCTTTATATCTGTCTCATTTATCCATCGTCTGTCGTCTAATTCTAATTCAATCTCCTTACCTATTTATCTGCCTATCCATCTACCTAACATCTAATGCTATCTCTCTCTCTCTGTGTGATCTATCCATCATCTGTCTGTTTTTGTCTGTCTAATTCTAATTCAATCTCTACCTATTTATCTATCTGCCTATCCATCTACCTAACATCTAATGCTATCTGTGTGTGTGTGTGTGTGTGTGTGTGCGTGTGTGATCTATCCATCATCTGTCTGTCTGTTTTTGTCTGTCTAATTCTAATTCAATGTCTACCTATTTATCTGCCTATCCATCTACCTACCTAACATCTAATGCTATCTGTGTGTGTGTGTCTGTGTGTGTGTGTGTTTGTGTGATCTATCCATCATGTCTGTTTTTGTCCGTCTAATTCTAATTCAATCTCTACCTATTTATCTATCTGCCTATCCATCTACCTACCTAATGTCTAATGCTATCTGTGTGTGTGTGTGTGTGTGTGTGTGATCTATCCATCCTGTCTGTTTTTGTCCGTCTAATTCTAATTCAATCTCTATTTATCTATCTGCCTATCCATCTACCTACCTAACATCTAATGCTATCTCTCTCATCCATCTCTCTATATCTATCTATCTCTACATCTACATCTATGTACCTATATGTATATGTGTATGTGTATATATCTATATATGTATATATACATCTCTCTCTGTTTCATCTATCCATCCTCTGTCTGTCTGTCTGTCTCTCTCTTTCTGTCTCTAATTCTAATTAGAGGGTCAAAGAGACAGCCAAGACCAGCAAGAGCCGCTCTGTGTGTGTGTGTGTATGTGTGTGTGTGTGTGTGTGTGTGTGTCTCGGGGGGGGGCATCCCCAGCCTTGAGACTCGGCCCTCACCTGTCAATGTTGAAAGGCGCCACGATCTCCGCAAAGGTCATGTTGGCGGCGATGGAGCGGGGCACGCCCACCTGGTCGATGGAGAGGTTGGGGTCCGGGGTGATGACCGTCCGGGCGGAGAAGTCCACTCGCTTGCCCATTAGGTTCCCCCGGACTCGGCCTTCCTTCCCCTTCAGACGCTGCTTCAAGGACTTCAGAGGCCGGCCGGATTTTTGCATCGCCTGCGAGGGGGGGGAAGGGGCGAAGGCAAGCGCGGGGATCAGGACCCTCTCGGCACGCCGAGAAGTTTAAAAAAAGAAAAAAAAATACCCCGGGCTTTGGGAGAAGGGGACAACATGGCAGCAGGTGGGATTTTAAGACCCCACTCTCTCTCTCTCCTGGAAAGGTGTGTGTGTGTGGCGGGGGTGTCCCATCGTCCCCGTGGAAATCGGCTCGCCCCCCCCCCCGCTTTGACCCTCTTCCAAAGAGCACCAAAGACAGGGATTTGGGCAAGGGGCCTGGAGACCCCAGGCTGACATGGAGGCCATCAAGTGGTTGGTGGGATTGCGGTCCCCGGGGAATTGGGGGTGGGGTCACCAACGGTCGCCACTGAGTGAGTCGGGCAGCCCCCCCTTTTTTTCTTTTCTTAATAAATTAATAATGCGTTTAGGGAAAGACCCTCGCAATGTTGAAATTCAGAGGGTCAAACTCAATTAGCAGCTTAAGATCACAACATCTAGAGCAGGGCTCTTCAAACCTGACCCTTGGATGACTCGGGGACTTCGACTCCCAGAATTCCTCAGCCAGGCTGGGAAGTTTGAAGACCCCTGATCTAGACCCTTGTCCAGGTAAGGTGGGATTGTGTGTCCCCCCCCCCGCTTGGACACTGGAGAGGAAGGGAAGGGAAGGTCCGAGACGAAGTCTTTTGCCAATAAACCAGTGTTTCTCAACCTTAAAGATGGGGGGACTCCCAACTCCCAGCATTCCCCAGCCAGCTTTTTCCCCACTTTGCTGAAGGCAAGATATATTACGTTGACCACGTTCCCGACGTCTATTAAGAAAGTTGTTGTTGTTAGCTGCGAAGTCGTGTCCGACCCCTCGCAACCCCACGGACAACGTTCCTCCAGGCCTTCCTGTCCTCCACCATCTTCTGGAGTCCATTTAGGCTCAAGATAGATGATAGATACATACATATATAGATACATAAAGTAGATGGAAGATGGATGGATGGACAGACAGATAGAAAAAGAGACACATAGGTAGAGGGAGAGATGATGGATGGATAGACAGACAAATAGATAGATGTTGTTGTTAGCTGCGAAGTCGTGTCCGACCCATCGCGACCCCATGGACCACGTTCCTCCAGGCCTTCCTGTCCTCCACCATCTTCTGGAGTCCGTTTAAGCTCATGCCTCCTGCTTCAGTGACTCCGTTCAGCCACCTCCTTCTCTGTCGTCCCCTTCTTCTCTTGCCCTCAACCTTTCCCAGCATGAGGCTCTTCTCCAGTGAGTCCTTCCTTCTCATTAGGTGGCCAAAGGATTTGAGTTTTAGCTTCAGGATCTGGCCTTCTAAAGAGCAGTCAGGGTTGATCTCCTCTAGGACCGACCGGTTTGATCGCCTTGCAGTCCAAGGAACTCGCAGGAGTCTTCTCCAGCACCAGAGTTCAAAGGCCTCAATTCTTTGGCGCTCGGCCTTTCTTATGGTCCAACTTTCACTGCCCTACATTGCAACTGGGAAGACCATAGCCTTGACTATACGCACTTTTGTTGGCAGGGTGATGTCTCTGCTTTTTAGTGTGCTGTCTAGATTTGCCATGGCTTTCCTCCCCAGGAGCAAGCGTCTTTTAATTTCTTGGCTACAGTCCCCATCTGCGGTGATCTTGGAGCCCAGGAAAATAAAATCGGTCACTACGCCCATTTCTTCCCCATCTATTTGCCAGGAATTGAGAGGGCCGGATGCCATGATCTTGGTTTTCTTAATGTTTAGTTTCAACCCAAGTTTTGCACTCTCCTTCTTCACCCGCAACAAGAGGCTCTTTAGTTCCTCTTCACTTTCTGCCACTAGAAAGTTACCCAGTCAAAATGGCAATAAAGGTAATCTAGCCAGCTTTGGTCTTCTTGTCCTAGCCTTGCTGGCTGGGGAATTCTGGGAACTGAGGTCCATAAGTCTTTCGGCGGCTTAGCTTAACCTGGCCTTCGCCCCATCTGATGTCCTGCAGATGTGCAAGGACTACAATCCCAAGGAACCACCACGTGGGCTGGAGAATCCTGGGAGCTGAAGTCCACCCATCTGTCCTGTGGTTGCTCTCAGGTATGGGGACCAGATGCCTGGAGATCGGGGAGGAAAACTCCTCAAGGGCTCCTCCTGCCCCCCCACCCTTCGGCCACTTACCCTGGGCAGCCCGGGCAGCTCGTTGTCCACCATGGTGGCCACATGGAACTGGAGGAGCTTGACGTCTTCCGCGATGACGTGAGCGGCCGCCCCATTCTGCTCGTTCCGCCGCAGCTGGTTGTTGATTTTCACAATGTCGGCCAGCTTGTGAGTCAAGTCATCCTAGGGGAAGGAGAAAAGGGGGGGGTCAGCATCTAGGTTAGACAAAATAAGTGTGCCCCCCCCCCCGCCCCACAAACAAGACCCCTGGCAGCTTGGAGGGATGTTCAACCGATCTAGGACCAATTGCCTCCAGAGGTTGCGGGTGCTCCAACACTGGAGGTTTTAAAGAAGATTGGACAGCCCTTTTGTCTGAAATGGCATACGGTCTCCTGTTTGGGCAGGGGGTTGGACTAGATGACCTCTAAGGTCCTTTTCTCCTCTCCTCTTCTACCCTACTCTATTCTGTATTTTATTATTCTGTTCTGTATTATTCTATTCTATTCCTGTATTTTATTACTCTATTCTATTTTGTATTTTAATATTCTATTCCATTCTCTATTATTTTATTCTATTTTGTATTTTATTATTCTATTCTATTATTCTCTATTCTATTCTGTATTTTGTTATTCTATTCTGTATTATTCTATTCTATTCTATTCCTGTATTTTATTACTCTATTCTATTTTGTATTTTAATATTCTATTCCATTCTCTATTATTTTATTCTATTCTATTTTGTATTTTATTATTCTATTCTATTATTCTCTATTCTATTCTGTATTTTGTTATTTTATTCTGTATTATTCTATTCTATTTTATTCTATTGTATTTTATTCTATTCTATATTCCATTCTATTCCTGTATATTATTATATTTTGTATTTTGATATTCTAGTCTATTCTACTCAATCCATTCTCTATTACTTTATTCTATTTTGTATATTATCATTCTTTATTCTATTATTCTCTACTCTACTTTGTATTTTTTATTCTATTCTGTATTTGTTACTCTATTCTATTCTGTATTTTGTTACTCTATTCCTATTTCCATTCCATTCCATTCCATTCCATTCTGTATTTTATTATTCTCTATTCTATTCTACCCAGGCCTGCTGCTGTGAATTCGGTACTGGGTTTGGGTTCAAAGCACGCCTCCCCAACCCCCCCCACCCCTCCCCGGGCCGAGCCACCCGCAGGCACCTGATTCCTGGCCGAGCCTTGCATGACGACGGCCGGCCTGACGGAGAGCGGCGGGACGGGCAGCACGGTGCAGATCATCCACTCCGGCCGGGCGTACTTGGGGTCCATGCCCAAGATGAAGCATTCCTCGTCCGAGATCCGCTTGAAGATCTCGTGGACCCGCTCGGGGCTCAGCAGGATCTTCTTCTCCTGCGAGTCCTCGTTCACGTGCTTCCACTCGGCGTACAGCTCCAGGCCCGAGCGGCGGATCCTGGGCTGGTAGCGCCCGCAGCCCCCGTGGCCCTGGAGGGAGGGAAGGAGGCGTCACTGGGGGGTGGGGGGTCGTGCAAAAAAAAAAAAAAGCTCAGTCCGGGACACTATCGGGCTTTTATTTCCCACCCCCACCCCTTCGCTGTTGTTTGCAAAATACCTCAAAGGCGGCAAACATGCCTCCTTCCTCCGCCCATTTTCCCCAGTTCGGTCCAGCACTGAAAGCGCCAGGCAAGAAGAGACCAGGAGAGGGTGAGTTCTAGTCCCACTTTAGGGACGGAAGCTGGCTGGGTTCTTTTGCGCCAATCACCAGGAGATGGTGAGTTCTAGTCCTGCCTGAGCCATGAAAGCTGACTGGGTGCCTTTGCGCCAATCACTAGAAGATGGTGAGTTCTAGTTCTATTCTTAGCCACGAAAGCTGGCTGGGTGTGTTTGGGCCAATCACTAGGTGATGATGAGTTCTAGTCCTGCCTTAGCCATGAAAGCTGGCTGGGTACTTTTGCGCCAATCACCAGATGATGATGAGTTCTAGTCCTGCCTGAGCCACGAAAGCTGACTGGGTGCCTTTGCGCCAATCACTAGAAGATGGTGAGTTCTAGTTCTATTCTTAGCCACGAATGCTGGCTGGGTGCCTTTGGGCCAATCACTAGGTGATGATGAGTTCTAGTCCTGCCTTAGCCATGAAAGCTGGCTGGGTACTTTTGCGCCAATCACCAGGAGTTGATGAGTTCTAGTCCTGCCTTAGCCACGAAAGCTGGTTGGGTGATTTTGGTCCAGGCAATTCTCTCTCGGTCCAACCTGTCTCACAGGGTTGTCATCGTGGGGAAAATAGGAGAAAAAAAGATTAGGTCTGTACACTGCTTTCTTTATGGGAATAATACGGGCCAGATAAAATAAATATGAAAAACAAAAGGTAACTGGGTCCCTCACCACCAGGAGAGCCTTCAGCACAGAACTGAAATTGATCCCAGTAGCCATGCTCTACTCTCTTGAAATTTATATTTCCCTTTGAGAAAACATTTCTCTATTTTTTTTTCTTTCTTCTGGGTGATCACTCTTATTTTCATCCGAATAGTCTTTTAAGGGCTAGGCAAAGGAACATTAGCAAACGGTGTAACCCAGCTGAAATTCACTTTTCCATTACTACCTAATTGTGTGTGCCTTTTTTTTGTGCGTTGCCACAATGTTCCCTTCGTCTTTAAACAGGAAACCCCAATCAAGCCGGTTAGAGACTTTAGGCGAAATTCAGAAACAATTTTGTTTTAAAAAAAAACTCCTTTAGACTAAGAGCTTTCCGGGAACATATTTGTTTCTCTTGTTGTTGTTGTTGTTAGCTGCGAAGTCGTGTCTGACCCATCGCGACCCCATGGACCACGTTCCTCCAGGCCTTCCTGTCCTCCACCATCTTCTGGAGTCCATTTAGGCTCAAGATAGATGATAGATACATACATATATAGATACATAAAGTAGATGGAAGATGGATGGATGGACAGACAGATAGAAAAAGAGACACATAGGTAGAGGGAGAGATGATGGATAGACAGACAAATAAATAGATGTTGTTGTTAGCTGCGAAGTCGTGTCCGACCCATCGCGACCCCATGGACCACGTTCCTCCAGGCCTTCCTGTCCTCCACCATCTTCTGGAGTCCGTTTAAGCTCATGCCTCCTGCTTCAGTGACTCCGTTCAGCCACCTCCTTCTCTGTCGTCCCCTTCTTCTCTTGCCCTCAACCTTTCCCAGCATTAGGCTCTTCTCCAGTGAGTCCTTCCTTCTCATTAGGTGGCCAAAGTATTTGAGTTTCAGCTTCAGGATCTGGCCTTCTAAAGAGCAGTCAGGGTTGATCTCCTCTAGGACTGACCGATTTGATCGCCTTGCAGTCCAAGGGACTCGCAGGAGTCTTCTCCAGCACCAGAGTTCAAAGGCCTCAATTCTTTGGCGCTCGGCCTTTCTTATGGTCCAGCTTTCACAGCCATACAGTGCAACTGGGAAGACCACAGCCTTGACTATACGCACTTTTGTTGACAGGGTGATGTCTCTGCTTTTTAGTGTGCTGTCTAGATTTGCCATGGCTTTCCTCCCAAGGAGCAAGCGTCTTTTAATTTCTTGGCTACAGTCCCGTCTGCGGGGATCTTGGAGCCCAGGAAAATAAAATCTGTCCCTACCTCCATTTCTTCCCCATCTATTTGCCAGGAATTGAGAGGGCCGGATGCCATGATCTTGGTTTTCTTAATGTTTAGTTTCAACCCAAGTTTTGCACTCTCCTTCTTTACCCGCAACAAGAGGCCCTTTAGTTCCTCTTCACTTTCTGCCATTAGAGTATCATCTGCTTGTTTCTCTTAAGTGGGCATTAATTACATTAATTCAGAAGAAAATTAAGGAGGCACCATCAGCAGAATTACCACCGTCTGATCCTCCAAAGAAATTTGATGACAAAGAGAGAAAAAAACAGCCGTTAATGGGAGTTTTATTCTTGCTTCTGAACTGACAAATGCGGAGCATCCATTTGTCAAAACGAAAATGGCAAGTGGGACCCACGCACACAATATGACGAGATTCCCCTTGGAAGGTTAGCACGTTAGAAGTATCACAGGTATTGACGACTGTGTGTTAATTTCCCAGTGGAAACTCAGCCTTGCGAAGAGAAGCAGCTGTTTTCTCCCGGGCAACAGGCAGACGGGATCCAAGACTTGTTATTTCTGGCTCAGAATTGACCAAGCAAGATTGACATTTTCGTTATTTATTATCGAGGGAAAAATGTTCCGAGTCTAATCACTTCTGTACGGGCTCCTGCGATGGCAAATGCTGCAGAAAACCACTCAAAGGCTGAACGTCAATGTGAATCAATTTAATCTGGATCGGAATAAGGGCGTGCGCTTTTGGGGAGGAACTCTGGGATTTCCTGGGTTTGTTACAAAGCAAACATAATATTAAAGCCGGCTGGGAGACAGGAGACAGTGAGTTCTAGTCCCGCCTTAAGACATAAAAGCCAGCTGGGTGCCTTTGGCCCAATCACCAGGAGACGGTAAGTTCTAGTCCCGCCTTAAGACATAAAAGCCGGCTGGGTGCCTTTGGACCAATCACCAGGCGATGGTGAGTTCTAGTCCCGCCTTGAGACATAAAAGCCGGCTGGGTGCCTTTGGGCCAATCCCCAGGAAACGGTGAGTTCTAGTCCCTCCTTAGACATGAAACCCAGCTGGGTGCATTTGGGCCAATCACCAGGCGATGGTGAGTTCTAGTCCCGCCTTGAGACATAAAAGCCGGCTGGGTGCCTTTGGGCCAATCCCCAGGAGACGGTGAGTTCTAGTCCCTCCTTAGGCATGAAAGCCAGCTGGGTGCCTTTGGGCCAATCACCAGGCGACGGTGAGTTCTAGTCCCACCTTAAGACATAAAAGCCGGCTGGGTGCCTTTGGACCAATCCCCAGGAGACGGTGAGTTCTAGTCCCTCCTTAGGCATGAAAGCCAGATAGGTGACCTTGAGCCAGTTCTACCGTCTCAGCCCAGCCCAACTCCCAGGGTGGTTATTGTGGGGAAAATAGATAGATAGATAGATAGATAGATAGATAGATAGATAGATAGATAGATAGATAAGATAGATAGATAGATAGAGATATGCTGGGTCGAGGAATAAAGGCCGGATATAAATCATCAGGCTAGATTAGGAAAAGCCAATTCGAAAGAGGATCCGGAAAGTGACGGGCAATCCCGGGGGACCATCCGGTGTCAACCTAAGTTATTCCTCACTAAGCCTCAATTGGGTAACCCGGGGCACAAAAGATCTTGTAGAGAAGGAGAGGACACATAACAAACAATGCTAAAGTCCCCACAACCTCGGGACCAAATCCCCCCAAAAGGTTACCAAGCCGAGCAAAGACCAAGAGGGTTGGGATGTGTGTGTGTGTGTGTGTGTGTGTGTGTGTGTGTGTTTGGGGGGTGGGGTAAACTGACTTGGCCTTCCCCAGCCCGCCGGGGCTCCTCACCTTTTCCTTGGTGAGGTCCTCGTCGCCTTCAGGCTGCTCCACCCCAAATTTGTTGTCCATCTCTTCTCCTCCCTCGCAGATGTTCTTGCCCTTGCAGAGGTCGTAGACGTGGGTCAAGCGCTTCTTCGGCTGCCCTTTGGATTTGGCCAAGATGTCTTTGATCTTCGGGTTGTTCTGCCGGGGAAAGAAGGGAAAACTCACACACACACACACACACACAGGGGAAATGACTCTCCCCCCCCCAGCTCACAAGACGGGGCTCCGTGCCCTGCGCCCAGGGGACTTCGGGCAATCTCTGCCTTGTTTTATTCGTTAAAAAAAAAAAAAATTCAACTGGTGCAGAATGCGGCCGCGCGAGTTGTAATGGGGGTTTCCCGATACTCCCATGTAACACCTCTACTCCGCGAGCTGCATTGGCTTCCGGTTGCCCTCCGGGTGAAATTCAAGGTGCTGGTTATCACCTATAAAGCCCTACATGGCCTGGGTCCGGGTTATTTGAGGGAACACCTGCTGCCGGCATCAAACGCCCTTCGCCCAGTGCGCTCCCACAGGGAGGGTCTGCTCAGGGTTCCGCCGGTGAGAGATTGCCGGCGGGTGACACCCAGGGATAGGGCCTTCTCTGTGGGAGCGCCTGCCCTCTGGAACCAGCTGCCGGTGGAGCTGAGGACTGCCCCCGACCTCCGATCATTCCGCCGGGGCCTGAAGACCTGGCTCTTCGAGCTCTCGGGCCCAGACTGAGGAGGAATTTTTAATTTGGGGTTCTTTTTTAACTGACTACAGGGTTAATTTAATTTTTTTTTAATTTGGTTCTTAATTTTTGTATTTTGGATTTTTAATTCCCTGTAAACCGCCCTGAGTCCTCAGGGAATAGGGCGGTATATAAATACAATTAAATAAATAAATAAATAAATAAAAATGAAACCGGCTGCCCGTCTTACCTAAACAAGGTAATTCCGATACCTTGGGCTTACAATCTTAAAATTTAAAACAAACAACAAAAAAAACCCCTAAAAGACACAAACAAAACACAGGTAGTCCTCACGACCCCAGCAGAGCCCAAATTTTCCTCTGTTTCACCACCTTCCTTGCCCCCCTCGTTAAGCAAATCGCTGCAGTTGTTAAGTGAGCGAGCCCGTCGTTCAATGTATCCGACTTCCTTGCTTGTAAAGGAGGGTGCAAAAGGGGGTCATGTGACACACACATCCCCCCGTGATGCCACGACCGTCAGAAACATCAGTGTCCGAGCGTCTCAAATTTTGATCACGTGACCCTGGGGATGTTGCAACGGTCGTTAAGTGTGAAGAACCGTCGTAAGTCACTATTTCCCCCCCCCCAGGGTCGTCGTTTAACTTTGCACGGTCACGAGACAAACTGTTGTAAGTCAGGGACTATCTATGAAAGCAACCCAGCTGTATCCTGTGCGTGGCATAAACTTAAATTTACAGCTGATTTCAAATTTCTGATTTTTGATTCGCGTACGCCCAAACAGGGCCAGCCAAAGGACTGGGGTGGGGGTGGGGGGGCTATAAAACAGGCAGATCTGCTCTACGCTCTACTTTAGCCCCGACGTGCTAGTCGTTTCCGACTCTAGGGGCTGGTGCTCATCTCCGTTTCAAAGCCGAAGAGCCAGCGCTTGTCCGAGGACGTCTCCGTGGTCATGTGGCCGACATGACTAGACGCCAAAGGCGCACGGAACGCTGTTACCTTCCCACCGGAGTGGTCCCTATTTTTCTACTTGCATTTTTACGTGCTTTCGAACTGCTAGGTTGGCAGAAGCTGGGACGAGTAACAGGCGCTCACTCTGCTACGCGGCACTCGGGATTCGACCCGCCAAACTGCCGATCTTCAGATCGACAAGCTCAGCGTCCTAACCCACTAGCACGCATGTGCGGGGGAACCTTTACCTTTACCTTTTTTTTACAGCTAGTCCTCAACTTACAACGGCTTGCTTAATGACCAAAGTTACAACAGCACTGAAAAATAGCGGCTTATGACCGTTTTTCACACTTAATGACCGTCACAGCATTCCCCCGTGTGGGGGTGTGTGTCACGTGATCTCCATTTGCCGCCTTCTGACGAGCAGAGTGAACGGGGAGTCCGGATTCACTTCAGAACTAACTTAAGCGGTGCAGTGATTCACTGAACGGTGGCCGTAAAATGGGGGGGGCAAAGCTCGCTTTAACAAACGCCTCGCTTAGCCGCAGAGATTTTGGGCTAAAGGCTAAAAATCTGAGGAAGTCTTAACCAGCAAGAAAAGTTTTGGATATTGTGGGGAAAAACACATTTTAAGTAAGAATGCAAACAGGATTTCCGACGAGGCAAGAAGATCAACGAAAAGCAGCTTTATATTGATGTGGTTATTACTTGCAGAAACGCGAGAAAAAATGTTTGCGTTTCATTTGGCATTTATTAGGGTTGGCCAAAGAGAATATTACGGGAAAAGGAGGAAATCGTGGAAAGCTATCATACGGACTATAGGATTCTATAAATTGTTATTGTTTTTTAAAATGTTAACCCAGACCACACGATGCTTTAACAAATATTAAGGCGCATGTTAAAAATCAATAAAAACATATGTAAAAATAAATAAATAAAAATCCCAGACTTCAACTTTTCTGAAGCTCAGGATTCAGCCGCGTGTTTGTGTGTGTGTGTGTGTGTGTGTGTGTGTCTCGTCACTCACCGAATCGACCAGCAGTTTGGAGCAGAAGAAGCAAACGCATCGGAGGACTTTCATGGTTTTCCCCAAAAACCCAACGTGGAAGACCGGCTTGGCCAGCTCGATGTGGCCAAAATGGCCGGGACACTCCGTCATGTTGCCTGCCGGAGAGAAACGGAAGGTGGTGATGCCCGCCGGCCACGCCGAGCCTTCGGACAGGCGAGGGCGCAGCCAGGGTCCTCACCTGCACACGTCTGGCACCGCCCGGTCCTTTCGATGACCCCTTGGCGTGGGTCCATCAGCCCCCCCAGCTTGGGCCGACCGCCTTCGGTGGTCTCTGGATACCTGATGCCCGCTTCGGTCACCGACATCCGTTTCTGGAAATGCAAGCGAAGAGAGGGTGAGTGGCGGGCGCTGGGAAGGAAGGTCGGTCGGTTAAAAAGTATGAAGGCGCCACAAAACCGTGGCGACCCCAGCAAGGGGGGTTCATACTTAGGGGGAAGAAAAGATGCTAAGGGAAGGTGTTGATTCAGCTTGGCCTAGTCTAGGGCTAGGCCACCTTGGCTCTTTTATGACTCGTGGACTTCAACTCCCAGAATTCCTCAGCCAGTCAGGCTGAGGGAAAAGGGAGAGGTTTCCAAGCTGAGCCAGGCTGGCTCAGGAATTCTGGGAGTTGAAGTCCACGAGTCATAAAAGAGCCAAGGATGCCTACCCCTGGTCTAGGGGTTAAGGAAGCAGGCTAAAAACTGGGAGACTGGGAGTTCTAGTCCTGCCTTAGGCATGAAAACCGGTTGGGTGACTTTGGGCCAATCACCAAGCGATAAGAGAGTTCTAGTCCCGCCTTAGGCACAAAAGCCAGCCGGGTGACTATGGGCCAATCACCAGGTGACGGAGAGTTCTAGCCCTGCCATAGGCGTGAAACCCAAGTGGGTGACTTTGGGCCAATCACCAGGTGATGGAGAGTTCTAGTCCCGCCTTAGGTGTGAAACCTGGCTGGGTGACTTTGGGCCAATCACCAGGTGACGGAGAGTTCTAGCCCTGCCATAGGCGTGAAACCCAAGTGGGTGACTTTGGGCCAATCACCAGGTGATGGAGAGTTCTAGTCCCGCCTTAGGTGTGAAACCCGGCTGGGTGACTTTGGGCCAATCACCAGGAGACGGTGAGTTCTAGTCCCAGTTTAGGCATGAAAAGCAGCTGAATGCCTTTGGATCAATCACCAGGAGATGGTGAGTTCTAGTCCTGCCTTAGTCACAAAACCCAGCTGGGTGACTTTCAGCCAAACACTAGGAGACGGTGAGTTCTAATCCCGCCTCAGGTATGAAACCCGGCTGGGTGACCTTAAGCCAATCCCCCCCCCTCTCTCTCTCATTCCAGCCCACCTCACCGAGTTGTTGTTGTGGGGAAAATGGGAGGAAAGCATGCTGGATAGATTTGCTATCTTGCAGAAATTAATAAAGCTGGCTTATCGATGAAATCAATAAAAATAGCAAAATGAAATCTCTGATTAGGATACCCCCCCCCCCCGCCACATCTCTTCTAATTCAGATTTATTGCCAATGGGATTAACAGGAGAGCGCTTTTTTTTTCACTGCACCAATAAGAGATTGTTCAAATTGTCACAACCGCAGGTTTAACATCAATTGTCACAAATCCCTCTGGCTTAGTAAGATAATATTCGTTTTGCCAACTGGGAAGAAAAATAAACAGGAGTTACCCCATATCATTGGCAGAAAGATGTGTTTCACAGTCTCGCCCCACCCCCACCCACCCACCCACCCACACAAAGGGGCTTTTGCAAAAAAAAAAAGAAAAGAGGAGCTTGAAAATCTGGCTTGGCAGAATTCTGGACAAAAAAGCCTACGGTTGGGGCAAAAACGAAGCCTAAACAGCAGTATTGTGTAATAAAGTCGCTTAAGCCTACAGAATACTTTCCAATCAGCTTACAGGAAGTCCCCAAGTTACGACGATTGAGCCCAACATTTCTCTTGCTGAGACATTCGTTAAGTGAGTTTTGCCCAAATTTACAACCGGTTTTGTGCTTAAGCAGATCACTGCAATTGTTCAGTTGGCAACATGGTTATTAAGTTAATCTGGCTTCCTCACTGGTGGTGGGGGGTTGTCGCAAAAGGAGATCATGCAACCCCGAGACGCCGCAACCGTCATAAACGTGTCAGTTGTCAAGCGGCCGAACGCAAATCACGTGACCGTGACGGATGCCGCAACCGACTTAAATGGGGGGAAAAACGGTCGTAATTTTCAGTGCCGTTGTAATTTCAACCGGTCAGTAAATGAACTGCTTTAAGTTGAGGACTAACTGTACTAGGTTTGCTTAGATGCGTATTAAATTTGTATGCTGCCCATTTTATTGTTGCCGGGGATTCTGGGTGGTTTACAATGTAACAAAACGATAAAAAAACAAAATGACACAAAACCTAAGGGGATTCAATAAGTTAACTAGCAGGTTGTAGCGACTGGGTGAGGATGGGCCAGCTCCTCTTTCTCAGCGCGGCCCACCTCACAGGGTTGATGTGGGGAAAAAGGAGGAGGATTCGGAATAATCGCTTGCCTTGAGTGACTTGTAAAGTAATAAAGGCGGGGTAAAAATTGAGTAAAACCAGCTTGAAATCTCAGCAAGCAAACTCTTTTGAAGGCTCTCCGCCCCCGCCCCCCGCCTGCCCCTTGAGCTGCCAATTTGCCCACCCCGTTGCTTAAAATTTTTCTTATAGAAGTATTAATAGTGGGGTGATAAAAATCAGATCGGTCAATCCAAAGTTTCAGCAGCCCAAAATTCTGCCCAAATTTTCCAAGTTGCCAACCGCTTGCCCCAGAGTCACTCCGGATACAGGGGAGAGCGGCATATACATTTGATGATTTTGTTATTTTGGCCAGGAGTCTTTATCCAGCCCCCACACTCCTAAAAATCAGGATTAAAGGAAATGGGGGATGGGGAGGGAGAGAGAGAGAGAGAGAGAGAGAGAGAGAGAGAGCCCAATCCAGAGTGAAACCACTTTGGTTCGAAAAGGGAGGGGGCACTGATAAACAGATGGAGCTTCCTTTTTTTTTTCTTTTTTCAAAGAGCCATTTTGCACTTGGAAAAACTGCAAACCTCCCGAGAGAGGAAGGGGGGGGATTTCGGAGAGTAGGGTGGTCACAGCCCCCCCCTAATTAACTCAACCCCTCAATTCATTTTCGCTTCTGCAAAGAAGCATTTGCGCTTGCAAAAAAAAGGTGCAAAGACCACCAGAAAGAGGGTAGGTGGGGTGGGGGCTGCTGGGGGAAGAGTCGGACCCAGAAAACTCCTCTAAAATACTCCCAAGACACCCCCCTCCCTCCAATTCCGACGGGAGCGCAAAATCGGGCCAAACCCACCCACCCACCCAATTTCTCTCTCTCTTCGTTTTGCAGAGGCATTCGTTCGCACTTGCCAAAAAAAAAAATAATAACTTGCAAAGGCCTCCAGAAAGAAAGGGGGTGGGGGTGTCCCAGAACACCCCCCCTAAAGCGACTCGAAGACCCTTCCCCTTTTTTTTCATTTTCTTGCAAAAAAAAAATAATCTTGCAAACTGCCCACCCCCCAAGAAAGAGGGGAGGAAAGCGAGGGGGGGGCTTGCTTGGGATAGTCGGGAGGGTCGCAGCATCCACCCTAAGTACCCCAAGACACACAACCCCTTCCCCAAATTCCGATGGAAAAGCAAACTTTGGAGACGACCCCCCCCCCACCCCTCCGAGGCTGGACCACCCACCATCTCATCCGGGCTGAGGATGCCGAACTGCACGCGCTTGATGGTGCGCAGCGGGCACGCGCTGTCCCCGGAGGGCGCGCCCCCGTGCATCTTGCCCCTCTTTTCGCCCCCCCCCCTTTCTCGCGTCCGCAGCCGCCTCCTTTTTTTCTCTCTCTCCTTCCTTCCTTCGAGTCACGTGACGACGCCGCTGCTGCTGTTGCTCTGCCTCCGCCTTAGTCCGTCACCAGCCCGGAAGAGGCCACAGCAGCCGCCGGCCCTTCCCCGACACTCCGGGTTGGTTGGTTGGCTTTTTTTTTTACGCCGCCGGACCGAGCTCGTTCCCCACGCCGGGATGCGAGTCCAACCCACGCGGGGAAGAGGAGGAGGAAGCGACGTCCCCGACGGCGATTGTTTTCCCCCCCTACACGCGACCACGTCCGGCCGCTTCTCCCCTCCCTCCTGTCCTCTCCCTCCGCGCTCTCCGGCGCGACTGAGCGAAGGCGGCTCCGTCGCCGCCTTATATAGCCTCGCTCCCCCGACACGGGGCTACAGGAGTACAACGGCAAGGGCGGAGGGGGCGGGGCCGCGGCTGCGCGGTCTCCCAACGGAAGGAGGCGTGGCCAGGCCAGAGGTTGGGGGGAAACAAGAAAAGAGGCGGCGCCGGAGAGGGAGAAAAGATCGAACCAAATTGGTGGCTGGGGGGGGGGAAAGGAAAAGTACAGTAAATAAATGATAGAAACCTTATTTAGGGTTTGTTGCGTTATTTTTTTTTCGGGGGGAGGGGTGAGGCAGCCGGGTCGTTTTCGGTTTGCCTAACTTTCGGCTCAGTCGTGCTTTTTATTATTTATTATTTATTATTTTAAAAAAACGCCTGTTGAACAGAGATCCGAAATGTGCACCAGGCAACTTGGACTAAAGAAAGTTAATTAGGTTACTGAAAAACATTTGGATAAAACGTCCTTTGGCGTGCTTGGTAGAATTACTTGGGTCTTTTCAAACTTAAAAGTTTTTTCGGCAGCTTGTAATGCAATGGAAGCAGTTTGGGGGTTGTTTTTTTGGGTGTGTTTTTTTTTTGCAAAGACTGCAAGTTATTCTAAAAAGGCCTAAACCCCAAAAGCTTATTTGATAGAGCCCAAGCCTTGCCATTCCTCTCAAATTAGATTAATATACAATTTCCTTAATTATTCTGCTTTCCCCCCCTTCCTTTTGCTCATGGTACAGTCCTGACGGAAAAAAAGCGCCTTTCCCGAAGATTTCCGACCTGCCTCATTGATTATTCATGAGCTGCGAAAGGCGGGGGGAAAACAAAGCCGCCCTTTTGGGGGAGGGGGGAGTGGCCACCTGCCGAACGTTTCCGAAAATGGCCGAAGAGGCCCCGAGGGTGGAGAGTCGGGTGCCTCTCAGAGCCAGCTTTGATGGAGCGAGTAGCCGAGGAGGATGGAACGCTCCGACGAGCGGCCTACGAGGCCTCGGCCTCGCGTGATTCTCCTGGCCCGGAGAGGCGCGCTCTCGCCCGGCTTCTCCGCTTAGGAAAGCGCGCTGCTTCGGGGCCTAACTTCCACAACTGACTCGGGCCTTGCCGGAGCCCGATTTGAGGCTTACGGAGGGCGAAAAGATAGGGGAATTACGGGCCGGAACAGGTGAATTCATCTTCATGGGGGCTGGAACGTTTTATTTCTTTGTGAAGGGGCGACTTGGGTGGTGGTGGGGGGGGTTTGTCAGGACTTTGCTGCTATTGAGGGGTTGGGGGTGAAATTGTGACAGGAAAATGGGGAAAAACTCGGTCTAGGGGTGGAAATTATCTGACAGGAGTGGATCGGGGGGGACAGGGAGGAAGTAAATAATGGGGGGCCCTTCAAATGGGGGGCTGGGGGGGAGGGGAAGCGATTTGGGGGGGCTCCTGAGGCCATGAGGTGTGAGAGAGAACAAATTTGGAGTGAATGGAGAAGTGGGCAGTTAATAAAGGTTTGTGGGGCTGGGGGGGGCTCAATGTGTGGGGAGGGGGAGGTTAAAGGGGGGCAGAGAGGGGGGCAGATTGAGGGGTGTCTTGCCCCCTCCCTAGGGAAAAAGGGGGTCCCCCCCATCCTAGGGGGCAAGCTTCCCACCATAGATAGGGTCACTGTGGAGTTGTGTTAGGCCTGTTTGCATCCCCAGCACAATAAAATCTGGAAGTGGGGGGGGGAGAAAAGGGGGAAAAAAAAACATTTTATTTTTGTATTTTGTTCCTGGGGGGGGGTGCAAAAAAGCCAAGGCTTTTTTTTGTCTTTTTTTCCTTCCTTCCTTGCACTGGTTTTCTCCCTTTCTTTCCGTTTTCTTGCTTCTCTCTTTATTTTCATTTTGTCTTTTTTACAGGATTGTAACCTTCATAAAGAAGCGTGAAAGGAAGAAATGACGTTGAGGGTGAAATATATATATGGGGGTGTATGTATATGTGGGTGTGTGTATATATTTATACACACACGCACATATACATACATACATGCATGCATACATACACATATTTATTTATTTATTTTTATTTTTATTACATTTATATCCCGCCCTTCTCCGAAGACTCAGGGCGGCTTACAAGCTTAGCAGTAGCCTTCATGTATGTATACATATATACATACATACACATATATGCATTCACATACACAAATACTATACAGTGGGACAAAAAAGTATTTAGTCAGCCACCAATTGTGCAAGTTCTCCCACTTAAAAAGATGAGAGAGGCCTGTAATTTTCATCATAGGTATGCCTCAACTATGAGAGACAAAATGGGGGGAAAGAATCCAGGAAATCACATTGTAGGATTTCTAATGAATTAATTCGTACATTCCTCAGTAAAATAAGTATTTGGTCACCTACAAACAAGCAAGATTTCTGGCTCTCGCAGACCTGTAACTTCTTCTTTTAGAGGCTCCTCTGGCCTCCACTCGTTACATGTATGAATGGCACCTGGTTGAACTTGTTATCAATATAAAAGACACCAGTCCACAACCTCAAACAGTCACACTCCAAACTCCACTATGGAGTTTCTATGTAATAGAAGATACTCAGGAGATTTTAAGGACTTCCTCTGCGTAACAATGGCAGCTACTGACTGGATCTCCAAACTCAACATTAAACTCTGAAATGTTATTTCTGTTTTCCTCTTAGGTTTTATAATTGCTTCTTTTTTAAAAAAAAATGTTTTAACTGTTCTAACTTGTAAATATGAAGTGCTTTTAATTCTGTGTGACCAGCCATACGCTAAATAAATAAATCCACTATGGCCAAGACCAAAGAGCTTTCGAAGGACACCAGAAACAAAATTGTATACCTGCACCATGCTGGGAAGACTGAATTTGCAATAGGCAAGCAGTTTGGTGTGAAGAAATCAACTGTGGGAGCAATTATTAGAAAATGGAAGACATACAAGACCACTGATAATCTCCCTCGTTCTGGGGCTCCACGCAAGATCTCACCCCGTGGGGTCAAAATGATCACAAGAACGGTGAGCAAAAATCCCAAAACCACACGGGGGGGGGACCTAGTGAATTACCTGCAGAGAGCTGGGACCAAAGTAACAAAGGCTACCATCAGTAACACACTACACCGCCAGGGACTCAAATCCTGCAGTGCCAGACGTGTTTCCCCTGCTTAAGCCAGTACATGTCCGGGCCCGTCTGAAGTTTGCTGGAGAGCATTTGGATGATCCAGAACAGGATTGGGAGAATGTCATATGGTCAGATGAAACCAAAGTAGAACTTTTTGGTAAAAACTCGTGTTTGGAGGAGAAAGAATGCTGAGTTGCATCCAAAGAACACCATACCTACTGTGAAGCATGGGGGGTGGAAACGTCATGCTTTGGGGCTGTTTTTCTGCAAAGGGTCCAGGACGACTGATCCGTGTAAAAGAAAGAATGAATGGGGCCATGTATTTTGAGTGAAAAACCTCCTTCCATCAGCAAGGGCATTGAAGATGAAACGTGGCTGGGTCTTTCAGCATGACAATGATCCCGGGCAACGAAGGACATAAGAAGCATTTCAAGGTCCTGGAGTGGCCTAGCCAGTCTCCAGATCTCAACCCCATAGAAAACCTTTGGAGGGAGTTGAAAGTCCGTGTTGCCCAGCGGCAGCCCCCAAACATCACTGCTCTAGAGGAGATCTGCATGGAGGAATGGGCCAAAATACCAGCAACAGTGTGTGCAAACCTTGTGAAGACTCACAGAAAACGTTTGACCTCTGTCACTGCCAACAAAGGGTATATAACAAAGTATTGAGATGAACTTTTGTTATTGACCAAATATTTATTTTCCACCATAATTTGCAAATAAATTCGTTAGAAATGCTACAATGTGATTTCCTGGATTCTTTCCCCCCATTTTGTCTCTCATAGTTGAGGTATACCTAGGATGAAAATTACAGGCCTCTCTCATCTTTTTAAGTGGGAGAACTTGCACAATTGGTGGCTGACTAAATACTTTTTTGTCCCACTGTATATATAGTATTTTACAGGGCCGAAAAAGAGGGAAGCCATATCCCCCCCTCTCTCTCTCTCTCTCTCTCTCTCTCTCTCTCTCTCTCTCTCTCTCTCTCTCTCTCTCTCTCTTCCTCCTTTAGCACTGCTCCTTTTTCTTTCTTGTTGCCTTTATTTTGATGTGTTTTTGACAGGATTAGAAAAACCTGGGATGGGGAGACAATAAGTTGCCAGAAGCTCTTGTCTCCAAATAACCAGTTTTTCTTTGGTTTTCGCGGGTGTTTGTATGTAGATCTTTGGTCATTCGGGTTTTTTCCCCACGTAGAATTGGAGGTATCAGGGCAACGTTTCGACGAAATCTCATCCGTCATCCTCCCTGATACCTCCAATTCTACGTGGGAAAAAACCCGAATGACCAAAGATATTTATTTATAAAGAAAATTTGGATGCCCATTGTACCATAGGGTAACTGGGTGGCTTGCAATTCTAAAAATATATCTCTACGTGTATTAAAGCATAAATAAATTAAAACCAAACATTAAAATCTGAGGGCAAGGGGGGAGGGGGATCCGTTGTTCCTCGATCAATCACCTCCACGGTGCTATTATTAAATTTAATAAGTTTATTAAATTCATTAAATATTCATTAATACATTAACTATAATTTACTGACCCTTTAAAAGGGCTGAGTGATCTGCTGAGGGGGTAGAGGAAGGTCTTAATTTAAATATAGGTAGTCCTTGACTTGTGACCACAATTAAACCCCCAAATTTCTGTTGTTAAGTGAGACATTTGCTAACTGACTTTTTTCCCCCCGACTTTGCTTTTCAAAAGGTCACAAAAAGCGATCACATGACCTTGGGACACAGCAACGGTAATAAGCGTGAGTCGGTGGCCAAGCATCTGGATTTTGATGCCCGTGATCCTGGGGATGCTGCAAACTCCGAAAAACGGCCATAAGGTCACATTGTTCAGTGTCGTTATAGCTTTGAAGGGTCACTAAATGAGCTGCTGTAACACGAGGACTAACCTGTAGTGGGGTAGCAATTTTATTTTATTTTTTTAGGATTTCTGGCCGAAGGAGGAGAAGGAATGGGATATAGGCCAAAAACGGGATATTCAGGAAAAAGAGAGAAGAATCTGAAAGCATCCCGATGGTCCAAGAAACGGACGGTAGTTGGGAAAAATCAAAATAAGGTATTTTTGGCACAGCTCAGGCTGATGCTTGCATTGCATACGCTGTATCCTTCCGCAGGAATTTGGAGGGGAATTAAAAGATAAAATGGATGCCACGTGTTTAAAACCTGGAAGAGGGGGGGGGGGAGAAAGATTGACCGGCAGACTTTTGGGAGGGAAGAAACACCGTTCCACACGACGTGCAAACACGGAGGGGGTCCCGGTGAAACGGCTGCGCTAAACGGTCGTGTGTGGCTGGTTGGCTTTTGCCGTCCTGGGTTGTGTGAATGCGGCCATTGTGGTTTGTTCAATTGGATGCCGCTCAGCTTGCCCTCAAGCAGCTCCCCGCGGCTGCCAAATGTCATAAATAGCTATAAAACAATTAAAAGGTTAAAACGGATGTTAAACCTTGTTTCACGATGTTTCATTTACGTGCGGCTCCTGTATATTGGGTGTGTGTGTGTCCTTTTAGCTCTCCGAGCTTGGTGGTTTTGTTCAGACTGATCACGTCATTACAATGAGCAGTGATGATGTTCCCTCGTTGGGTCATGAAAGGTCTGCAAGAAGACCACCAAGATCAGAGAGCACCAAGGACCCCACAGTCCTCCTCTTCCTCCTCTTCTTCTTCCTCCTCCTCCTCCTCTTCTTCCTCCTCTTCCTCTTCTTCTTCCTCCTCCTCCTCCTCCCACTCTGTTCTAGCACTGATGATGTTCCCTAGTTCGGTCATGAAACGTTTGCAAGAAAAGCACCAAGCTGAGAGAGCACCAACGACCCACACACACACCTGTCCTCCTCCTCCTCCCTCCTCCCTCCTCCTCACAAAGTCCCTTCTAGCACTGATTTTTTAATTTATTTTATTTATTTTATTTTAATCCCATTTATATCCTGCCCTTCTCCGAAGACTCAGGGCGGCTTACAATCTAAGAAGCACAAATCAAATGTGCTTAGCAGTAGCCTTCATTCTATGTATATGCCTGCTTATTAGGGCTTTCACACACCCCCAAGCGGCATTATTACAAAGTCAGCTTAATTGCCCCCCAACAATCTGGGTCCTCATTTTACCTACCTCGGAAGGATGGAAGGCTGAGTCAACCTTGAGCCTGGTGGGACTCGAACCTGCACTAATGGCAGGCAGCTGGTGTTACTTAAGGAGGCATTAGCCCACTGCTCCACCCAGGCTGATGATGTTCCCTAGTTGGTTCATGAAAGGTCTGCAAGGAAACCACCCAGCTCAGAGAGCAGCAGGGACCCCTCAATTCTCCTCTTCCTCTCCACAAACCTACCCTCCCTTCTAGCACTGATGATGTTTCCTAGTTTGGGTCGTGAAAGGTCTGCAAGGAGACCACCAAGCTCAGAGAGCACGCAGGACCTTCACAGTCTTTTTCCTCCTCCTCTTCCTCCTCCTTTCTGCAAACTTCCCTCCCTCCTAGCCCTGATGATGTTCCCTAGTTGGGTCATAAAACTTCTGCAAGAAAACCACCCAACTCAGAGACCACCAAGGACCCCACAGTCCTCCTCCTCCTCTTCTCCTTTCCACAATACCCCCTCCCGTCTTACCACTGATGAGATTCCCTAATTGGGTCCTAAAACGTCTGCAAAAAACCCACCAATCTGAGACAGCACCAAGGTCCCCACGGTCCTCCTCCCCCCCCCACTTCTTCCTTCCCTCCTCTGCCTCCCTCCTCCTCCTCCTCCTCCTAACACTGATGATGTTCCCTGGTTGGGTCACGAGACGCCCGCAAGAAAATTACCCAACTCAAGACAGCACCAAGGACGCCTCATTTTAACCCCGAGGTACAAATATTTCTCCTTTTCCAGCAGTCTTGCTTATTTCTGACTTTCTGTCCACCTCGGCAGAAAGGCAGAATCTGGTCTGGTTTGGGACGTTACCGAGGATTAAACCTAGTTCAGAAATCGCAGGAACTTCCAGGAGACGTTCTGACGTCTGGGAGGCAGGCAGTGGCGATGGAGCCTCTGGATCGCCACCAAGGAGGCTACACAAGAGGTCAGCCGTGAAATTGCAAAGAAGAATCCGAAGGAAGGGCATTTTGGCTGACTCGCTTCAAATAACTAGGATCTGCGGGATGTAAACAGCACTTTTTTCCCAAGAGCAGAAATAGCAGATGTGACTGCAACTCGTAAAGTGTATTTTCAAGTGCTATAAATATTTGTTGGCGTCTCCGGCCCACCCTCAGTTCCTAGGGAAGCCATTTGCCATCTGAACTGAATTTAAGATTTGTGTAGCATATCCATGTAGCCTGGATTCCATGCTTATTGGTTTGGGGGGGGGATTCTGGGAACTGAAATCCACCCTTCTTAAAGTTGGCCAGTTTTTGAAAAAACAGCGATTTAGACCAGGGCTGTCCAACTTCGGCAGCCGTAAAGGTGTGGACTTCAACTCCCAGAATTCCCCAGCCGATGTGACTGGGGAATTCTGGGACTTGAAGTCCACAAGTCTTTTTAAGTTGCTACTGTTGAACACCCCTATTATTTAGACAATAATAGAATATTTCCTTGATATACCATGTTTCAATGGCTTTCAAAGGCAGTTAATAGTTTAACTAGATCAGACCATAAGCATGATGGGAAAAGCTTATTAAAGTAATATTTTTGTTGCAGTTATAAGCTTTTGGGGCTCAAAAAGACTAACCTACCACTTAGTGGGGGGGAAAAGCAAATTAAGGAAGAATGGAGTGTGTGTGTGCGCGCACACATATATATACATACACATACATGTATATACATACACATGTATATACATGTATGGACAGGAAGGCCTGGAGGAACGTTGTCCATAGGGTCGCGATGGGTCGGACACGACTTCACAACTAACAACAACATATATATGTATATATACACATACATCATACATACATATATATGTATATACACACAGACACACACAGAGATCTTCACCTACAACCACAATTTCTGTTGGTCAACAAAGTGGTCGCTAAGTGAATTGTGGTTGCTTGTTTGAAGCCGGCGGGAAAGGTTGCAAACTGGCGATCCCCTGGTCCAAATTTTGGATCACATGATGGAGATGCTGCAATGGTTGTAAATGCGAGGACCTGTCACTGAATAAACGGTAGTAAGTCAAGGAGTACTGGCGCCTGGAGAGCTCCTACTCCCAGGGTGGAGAACCTTGGCTCTTTTATGACTTGCGGACTTCAAGTCCCAGAATTCCTTAGCCAGTCATAAGGCTCATAGTTCCCTGATGCTGGCTGAGGAATTCTGGGAGTCGAAGCCCACAAGTGATCAAAGGGTCGTAGTTCCCTCAGGCTAGCTGAGGAATTCTGGGAGTTGAAGTCCACAAGTGATCAAAGGGTCGTAGTTCCCTCATGCTGGCTGAGGACTTCTGGGAGTTGAAGTCCCCAAGCCATAAAAGGGTCATAGTTCCCTCACGCTGGCTGAGGAATTCTGGGAGTTGAAGTCCCCAAGTCATAAAGGGGTCACAGTTCCCTCACGCTGGCTGACGAATTCTGGGAGTTGAAGTCCACAAGTCATAAAGGGGTCATAGTTCCCTCACGCTGGCTGAGGAATTCTGGGAGTTGCAAGTCCACAAGTCATCAAAGGGCCACGTTTGAAGACCCCTGACCTATACCGTTCTGGACAAATGGCTGTCCAGTCTCTTCTTCAAAGCCTCTTGTTGGAGCACCACAACTTCTGGTGGCCAGCTGTCCCACTGGTTACTTGTTCCTCACTCTTAGGAAGTTTATCCTTAATTCCAGGTTGCTTCTCTCCTTGGTTCAGTTGGAAGGGACCTTGGAGGTCTTCTAGTCCAACCCCCTGCTCAAGCAGTTGACCCTTTACCATTTCAGACAGGTGGCCACGCGGTCTTTTTTTTTTTAAAGCCTCCAGTGTTGGAGCTCCCACAGTTCCCCTGCCTATTTGGTCTCAATGTTAAGAAGTTTCTCCTTAATTCCAGGTTGCTTCTCTCCTTGATCAAGTTTCCACCTGTTGCTTCTTGTCCCGCCTTCAGGTGCCTTGGAGAATAGGTGGAAACCCCCCCCCCTCTTTTGGGGGGCAGCCCTCCCCCAAATATTGAAAGACTGCTATCATGTCACACACATACACACACACACACACCCCAGTCCTCCCTTTTTATTAAACCAGCCAAAGCCAAAGGGCAGAGACTAATCCAGGCAGTGGCCAAGAAAATAAGAATATTGCGAAAGCCCTGAAGTTGCAGAGAGGCAGGGGAAAAAAAAGGGCCAAAGCGGGCCAGCCTGCAGCTCAGAAGCACGCGGGAGCTGGAGTCCCCGCGTGTTTGCAGAGCGTGAGGACGGCGCCAAGGGAACGTGCTGAAAAAAGTAAGAGGCAGGTCTGGTTACGTGCTTCCCTCGCTCCTCTGCCGCTGCTTTGGGTCTCCGCTAGAGGGCGCGAGCGGCCTTGCAGAGCCGGCCGGCTTTTTTGCTGGCTTCGCGGCCATCCCGCCCAGCCTGGGATGCCAGCCAGCTCAGCCCGGTCCTTCGTGGCTGCAAATGGCTGCGGGGGCCCTTAGCAAGCCTGCGCCAGGCGGGCGGCCATTTCTGTTGACGGGAGCGGAGGAGGCATTAGCAGCCGCCACGACTCAATCAAGACTAGAGCTGGAAGGGACCTCGGAGGTCCTCTAGTCCAACCCCCCCCTGCTCAAGCAGCAGACCCTTTCCCATTTCAGACAAGGGGCTGTCCAGTCACTTATTTTTATTTTATTTTTTTTAAAAAAAAAACACCCTCCACCACAACTTTTTGGGGCAAAGCTGTTCCACCGGTTAACTGTTCTTGCCGTTTGGAAATTTCTACCTTGGTTCCGGGTTGCTGCCGGAGCTTCAGAATTCAGCAGGATTCGAACTCGGGGGGGGGGGGCAAGGTGCTGCTTGCTTGCCTTCTTGCAATCACCCCCTCCTCTCTTGGCAAAAAACCAAAAACAAAACCCACCCAAAACCTCTTCCTTCCTCGGAAGACCCCCCCCCCATGTCCAGATTTAACAGAATAACGGGAGTTGGAAGGGACTTTGGAGGTCATCTAGCCCAACCCCCCCCCACCCTGCTCGATCGGGAGACCCTGTACCCTTTCAGACAAACGGCTGTGTTCTTGAAAGCCTCCGGTGTGGGAGCACTCACAACTTCTGGAGTTGGGAGAGGGGGGGGTCCTTTGGGATGGGCCGTCGAGGACACACACAAACACAAACACACAAACACACCTCCCCCACCTCACACCTCTTTCCCCCCCCCTCCGTCCCCAGCAAGAATTGCCTTCTGATTTGAAAGTCTTAACTATCAACGCCTATGGGCCCAGGTCTCCAGCCTGGAAGGGCCTCCGATTACATTTGCACCTTAGTGACCTCCTGCGGGAACCAGGCCCTTCCCCTCCCTCCCTTCTCCCCCTTTCCCATTCAAATCTTGTTTCCTAATCAGCCCCCAAACTCCCTTTTCTAAATGGGAGACCCAAGGGCAGATCCCCTCCTGGTGGGACACACGCCCGGCCACCAAGTTTCCGGTCCTCATGAAGGGAGGGAGGCAGAATGGAAGGCTGCTTGTTAACTCTGCCTCCTGTTGTTCTCCTAAACCTCTCTCTCTCTCTCTCTCTCTCTCTCTCTCTCTCTCTCTCTCTGCCCGGGCCCGCTGAGTCACAACTTTGGAATTTAGAAAATAATCAGGTCGGTGCGGTCGATTCTGCCGGCCGGAGAGAGAGAGAGAACGGTTGGCAGAGGAACGGACCCGCCAGGAATTGGGAAATCCAGGGAAAGGGAAAAATAAAAAATAAAAAATCACCCGTGACGCATGGGGTTCCTTCTGCAGATCTGAGAAGAATATCTACATATTTTTAAAAAAGGCACCAATTTTGGGGTGGCCTTAAAAGACGAAGCCAAGTCCTGCCGGCATCATCATCATCCCCCCCCGCCAAAAAAAAGGGCGAGGACGCCAGCTTTGTGCTTAAAAGGAGAAGGGCTGGCTTTGATCTGCGAGAATAATTCAGTTTAATTTCCTTTTCTGGGCTGGCCGCCATGCCCCCAACGCCTCTCTTCCTTCTCCAGCATCCTGGCTCCTGCCCCGGCATCGTCGCCACGATTAACCGGGATGGTTTTAACTAACTGGAGACCGTAGAGAGGCAGATTGAAACGGTCCAGAGCTGAGTGAAGGCTAAGGGGACTTAAAGGTAGTCCCTGACTTACGACCACATTTGCTAAGTGAAAGTTTAGCCCCTTTGACCAGTTGGCTTCTCGCCGTTCTTAAGCGAATCCCCTGCAACGCTTAAGTTAGGAAACACGGTTGTTAAGTGGATCTGGTTGTTAAGGGCATCTGGTAGTCTTCCGGGGAGGAGAGGACCATAAAAAGGGGAACACGGGATGGGAGGGGTGGGTGGGCAGGGGGGGGTGTAGCCAGATCCCACCTTAACTCTGGCTAAAATTAGGGTGTAAGTCACCCCATGTTGCTTGGATGGGCGGCATATCAATTTAATATAAAAATAATCGCAGCCTGCTGAAGAATGGAATTAGAATAGAATACAGCTGGAAGGGACCTGGGAGGTCTTCTAGTCCAGCCCCCTGCTCAGGCAGGAGAACCTATGCCATCTCAGTCTCTTTTTAATAATCTCCAGGGATGGAGCGCCCACGATTTCTGGTTTCCAGCTGTTCCACTGGTTAATTGTCCTCACTGCCAGGAAGTTTCTCCTTAATTCCAGGTTGCTTCTCTCTTTGATCAGTTTCTAACCGTTGTTTCTCGTCCTTCCCTCTGCATCTCCTGAATCTTGTGGCATGGAGTTCCACAAGCACTTTATATAATAATAATAATAATAATAATAATAATAATAATAATAATAATAATAATAATAATAATAATAATAATAATAATAATAATAACAACAACAACAACAACAACAACAACAACAAAACAACAACAAACAACAATAATAATATTAACAACAATAATAATAATAACAATAATAATAATAACAATAATAATAATAAAAACAACAACAACAACACAGCATTAACCATGGCAACTACAGTAGTCTTTTTAGCTGCATGTACAAAAATAATGTTAAATTCTGCATTATTTCTCAAATTTAATTTATTTGGGACGGGGTGGGGGGCTCGACATAAAGGATTCTGTATTTCTGCATCTGTCTGGAGCAGAGTTCCTCAATTTTGGCTGCTTGACGATGAGTGGACTTCAACTCCCAGAGTCCCCCAGCCAGCCAGCGTGGAATTCTGGGAGTTGAAGTCCACCCATCTTAAAGGGGTTAGCTTGAAAAACCAGGCCTGGAGGCAGGATCTGAGGCCCAAAACTCTCCTTCAAAACCATGTTTGAAAATCAACGGACGCTCCAGATGGAACCCCCCCCTCTCAGAGCCCCCCCCCACTTCCCCTTCCTCAACATATCCATTGCAAACGCAAAACAACACAAATGCTTGTCTCACAAATTCCGCGGGAGCCTCCGTAGACCCTGCGGGGGTCTCGCTCCTGGCTTCTCGGCCTCACCCCAAAGGTCAGTGGGTCTCGGACTAAGCGTGCCATCCAGATGTCCGGTGGCCTGGCCTGGGGGGCTCAACAGGCACACCTAGGCAGAGGGCGGCTTCGTGGCACAGCCAAGATTTTTGGAAAACAAAAATTGCCTGCTTCTTTGGTGGATCCGTAAGGATGACGATGGCTTTGATGGATAAACACCCATGGCTGGCTAGCCATCCCAATTCCTCCCCCAGCCTCCAAGATTTGGCTTGGAATTCGTTGATGGTTCTCGGCACCACCAATTGCCCACTCTTGTGTGGCTGCCACAAGGCCTCTGCTGGTCTTCTTCCAGGCCTCCCCATCAGGGATGGTGCCTGCTTTGACCAACTGCCTCCTTAATCTCCTCGATCCCTTTCTGCTGTACAATCTGCCGGTTGGTGCCTGCTTTGACCAACAGCCTCCTTAATCTCCTCGATCCCTTTCTGCTGTACAATCTGCCGGTTGGTGCCTGCTTTGACCAACTGCCTCCTTAATCTCCTCGATCCCTTTCTGCTGTACAATCTGCCGGTTGGTGCCTGCTTTGACCAACTGCCTCCTTGGCGTACTTGATCCCTTTCTACTGTACAGTTCGTGCCTGCTTTGACCAACTGCCTCCTGAATCTACTAGACCCCTTTCTGCTGTACAATCTGGTTGGCGCCTGCTTTGACCAACTGCCTCCTTAATCTCCTCTATCCCTTTCTGCCGTACAATCTGCTGTTGGTGCCTGCTTTGACCAACAGCCTCCTTAATCTCCTTGATCCCTTTCTGCCGTACAATCTGCTGTTGGTGCCTGCTTTGACCAACTGCCTCCTTAACCTCCTCGATCCCTTTCTGCCGTACAATCTGCTGTTGGTGCCTGCTTTGACCAACAGCCTCCTTAATCTCCTCGATCCCTTTCTGCCGTGCAATCTGCCGGATGGTGCCTGCTTTGACCAACAGCCTCCTTAATCTCCTCGATCCCTTTCTGCTGTACAATCTGCCGGTTGGTGCCTGCTTTGACCAACAGCCTCCTTAATCTCCTCGATCCCTTTCTTCTGTACAATCTGCCGTTGGTGCCTGCTTTGACCAACTGCCTCCTTGGCGTACTTGATCCCTTTCTACTGTACAGTTTGTGCCTGCTTTGACCAACTGCCTCCTTAATCTCCTCGATCCCTTTCTGCCGTACAATCTGCCGTTGGTGCCTGCTTTGACCAACAGCCTCCTTAATCTCCTCGATCCCTTTCTGCCGTGCAATCTGCCGGTTGGTGCCTGCTTTGACCAACTGCCTCCTTAACCTCCTCGATCCCTTTCTGCCGTGCAATCTGCCGGTTGGTACCTGCTTTGACCAACAGCCTCCTTAATCTCCTCGATCCCTTTCTGCCGTGCAATCTGCCGGTTGGTGCCTGCTTTGACCAACTGCCTCCTTAACCTCCTCGATCCCTTTCTGCCGTACAATCTGCTGTTGGTGCCTGCTTTGACCAACAGCCTCCTTAATCTCCTCGATCCCTTTCTGCCGTGCAATCTGCCGGATGGTGCCTGCTTTGACCAACAGCCTCCTTAATCTCCTCGATCCCTTTCTGCTGTACAATCTGCCGGTTGGTGCCTGCTTTGACCAACAGCCTCCTTAATCTCCTCGATCCCTTTCTTCTGTACAATCTGCCGTTGGTGCCTGCTTTGACCAACTGCCTCCTTGGCATACTTGATCCCTTTCTACTGTACAGTTTGTGCCTGCTTTGACCAACTGCCTCCTTAATCTCCTCGATCCCTTTCTGCCGTACAATCTGCCGTTGGTGCCTGCTTTGACCAACAGCCTCCTTAATCTCCTCGATCCCTTTCTGCCGTGCAATCTGCCAGTTGGTGCCTGCTTTAACCAACTGCCTCCTTGGCATACTTGATCCATTTCTACTGTACAGTTCATGCCTACTTTGACCAACTGCCTCCTTAATCTCCTCGATCCCTTTCTGCCGTACAATCTGCCGGTTGGTACCTGCTTTGACCAACAGCCTCCTTAATCTCCTCGATCCCTTTCTGCCGTGCAATCTGCCAGTTGGTGCCTGCTTTGACCAACAGCCTCCTTAATCTCCTCGATCCCTTTCTGCCGTGCAATCTGCCGGTTGGTGCCTGCTTTGACCAACTGCCTCCTTAATCTCCTCGATCCCTTTCTGCCGTACAATCTGCTGTTGGTGCCTGCTTTGACCAACAGCCTCCTTAATCTCCTCGATCCCTTTCTGCCGTGCAATCTGCCGGATGGTGCCTGCTTTGACCAACTGCCTCCTTGGCATACTTGATCCATTTCTACTGTACAGTTCATGCCTACTTTGACCAACTGCCTCCTTAATCTCCTCGATCCCTTTCTGCCGTACAATCTGCTGTTGGTGCCTGCTTTGACAAACAGCCTCCTTAATCTCCTCGATCCCTTTCTGCCGTGCAATCTGCCGGATGGTGCCTGCTTTGACCAACAGCCTCCTTGGTGTACTTGATCCCTTTCTGCTATACAATCGCTCCATCCTCTTCCTCGGCTGGATGGCAGCTGATGTTCTGGGCAGTGATGATGGCGATGCTACCCAAGATGACGCCGGCTCCCGTGATGTCGAAGGGTGTGACGGCCTCCCGTAGCACGTAGTACTGGATGGCCAGGGTCACCACCACTTCGGAGTGCAAGACAGCGCACACCAACGCCGGGTGTGCTTTTGACACTGCATAGCTGGTGCACAGGAAGGAGAACAAGGCCAGGAGGCTGATGGTCACCACGTACATCCAGGTGACAGGACTGAGCACCAGCACTGGGTCCTGGAGGATGAACATCATGGGAGAGCAGACCAAGCTTCCCACCACGCCAAAGAGGAAAGCCACGGTCATCAGCTTGGCCGGGAAGTCCAGCGTTCGGAAAATCACCAGCCCCAAGGCCAACGCCATGCCTCCCGAGCAGGCCAAGCCGTAGCCGAAGGTGTTGTATATCTGGGTGCTCTTGTCCAAACTCAACAGGTCCGGCACCACCATGATGATCAAGCCCAGCGTGCTGCCCACCAGCCCAAACCAGTCGTAGCCCGTCAACCGGCTGTTCTCGATGCAGAAGGCCAGCAAGACGGAGGAGATGGTGGAGGAGCCTTTCCGCACGGTGGCCGCGTTGCCGCTGGGCACCATCATGAAGGAGCTATAGGCGCAGCCGATGGAGATGACGTTGACCGAGGCGTGGAGCAAGGTCCGCTGGCGCACCTCCGAGGGCCCAAAGCACGGCACCTTCCGGTACTGCAGGTAGCCGGCGAAGAGCAGGTGGAGACAGCAGCGGAAGAAGATGATCTCCAAGGAGGGCATGCCCGAATCCTCGTTGACGATGCGGCTTAAGGGGGCTACAAAGCCGGCGGGCACGCCGCCCCCCAGCAGGGCCACCAGCAACCCCTTCATGCTCTCCGAGAGGCGGTAACGCAGCCAGGCCGGGCGGCGAGGAGGCGGGGCCGGAGAGCAGGGTGGGGAGAAGCGCAAGAGGTCGGACACCATCCAGATGGCTGCATTCCCGGACGGTCCCGGGTCCGAGGCCATCGGGGGCATCTCTGGGGACGGACGGAGGGACGGACGGAGCCCGGGGCCCTTCCAGAACTGGAACCCAGCCTGCAGAAGAAGGAAGAGGACACTGGAGGACAAGAAGCAACGGAAGGAAACTCAGCAAGGAGAGAAGCGACCTGGGATTTTCCTGACGGTGAGAATGCTTAACCGGTGGAACGGCTTGCCACCAGAAGTTGCGGGTGCTCCAACCCTGGACGTTTTTAAGAAGAGATTGGACAGCCGTTTGTCCGAAACGGTGTAGGTAGGGGTCTCCTGCCTGAGCGGGGGTGGGTGGGTGGACTAGATGTCCTCCAAGGTCCCTTCCAATGCAGTTATCCTGAGGCGGCGATGGGGAGGGGGCAGCTGGCTCGGTTAAAAAAGCCACAATGGATGGTGGACACTGGGGGGGGGGGGAACGGTGCAGTGGGAGCTATTTTTGTGTGCGCTGTGTCGCTCTCTTGACTTTTCTGACTGCGCTGCCCACTGGCCCCAGCACGCTGCCCATATTTAGCCTGGCAATCAAAGGATCTTGCCGTGGATGATGGTGAAGGTTGGACCAAAGGTGGACTTGCACAGGCTTTGTAATAAAACATGTTCTGTAGGGTCAAAGGCCAAAGTTAGGAGTCCTGTCTAAACGGCTCAGCTAGTTCTTGACTTAGAACCATTCGCTGTAAGTTGCATCGCCCCTAAAAAAAGAGCAACCGAGGGCCCTTTTTCAGACTTACGACCGTTACAGCATCCTCGTGGTCACGGGATCAAAATTTGGGCTCCCTGGCAACTGACTCATATTTATGACGGTCGCAGTGTCCCGGGGTCAGGCGATCCCCTTTTGCGACCGTCTGACAATCACGGACCACGGAGAGGCCAGGGTGACTTAATAACTACACAATTCACCGAACAACAGCAGTGATTCGCTTAACAACTGTGGCGAAAAGTTCGTAAAATGGAGCACAGTAATTAAAACTTTGGCTTCCTTTGCAGTCATAAGTCAAGGACTACCTGGAGGCCTGCTAAGCAGCTGTCAGTGACATTGACATTCTAGTCAATGAGATTTTTCTTATCAATTATTTTCTACTCAATGACATTTTTTAAAATCAATTACATTTTCTAGCGAATGACACTTTCTTAATCAATGACATTTTCTAAATGTCATTTTTCTAATCAATGACATTTTCTAGTCAATGACATTTTTCTAATCAATTACATTTTCTAGTCAATGACATTTTTAATCAATTACTTTTTCTAGTCAGTGACATTTTTAAAAATCAATTACATTTTCTAGTCGATGACAGTTTCTTAATTATATTTTCTAGTGAATGACATTTTTCTTATCAATTACATTTCTAGTCAATGACATTTTCTTAAATACATTTTTAGTCAATGTCATTTTTCTAATCAATTACATTTTCTAGTCAATGACATTTTTAATCAATTACATTTTCTAGTCAATGACACTTTCTTAAATACATTTTTAGTCAATGACATTTTTCTAATCAATTACATTTTCTAAATGACATTTTTTAATCAATTACTTTTTTCTAGTC